>NC_090923.1:587389311-587692342 GCF_040938575.1 Ambystoma mexicanum | reverse complement strand
TTCCCCGAGCTATATTTCTCCAGGTAGTCACCCCTTTTTTGCAATCCGTCGCAGAATCTACAAAACTCCTGTTGGATTCTAAACCCGATGTTCTGGTTAACCTGAAGCTGGTCCTGTTCCAAGGTTGTGCCTATCGTGAGAAACGTTTGTTCATTCCGTCTGAAAATCTCAGAAGAACTGTGATGCACCTATGTCATGACTCACAGGTGGCCGGAAACAGGGGAATTGCCAACACTACAGAATTGGTCCTACGACATTGTTGGTGGCCAATGGTGGGTAGAGACATACAAGACTACGTTTCAGCATGCTCTATCTGTTTACAGACCAAGACCCCGCGTTCAGCTCCATTGGGTCTCCTTTCCACGATGCCCATTCCAGTTCGCCCGTGGCAGATCATTTCCACCGATTTCGTGGTGGACTTACCTGTTTGGTGGACTATTTTACAAAGATGGCTCATTTTGTCCCACTCCCTCAGGTTCCCACTGCAGCGCAGATGGCAAGAACTTTCATCTCACGTATATTCTCATTACATGGTCTTTCTGATACCATTGTTTTGGAAAGGGGGCCTCAATTTACTTCTAGATACTGGCGCCAAGACTGCAAAAGTCTTAATATCAACCGGGCTCTAAGCTCTGGATTCCACCCGCAAACTAATGGTCAGACAGAGCGTCTAAATCAGACACTTGAGGGATACTTACGCTGTTATATTTCTGCCTCGCAAGACAACTGGTACGAATTGTTACCTATGGCCGAATTTGCCTATAATAATTCCAGACATTCTGCATTGAAATTGAGTCCCTTCTTTTGTTCCTATGGGTTTCATCCTATCTGTCTTCCTGTGGGCGTCTCCTCCCCATAGAGATTCCCTGATGTGGACAGTCTACTACTGGCTATTCGGGATGGTCAGCGATCCACTCGAACCTCACTTCTGGACGCTCAGGAACGGGTTAAACGTTCTGCCGATAGACACCGCTCGCCTGCCCTGCAGTTGGTTCCAGGGGACCTTGTATGGTTGGCTTCTCGCTTTTTGCCCCGTCACCTGGTACCTTCTAAGCTGTCACCTAAATACTTTGCTCCTTTCCCGATTGTTCAATGTGTGGGATCTGCCGCCTTTCGTCTGCATCTCCCTCCCTCTTGGTCCCGGATTCACACTGTTTTCCACGTTTCCCAGCTAAAGAAGGGTGTGGTGGACCGCTTTTCTAGGATCTGGAGTTCTCGCCCACCACCTGTGTCTACTCCGTCGGGTCTGGAGATTGAGGTTCCTGGCATTTGCGACTCTTGCTACTACAGGGGTCGCCTTCAATACCTGATTGATTGGCGTGGCTATTCTCAGGCGGAGCGTTCCTGGGAGCCCGCGTCTGCTGTTCATGCTCCCGATTTGCTTCACCGCTTCTATCGTTGTCATCCCGGTAAGCCGGGTGCCCCGTCCCTTCAGAGGGGGCATACTGTCACACCTCTTAGGAATTCTGGTCCCTCTGGCATCGGTGGACTCGACGCTATGCAACTTCCTTTTTTTCTCCCAAGATGGCTGCTCGATCTGCGTGCAGAGGTCTAGATGTTCAACTCACGAAATGCAATGGGTCTCCACCCCCTACGCCGCGAACAGCTTACCTTGCGTCCTCTACCGGAAAGCTGATGCGTTGCTACTCTTCTACGACAACGCTTCATAAGTACGGACCTAGGCTTGTCTCTCTGTCCTTTCTTACGTACTGTGAGCTACTAACTCTGTTTCTTTTTACAATTGTTTGAAAAGAGTGACTAGTACTCCCAGACCAGAAGCCTCTACACAATATCTCAGGAACAAGCGCGTCCACATACACACACACCTCATCCGCGTGCCCACTCCAATTCCTACCCGGCTTCCTCTGAGGTAAAGCTACTCTTCTACCGGTACATGCTACCGATAAATGCCCAGTCATTATCTTTTCTCTCTGTCTAGATCTAACTTTGTTTCTTAAATAGTGGAACTACCTTTGCATCCGGATCTTCGGTCCCAGAATCCGTTTCCCACTAATCTACACTTAAAAGGGTATCTAGTCCAGTCTCTACTTTCACTTACCTCACTTACCCTTCGCTTTACTACTACGTACCATTTCTATTTCTCGTCTTTCCCTGGATAGACATCACTGTCTGGAACCAGCCTTCTACCTAGAAGAAATATGTGAAGCAGACGATTCCCAGACGTGCAGGGTTATATTCCCCCGGAGGGTTTCCCTGGGGTTCTTCTCTCCGACTGAGACTTTATGTCACGGCCTGGGAGAGGAGGTCAAGGGGGATTCCTATAGCATCGATTCTCTGACAACTCTGACACAGACGCCTCTCGGAATCCACTCCGATGGTGAGTTCTTGAAAAAAGGTTCAATCCTTGCCATATCTATATATGACTTTCTAATGATTGTTAAGAGGTCAAAACTATAGAATTTGTTACAATAGTGGGGTGGTATGGGGTATAGTAAGGTGAGGTGTGGGTAAAGGGAATGGGTCAGTTTGTAGGGTGTGGTAGAGTGGTGGGCTGCAGTGATGGTGGTAGAGGCATTGGTAGTAGGGCGTGGAAGAGTAGTGGGTTGGCATAGGGTCGTTGGCTGAGTAGAGTGGGAGTCGAGTAGGTGCAGTGAAGTCGGATAGAGTGGATGGGGTGGAGAGAGGTGGGCATAACAAGGCTGGCTGGGGTAGATTGGCTGGGTTAGATTGGGTAGAAGGGGTACTGTAGAATGAATGAAGTAGAGTGGATGGTGTAGAGTGGTTGGGTAGAGTGGATGGGGTGGAGTTAGTGTGGGGTGGCTATGGAGTTGGTGGGTGTATTGGGTTAGAGTAGTAGGCTAGATAGGTTGGGGGTTAGAGTAGTGCAGTGGGGGTAGATTGGTGAGGTAGACTGGGGTGGAGAAGAGCAGGGTGCATGGGGGTATAAAGGAGGTGGGTGGTGGTCGAACAAGGTGGGTAGGTTGGATAGATGGCTCGGGTACATAGGTGGGTGGGGTAGATAGGAGGTGGGGTAGATAGTTGGGCAGTGTAGATAGGTGGGTGTGGTAGAGAAGTGAGATGGGGTAGAAGTTAGAATTGGGGTAAAGTGGAGTAGGTGTAGATATGGGTGGGGGTATAGTGGGGGAGTGGTGTTAGAGCAGAGTGTGGGTTTAGTGGGGTAAAGTAGAATGGGACAATGGCAAAGTATGTAAGGCCGGGCGTGTGGAGGCAGAGTTAGGTTGGGGGTGGAGTAATGTTGGGTAGAGGTAGGTGTAGAGTGGATTTGCAGTAGGTGTAGAGGGGGTGATGAAAGATAGAGAGGGGTGCAGGTGTACACCAGTATGGTGGGGATGGGTAGGTGTAGAGGGGCTTGGATTGGGGTAGAGTGGAGTGGGTGGTGGTAGAGTGGGTGTAGGGATAAAAAGGGTAAAAAGGGTAACTGTGGAGTGAGTTAGGTAAGGTGTGGTAGAGTGGGAAGTTGGGTTGGGGTAGATTGGGATAAGGTGGGGTAATGTGGGTAGGTGTTTAGTGGGGTAAGCTTGGATTCAGGTGGGTTGAGCAGAGTAGCAGGGTGGGGTAGGATAGCAGGATGGTGTAAGGGGTGGGTTTAGAGTGGGCGAGGGCAGGTGGGTAGAGTAATAGGGGAGGGAGAGTAATGGGTTGTTGTAGTGGGGTGGGGAAGAGTAGTGGAAGGGGTAGAATGGCTGTGGTAGAGTACTGGGGTCATGTTCAGTGGGGTGGGGTGAGGTGAGGTGGTATGCAGTGGTCAGGGTAGGATATGGTAGGATGATGTGGGGTTTATAGGGAGATGTGTGGGTAAAGAGAATGGGGCAGAGTAGTAGGGTCAGGTAGAGTGTTGGATTAGAGTGGTGGTGGGCTGCTGGGTACAGTGGGTTTGGGTAGTGACTGAGTGTTGGTGGATAGAGTTTGAGTGGAATGGCTGGTGGTATAGTGGTATGGGTGGTGGTAGAGCTGGGTGGGTGGCATAGAACATGGTGGGAAGAGCATAGAGTGGGGTGAGGTAGGACACATGGAGGTAGGTAGGGGAGGCCTAGGATAGATTTGAATTGGGGGTAGGGATAGAGAGGGCTGGGAGCAGTGGTAGAGTGGAGTGTGGTAGTTATAGACTATGTAGGGGTAAAGTGGGTAGGTGTTGAATGGAGTGGGTTAGTGCAAGATAGGGAGAGGTAGAGTGGGGAGCTGGGTTATTGTAGATTGGGGTGAGGTGGGGTAATGTGGGTAGGTGGGAGCCAAGTGCTTCGGGGTCGAGTAGGTTGGGTGGAGGAGGAAGAGTAGAGAAGTGTGTTGAGGTAGAGTTTGGTTGGGTAGACTAATGGGTAAGGGTAGAGTTTGGTAGGATAGAGTGGGGTTAGAGTACATGAATTGTGGTTGAGTGGGTTGGGTGGTGGTAGAACAAGGAAGGTGTGGTGAAGTTGGTTGGGGCAAGGGTGATGAACATGTGACCAACAACCTGAATAATTTTCTAAATACAATTGTCAAAGAAGTGACTGGCTGCTTTGCCTATCCCAGGGTTAAGCTTAGGCTGGCATAGAGGGCAATAGGCTCGGTGGAGATGGACACATAATTGATTCTGCCTTTAACATATTAGCCTTTCATAGGTTTGCACATGCCATGACTGACGCTACCTCATCCCTCCCTCAGCCCAGTGATGCCTCCTTCTTTCACCTGGTTGCATGCTATTTGCAATGAACCATTTAAACGTTCTTCCTGGAATGTGTGGGGGCCCTTCTGAAGTGTATGGCTTGTGAAGGAAACACAAATCAGAAACTGACACGAACAGATAAAACATTCCAGAGGTCAATCCTTAAACTGTCCTGCTTCTCCAAGCGCTTACTTCCTCCTAAACGTGATGAAGCAATCTGAAGATTACAAAAGCTTGCAAATGAATGTCTTTGTTAGCCTAACCAAGGTATCATCCTGTTGTCTTTTGAAGAATAATCAATTTTAGCCAAGTTACACATGCCATAGCGCCATATAGTAGCCATTGCTGGAAGTCACCTCCAGTTGAGAGCCACATCAGCAAGGCATTGCGGGTATGGTACATAATCCCAAATGCAAGCCTCTTGCTCCAGGAAATTGTCTTTGTCTTACAGGGCAGCACTATTTTATACATAGCTTTATCAACCCAAGACACGCATTTTTCAAGGCTGCAGACAACTACATACCTGGTTTCACCATTATTAAGGATTATCAGGTCAGTATATTCTTGGCAGCCTCGTGGTTGGAGCATTGGGGCATGTTTAGCAAACACCAGCCAAGTTCTGGTGGGTTCCTATTGCCTTCTAATGTGCCTTACGACCCATAACACAGGATTATCACAGCGTGCTGAAAAAAACATTAATTTCTACCATTCCAAAAACAATTCTCTTTGCATTGTTATTAAGAATTATCAGACTATCACATCACATCATTTCTATGCCTATGACATTCATCTCTTTCTATCTTTCTCGTCTGTCACTCCTGATATTCATCTCACTCTTTCAACATGTCTTTCTTCCATGAAATCTTGTATGGCTTCCCATTTCCTCGCGTTAAATGCAGGAAAGACAGAGGTCCTATTTTTTCCTGCTGACACTCTTCCGCCACATCCTCCTCCTTTATTTATTTCCCCCCTCCATCTTATCTATTTCTCCTACTGCGCGTAACCTTGGTCTTCATTTCGATTCTAACCTGTTCTTTGCCTATCATATTTCTCTCACTGCATGCTCCTGTCGCTTTCTTCTCTATAATATCCGCACAGTTTGTCCCTTTCTCACCTTTCATGCTACAAAACTTCTCATCTCTTCACCAAACTTTTCTAGCTTATTCTATTGTTCTGTCACACTTTTGGCCTTACTTGTTCATGTCTCGCCCCTCCTAAATCAATCTATCACTCTTCTATTTGCTTACTTTGTCTTCTTTCCTATCGGGATTCAATCCCTCCATCTCTTGCTTCTCTTGGTTGGTTACCCTTCAATTCTCAACTTAAGTTTCACTTTCTTAGTTTAATGTTTAAATCTCTCCACGGCCTTGCCCCTAACTATCTTGCTTCTCTTCTCTCCTTCTATACTTCTTTTCGCTCTCTTCGCTCTTCCTGGCTTTTCAGGCTGAATGTCCCCCGCCCTCCCTGTGTTCAATCTCATTTTCGTTCTTTTCAGCTCCTTGCTCCTCTTCATTGGAACATGCTTCTCCTGTCTCTCCATTCCATTACTACTTACTCTATGTTCCGTTGTTCCCTGAGAACTCACCTCCTTCATTGTCCTGGATTGCCTGTTACCGGAAGGGCCTGAATGTTGACTGCATTACTGATCATTACTCTGTACCGTTGTTCCTTTCTATGTAAAGCGCTTTGGACAAAGACGCTACATAAAGTACAATAAAAATACAAAATACAAAAAAATACAAGAAATGCAATAACAACAGTTTACATTTTGCTCAAGAAAATGGAATAGCATTAGTCGAGACAACATTGGAATGCCAATTGATGAGTAGATACAACTGGTTTTACCACGCCCCTCCAGCCACTGTTGACACACTGATAAAAAAAAAACTCCCCCCTTGAAAGGTACGGACCTTAAACCCATTCCAAGGCACATAATTAGCTGCACGTACACACTAAAGCTAAGAAATCGGTGAAGGGGGGATGCACCAGAAAACACTCTAGGAGAGGCCCCATTCTGCATGGACCGGTTGTAATATGCCATCATAACATGCACGCAACATCCACAGAGACGGTGTTAAGCCTCAATGAGGACGGGTAGCACATATCAGGGTTTCTAAACAGTCAGTGAGGGTGAAGGCGGAATACAGTTCCGAAGGCAAGGGAGCCTTCAAATGACACTCTGACTTCCACCATCCCCTAGCCATGGGAGGGAGATAAGGGGAGGCCGTTGCTGCATCTGCTTTGTTAGGGCAGCTTCTGCTGACAAGACGCTTGAACTTCCCCACACTTAATGTCCAGCAAAACCTGCCAGGCCCCTTGGAGAATTGCATAACTCACAGGGAAATCTGGGGTAAAGCCCCTCTCCTACAGGCTGCTTGAGACAGATCTCGAGCAGGCTCCAGTATACCTAGAGGGGTGTGTGGTCGGGGGACCTTGGGTCTGCTGGCACGCACTGCAACTTGGGGGTTTGAGGGAGAACACAATAGTGGAGAGGCCCATGCCAGGCTACAGCAGAGTCTGTCTTCACAAGGGCAAAAGACCGAAGGAAGCAAGATCATTGTAGTTGGACCCTCCTCACGAGAAATTCCAGGCCCAAAGCTTTGTGTCTTCGACCTCATGATCACAGAAGTACAGTTAAACAAGCCCTCATTGGATTATATGCCAACATTTAACAAGAAATAACATTTAGTACTGCAGCGAAAACATGCTACAGCTTTGTCATTTGCCATTACAACCAGATATTCTACTTCATAACACCCCTTACATCTCCCCCTCTTTTTCACCCTCTCTCTCTTCTCTACGGCATTAGTTTCGACCATATGTTGGTGCCTACACTACCAAAATGTGCCCAACCCAGAAAGGGGTCCCCCAAACTGTTAAGGTGAATTTAAATGTAATGTGAATGACAACACAAACAATACACACTGAGAACTCTCGAAATTACATTAAAGCCCCAATTCCCCAGAGGAATCCCAGACATGGAGAGCTGTCCTGAACAGTGTGCGTAGTGGTCAAGTTATGATTGTTGTACGATTGTGGCAAAGTTACTATAGAAACCATATCTGTCAACTTTTTTGGTAAAATGGTGAATTGCCACTCACACACAAACAAAGCAAATACTTAAAAGATGGTACGCTATTTGGCAAAATGTTCAAAGACATTCTTGATAGTTTTGTTGTCCCTAACTTATGGTATAACCTTCACTGTCCTAAGAGTAATTTCGATGTAGCTACAATCAATGACTCGGAGTATAACAAGCCGACAATGTTACCAATAAGTTTGTGCTTCAGCGGTCAATCAATGCCCCTGGAATCTTGAAGACTTGGGTGACTTAATAACTATGGGTCTAATTCATAAGTGTTTTCAAACTGGAACCTGGCCCATTGGATGAATCAAATCCCATCATATAAATCCATTGTTCAAGATATGCAGACAGATATGCAAAGTCACCAGACCTACGTCACCCGGGTCACCCCAAGCTAATGGCTTTTGGAAAGCCACTTGGATGTTGTGTGACTACATGCAGTCAAAAAATCAGCATACTTTTACTTTAGCCCCATGCATGGGACCATAGTGCTTCTTCTTCTTCTACTACACAGCATTTCACAGTAGTAATGTCCGGCCTTGACAAATGCAAAGATACCTGCGTCGGACTTCGTGATAAGACCATTAACAAACTCTAGAGGGTCCAACACAATAAGGTCCCGATCTCTGCAGCTATGAAAGGTACAACCGTACAGGGTGTACCTCTACAGCCGCAAGATCCCTTCCTTGGCTCACAACCAGACAGTACATAGAAGTCGAGGTCTTCTGCCTTGCTCATAAGCGTTCCACCTGGGCCTCAGACTACCTTACACGAGCGCTCCCTCCTCCAGACAAGCTGGCGACAATTTGCTGCTTCACTGCTACAGCAGATGCAAATATCTGGGGGGCTTAAGGGGGGGGGCGGGGGCAGAACACTCCACCTCAAAAGACTCTGCACTCTGGAAATCTGTTCCCCTGCATCTAAGGTGCTAAAGTTCCCTAAATTACGGAGGACGTTCCTATTCCCTACTTTCTCTAAATGCTGACTTCTCTCTTCACCTTTCTGCCACATTCGCCCCCTCACTTCTGTTTTCCTTCCTTCCCTCACAAACGTCATCCCTGCTAAAGCGCTGTGCAGTCTTCACGCAGGCGTGGGCGCTATAGGAAACAGTAATGTACGCATATTTTCACTCTGGCGTCCACAGAGATCTTTCCCCGCAGAAGACTTTGTTAAGCAAGGAGCCTCCCAAAGACATGTTGTCATCCACCTAAGTTTTAAAGCAAACATTTTGTATCAGGTTTTTCAGGCCAAATGAATAATCCATTGGCTTCGCCTCTGGCACCTTTTCTTGCGGCACAATTGTAAAGGCATGCATTCTGTATATTTGGCAGAACTATCAGCGGAAGAGGTAGTAATCACTTAATTATTAACGCTTGCCCTTGGGGAGAGGCAGGTAGAGCAGCGCCGGCTCCTTGCAGGAAGGCGCACAGGAGGCCACCAGTGGATTTGGGTCGTCAAACACAGCTGAGGCGATCCGGGATTGTCATTCTACATTTTAATGGCCTTATTTATTATTTATAGAGTTCGGTACACAGTCTCAGCTCAGAACCATAATTACAGAGCAGGGTTGCAAATGCAGACTGTGAGACGCGACTTAAGGTAGTTCTGTCTCCTGAAACGTTGAGGTGCACCTAGATATTTAAGTCTTCACCAGCAGGAGAGACCTTAGCTCAGTTAAATGCTGGCTGATAGGGTGCTGTTTGGTATTGATGGGCATTCAGTTCTAGCGCTGCATGTGTTTGAGCAACAACACACAAGGGGCCTGTTTCATGGAATGTGCATAAAATCGGAACTTTGCGTGCCAAACTGAGTGCGAAAACCCGTTTGTCGATTAATGGAATCGACTGCACAGCAGTTTTTTGCACCTTGTGGGGACTTCGCGCACGCTCGGCACGTGGCCGAATGCCTTGCGTGAGAAACCCAGCAGAGGGTGGGCGTGGCTTGAGCAGAGGGCAGTGTAGGGGGCGGAAAACCGAACATGGGGAAGAACAAGGCAAAAAGTGGGCGCTACAAGGTACAGCCCGCAGGCAGTGCATCGCACGCTCACTATTGCGTGGAATTCTATGTATTAAAGGATCTGAGTGCGCAACCTCTTGGCAGGGAAATGGCCATGCAACGCCGTCGTACTTTCTGCCACCCGAAAGCAGGCGTAAAGACTCTTGCCGATAGAATTCACTGCGCAGGGGTCAAATCGGGTGTTGGATTTAGGGGTACGTGTATGCAGCCGTGGTTCCGATCTGACTCAGGCATGCGCATACGCAGTGTCTCAGGGTGCAGGAACGGTTTACGGAGGTACGCACGCAGAATTTCCAAGTTTTACCCGAATTAAGATAAATCATACGCATGTTGTCGTGGTGCCGGTAACAATTATGGGGGACCTGCACAGAGTCCCTGAGATGCTGGCCTGCTTGCGGGGGACCCCATGCACTGTTTGAAGGGTGTGTGCATTCATGCATGGGGGAGCATGAAAAGGTAGCTGTTCTGGATGTTTTTGCTTTGCGTGGGGGCGTGCCAGGGATGCTCCAGCCGCAACTTGCATATATGGTCACTTTGCAGAAACAATTCCATGAATATGTGGAGCAGCAGAATAGGTTCTGCACGCAGACTTGCACAGTGTTGTTCTCGGCACGCTTCCTTTACGGGATAAATGCACACTTTTCCATGAATCGGGCTCTATTCTCACCTCTGGAAGGCCTATGTATCAATCCATAGCTGCCAACCGCACGCATGTCACACGTGCCACTTCCTGCTTGTGCTGGCTAAGTATTTTAGCAAAGAACAGTTATGTTTTGGAGTTGTTCCACGATAGGTAACAAGGTTTCTCTTATTTTGGCCTTGCCAATTATTTATTCGCCTTGTTAAAAGACTGTACAAAAATGGATGATGGCTTTTCAGGATTTTGGTATTCTGTCTTCATTAAGGGACTTGACTTTGTCATGTATTGATTATTTTTGTAATTTTGTAGCTATATTTCTGATGAAATGAATAACTATTGCTGTTGTAATTGTTGTACTCACACCCAGCCTACATTGTTCAATGAAGCAAAATAGTTGAGGCACACATGTGATGTCATGAGTGATGTCATCAATGATATTTGTGATGTCATCTTTGATGTCCTGGGTGTTAGTGTTAGCAATGCACGTAGATGGGGCGAGTTATGGTTGCTTAGCTTACTATAATGGGGCAATGTGCAGTGGTGTTTCGTTGCACTGTGAAGTATAAGATTCCTTTAGTGACAATTTTTTACTGAATGTACATATGTATGTATGGCAGGGAAGGAAAAGAAAGGGGCTAAACAAGTGATGTCATTGATGTCATCATTGACATGTGAGATGATATGTTTCATGGTGTGGGTGTTAGTGTTAGCAGTGCACAGGGGTGGTGGCAGGGTTGCGGGCTTAGTTTACCATAACTGTCGAATTTCAGGGGTTTTTTGGTTTTGGTGTGAAGCATAAAGGGGAGGTGGAAAGTTTCTGTTTAGTGAAGTGTACAGGTTTTTGGTAGGGCAACTTAACCATAATGTCCCCTCAACAAAGTTTTTTTTGTAGTGAATTGCACTGGTTTTTGGGAGGGCAACTTAACCATAACGTCCCCTAAACAAAGTTTTTTTGTAGTGAATTTACCTGGTTTTTGGGAGGGCAACTTAACCATAACGTCCCCTTATCAATTGTTTTTTGTAGTGAATTGTACAGGTTTTTGGAAGAGGAACTTAATTGGGACACTGTGGCAATGAAGTTGTTGTGCAGAGTATGCATTTTTATTAAGTGATCTTGGAAGATGTGTACTGTAATGTACGTACTTGATAAGCATTTAAAATAGAACATGCAGAACCCCCTCCCTATTGATTGTAGAAAGGGACGGACTGAGCGCCTGTTTGCGGACGGGGGCGGACAGGATAAAGATTACTGAAAGAGGAGGGGGGTATCTGAAAATGTACTATTGTCTTACACAAATAGTGTGAAACGTTGAAGAACGGCATAAAGATATTGTAAGTAGTAATATGTAAATATGGAAACGTGAATGTGGGAAAAAGAAAAGGACACATTTAATAATCATGTAGAGTGAAGTGGATGGTACCAATAAAAAAAGAAAGGATGCCTCCACTGTAATCACTGCACAGAAACTCGGCAGCCTGGAACGATAGTGGACAGACGCAGTAGTACAAAGGGAGATAACATCAAAAGAGTGAATGGAGGTCATTTTTCTATGTGGATGTTGTTTTTTTTTTTGGAATGTGGTGCAAAAATAATAATTTCTCTGTGTTGTTTTGACTCAGAAATGGCTAGTACTTTGGGGTGGCTGGAGGAGTATTTCCCGCAGGGGGAAATGTCTGAAGACAGCGACAACAATGGTACACATTGGTCTGCATATGGAGAATAGTGACTAGTATTTTATAGCCATTTAACTTATGGTGTGTTTTCGTTCAACAGAACAGGAAAGAAAAGAGGAAGGGGCAACAAACGAGATAGAAGAAGACAGGATAAAAAAGATAGAGCAGAAAATGGACATTTTGAACGACAATTTTCAAAGTTTACGGGAGTTTGTGGAGGACGTTGTGAGAGGAAAAGTTCAGTGCCATTGCCCCACCTACACCTGTCCTGCTTCTCTATTCCCTAGTGACCCATCCCCAAACCTGCAAGAGGAGAATAGACGTTTTGACGAAGTATCCATCCCTTCTTCCCCTCACAAATCTTCCCCTCATAACCAGGCCGTGTTAAATCCAAATTCCCCCATATTCCTTTCAGTGTCCGCCTCCCCAGTTATTTCTTTAGATTGATGTTTGTGTGTGTGTGTGTTTGTGTGTGTAGGGAATGGTTTTGTACAGTAGTTGTGGAGAAAGTGTGTGTGTGCACATTTTTATTTTAAAAAGACAGAAAATGTTCCCGAACAACGCGCCTGTTCTACCTATCCGCAAGCAATGGAATGTGGGTGCTGTCTAATGTGAAGTAAGACGGATGTGATGTGCGACTGCTGCATCTTTAGAAAATGTGCGTACATAAACAGAAAAGGGTGTCCCGATGATAAACTATGTCGGTGTACCGCTTGTTAATGAGATAATACATGGTCGTAGAATACACAAGATGTCCGGAATGGGTGTAAATGAGTTAAAATGGAGTGTGTGAAGTACACTATAGCGGTCCGTATTGGGCGCAGTCAAAATGGTGCCATCCGTAGAACAGGCACGGGGGCCGGCAAGTTTGTAGGCAAACAAAATGGAGTTCTCCTAAGGACACTGGAACTGGCCGTACAGTGAGCATAGCATGAGTGCACATGCACAGTACAAACGTAAGTATTACGAACAACGCGCCCGTTCCTAACTGTCCATCTCACTTGTGTCGCACTTTGAAGTAGTTTGAGAACCCGAACACTGTCTGTAGGACACTTGTGCGCATGCGCATGTTTGAGTCTTTGCATTAGCTGTTCAGGGGACTTTCAATATGGGGGCGGATGTGTTGAGTACGTCATCTTGTGACCGCACCTACGCTGAGCGTGGGGACTACTTTCCGTGGGTTGTGTGCTTCCGCAACAATAAAAATGAACTTGTAGACACAAGTCAAAGTATTATGGAGTTTAAAAAAGTTAATTTAACACATCCCAAACAATAGGGCACCTCAGGAGTTGCTCTGTAAAATGTGTGTACCGCTTTGTAGGGATGAAGACGATCACGAGGCACACCCCTGAAGCCCTAGAAAAGGCCACACCGCTGAGCGCATCTTCATTGTCTTGCTAGCTATAGGTGATTGTGGTGCGTTGCCTTTACTGCTGTAGTGACCAAAAGGAAAATAATTGGTATGGCTTCCATGGCTGCTGTTGGGTTATTAGCCTCTGCACCACCCCCAAACCCGCCACCATCACCACCTCAGAAAGGGCCTGCAGAGAGATATATGGGTGAGGATGTAGAGATAGAGGAAGAAGAGGAGGAAGAGAATGAAGTGGAAGAACTCCGCACTAGGAGCACTCAGCGGGAGTCGTGGGTGTGGCGGTTGTTTTCCGTTTATGGGAACGTACCAAAAGCACGTGCGAACCTGGTGAAGTGTAACCAGTGCGATGTGGTGTTGAGTCGCTGGAGATTTGGAGCATACAGTTTTGGTACGACAACCATGAAATGACAACTCACTTCGTTCCACACTGCGGATATGCGCAAGGTGGTGCCATGTGAAGAGCTTAGTCATTTGAGTTCCGCCACATCATCCTCGGAATCCGCTCCTCCCACCACAAGAGACACTCTTGTGGGGGAGCGCCTCCCTCCAGCTACTTCACAAGCCATTCGCAATGCTGTGGACCCTTACCTTTCAAAGGTGACAGTAGTGTGCACGTATTGTGACGCAGTACTCTGCAGGGGGGAGAGTTTTCGAAGTGCTTTGGAGGTTTTAGTCACCGAGCACCAAAAGATTTGCTCCTTACCTAAATAAAGGTCACCTGTAATATTTCTTTGTTCAGTTGTCCTTTCTTATCCCCGTGGCTGGTGTCGCTTCCTTAACCTCCTTTCACCTCTTCTGCTAGTTTGTCGAGTGCTGGTTAGCAATGAACGTAAAAACATCAAAAATGATGGAAAAGGCTTTTTTCAGAGCCGCCTTTCACAGTGTAACAATAGAACTATTAAAGGCCATAGACCCCTGCGGAGTGCAGAAAAAGTTCAGGGACAGTCGTAGAGGGAGAAAAAGGGAGGGTGCAAGTGGCAATAACACAATAAAGTGTACGCTGGGAGTAAGTGGCAGCTCTGAAAAGAGCCTTTTGGTGGGGTGTGGTGTGGGTCAAAAACAGTGGATTGGGGAAAACAGATTGTCACATAGGTTACTGTGATTGCAAAAGAGGGCGCAATGCATTTTGTACATTGTGAAGAAACATTTGATTACCAGCATATGTGAGGTGGATGCCATCTCTGCGGAAAATGAAAGTGCTACGAAACAAAATGTTTTCATTGTGGAAAGAGGACATGCCAACATCTCTTAAAAAGGCACACACAGCCTTATTCACATTGCGTCTTGCTTTCTCCATTTGTGGACCAAATGCAGAAGAACGCAACCATTTTTGCCTTTGGGCAATACGGAAAAAAGTATTTGACAATTTGGAAACAGGTCCATGAGCTTTGCGAGTCCTTCCTTCATGGCAAATTGTAAAGAAATGCCAGATACATGGCCTAAACTGTTTCCTCCACAATGAATGATGAGTATATCCGGAGGACACTCTGTCTGTAAAGTAACACAAAGAGGTAGCAAGTCCAACCATCTCATGCCACGCACGCCATGCCAGTGCACTTCCGCATGTGGAAATCCGAGATTTTTAGATAAACTACAGCTTTCAGCATGCACCTTCAACCAATGTATCCATGAGTCTCCCAAAGTCCAGATAATCTGTTTTCGAGCATGGAAAGACATGGCTATATGATGTTGTGTGAGGGAGAAGACGGTGTTACTAAAGTACGTCGGTCACAACACACTTACTGAACTTTATGGACCAATCCCTAGCTCCGCTCATTCTCATTTACATGCGGCTCCACCCTTCTATTCCCGGTGGTGATATGTGCTGGCTGCTAACTACCGCCATGTTCGCGGACATTTACAGGATCAGAGCGTGGCGACAGTACATTAAAGTACTATTCCCATTTTTCCCCTTTAAGGTAGGCTCTGAAAAGAGACGTTTTTTTTATTTTTGCCCACATATCGTACAGACATGTGGTATTTTATGTATTTATTTGTATTTTTGTCCTTGCTTTACTCATTACAGAACCTTCTCTAAAGCAAGTCTTATGTTCCAAAAAAACATTGCATTTCCCAAAGAGGATAGCGCAACACCATCTCCTTCAAAGTAAAGCGCATTGCTTGGGACAATGTTATTGTGGCTACAAAAAAACATACCGACTTGTAGCATTAATGCATGCATGCCGCGATTGATGATGCACCTCCCAATGCTTTGATCTGGACAGAAAATAGAAGTGTTTGTCCATTGCACTCTCGGGAGTAAAGCAAAAAAAATTACTTTCGATGTTGGGAAGATGGTCATGAGTGCTTCAAACAACTGTGCCAAATCTGCCAACAAAGTACGTGAAGTCAGGTATCCCAAGTGGCAAGCACCGTAGTGCAAAATTACCACATGAGGAGTGGTCATTCCACGCATGTCTCTGCAAACTTGCAGAATTGCTGCAGCATTGGCATCAGTGTCAGCGCTCCACACCACCTCCACTCCTCGCACATCGAAATGGTGTGCAACAAGCCTACTCTTGGCATAGTGTTGTAAGCCTTTCACAAAAATGTCTCCAAGCAGCAAAACCCGGACCCTCTGCACCTCTGCCATTTTCAGTGTGCGCGCCGTCTTTTGACACAAAAGACTAATGTGAACATCTGATTGGCTGATGCCTACAGTCGTCTTCCCATGCAGGATTTGCTGTACAAACCCCTATGAGACACGCCCTACCAGCGGACAAGCGTTGCCTACGTGCGGCACGTAACTCTTACCGAGTCCTTCCACCCTTTCTACAGCGGTACCAAAGCGAGTCCCTCATTGGACACAACTAAGCGGGAGCACAATCATCCACCAATCACATAGAGCATTGCTCATTTTAACTCCGTCATCAACATTGCGCACTTCAAAATTACTGTCAATGATTGTTAATGGAAATATCATACCATTGCAAAGCACCTACTTCGCAAGCGACTGTGGAAGGATTGCAAATTTCTACGTACAGCTCCATGCATGTGCACATGCATCAGTATAGAGTACAGGTATGTGCATTTTAATCAGAGTACATGTGGAAGCCTTATGATTAAAAATAGATAAAATAATGGCGGTAAATTTCCATAGGGAACACATAACAATGGTCCCCCTTTTGAAGTGCAAGAAAGCCGATTTGTCATTTACAAATCGCACGACCGCTAAATGTCTTCTGTATAACCTGTACATACGTTGCAAGCATGCCTATTTAGGCATAGCTCGCAACCATTTTGGTGTTAAAGGCAGGTGAAATCAGCCGATTTTGTTTTTGGCAGATGAGATGCCCATTGGAATGAATGGCCGTGCAGGAGGCTTGGCGGGTGAGTTTGCCTTTTACAAGGCAGGTAACACCCGCCAAAAGCGTGTGAGTTGAGAAGTATAATATAGGGAAGACCTCAATATAGTATGCGAAAATGTCAGAGTTCTGTACTCGGTACTGCCTACAGTAATGCTACTTGCAATGTGCTCGTATGAGAATAGTAATCGCTCCCGATTGTGGTGCTGACGTGTCCTTGGGAGGGTCTCCCGATTTTTGGACATCGTGCTTTTCATTAACAAGTACAAAATGTTTGTATCGCTTACAAACCTCTCTCCTATGCATACTACACTTTGTAAAGAACAAGGCATTTCCAAACCCTTTAAAAATGTAGTTATTTGGAAGGACTTGAAAGTACCATATTTAAAGTAGTATGGAAAGCCTGCACAGAGAGAAGTGAAATGTACACGTGGACTGGGTTGAAATATGAAAGTTAAATCCTCTAACGAAAGAAGTAGACGTAAAGTCTGCAGTATCATGACCACTGCAAACACACAAAGTATTTGATATGGTTTTTTTAATTGACAGTGAAGACTACTCTCCTGAGAATCAGCAGCATCTATGCTGCAGACGACATATCCAAAGAAACCTGGTCATCTTGCACAAAAAAGTAAGTCCAGTACAATCTTCATATTGTAACTACTCCTTAAAAAGGCTGCGTGGGTTAATTGTTTATTTTGGGCACCAAAGGAACCATTCATTTGTAAACCATTCTACCTACAAATATTCATGTATCGGATAAAGATTAACAGGTGGAATGCTGACAATTCCCTGTGTGTTTGGTACTGAAATAACATAGGGAATCACTAGAAGGGTAGATGGTGAAAATAAGTTGCGGTAGGAATTCTTTTGCATTTTGGTTATTAGTAATGGTTCTCGTCACAAGTAGGGCACTTTGTACTCTCATCAAAAGCACATTTTACTAGTATACAAACAGTAAAGTAGCCTTACCAAATGATACTTAGAGGTCACTGTGTGTGCACACACCATGCCAAAGAGCTTCTCCATCACACTTATACACACATGCACACAGCACACATACATTGGACAACAGACCAAAGTATATATTTTTTTCTCAACAGACACCAAACAATGCCTACCAAAAAGCAGCTCCGTAGAAAGGAACGCAGAATTAGAGCAAATAAAAGAAAGGTGTCCAATGTAAGCATCCACCTGTTGTAGAGTTAGTGGAGAATAATGGTACACACCACCTAATGCAGTTGGGTAACATAATAGACAACGTCTCAACTACCGAAACTGTACCTCCTCCATCAAAAAGTGTCACAAAACACAGAAATGTTGTGAAAAAAAGGACTGCCAGTACAGCTAACAATGTTCCTAATAATCCTGATAGTGTAAGAAGAACCCATAGTAAAAAAAAGTATTTTAGCAAAAATGTTTTGACACAGAGTCCTTCAGAATCTACTAAGAAGAGGACCAAAAGCATCCTCACCCCTTAAAACATACCGTAGAAAGTTAATTCTACAAGCACTCGTGGACAGTGCAATCCTTCTCAAAAGGAAGTTGTTCATATTAGTGTTAAAAAGAATGAAAGCACTAACAAGACTAAGTACTAAACTACAAATGAAACTCAGCAATAAACGGAATGTGAACAAAAATCATTTTTTGCATGTTTGTGGTGGTGAATGGAGTCACACAACAACCATAGAGCCATATTTTAATGAAGAAGCATACAAACAAAATCAAACAAACACAATTGCCATCCATAGCAGTGGACGAGGGTATGAGAAAATCAATACTACGATCATGGAACAAGAAACACTGCTTACAAAACTATCTTCTGAAAACTCAGAATTACCTCTCGATTCAGCAGAAGCACACCGTCCAGTATACAAATGGCCGTGCACATCAATGTGTGCCATTCCAAACAAAGCTTTCAAATCTTTACGCCAGTTCCTCAATCAATATATAAAAGGTAAAGACAAAAGTAAAATGAAAGTGCTGCAAAATATGGATATTTGTGTAGTGCGGAAAGAAACAGGACTAAAAGGACGTTCATTAGCCTGCATTTCTGGCCCTATTTGCAAAAGTACCTTCCATGATATCAAAAGAATAGCAGTACATCATTCCAAAGTAAGAAATTTAGTGTATAAAATATACTGTGCAAAAAGTCCAGCTTTAGAATTAGGCAATTTAAATACCACTCTTCTGCATGGTACCCCCAAATACTTACAAGAGGAAATGGACCGTATTCAGAAAGAATATTTTGGAAGTGAGAGCCACGTAGAAAATGCAACAGTTTTAGAGCATAGTAGCGACAATTCTGCACATGGCAACCTTCTATTACACACATACAGAAAAGAAATACTAATATTAAAAAGGTCATCGGCTGAAGTACCAAACCATGTGTGTGTATGTTGCCGCAGAACGTTTTACAAAAGGAACACAAAAAATGTGGACATGGCATACAAAATAGAAAACAATGAAGAGTCTAAATGGTTTGAATTAGCTTTGTACCTTTTAGCGGAAAGCAAATATGAAATAATTGAACGCCTAATATGTTGCAGTTACTGTACTGCAAAATTAGACAACAACCACACTCCTTCACGTGCAATTACAAATAATTTGGAATTGTTTCCATTACCAAAAATCCTGCAACAGCTCAATTTGTATGAGAGCATAATAATTCAAACAGTTCATCCATTTCAAGCAATTATACGCCTTCATCCAAAAACAGCAAATTTACTTTCCTCTGAATTGGTGAAAGGAATTTGTGGCAAAGTAGTTTACTTGCCATTAGATCTAACGGAGAATGTGCACACTCTGGGAGTGGAGCGTTCAATAGAGCATTCTTTAATAGTTTTGGTAAATGGAGTACCAACAAAGGATGAAAAAAATTGGCAACAATTAGTAGACTTACACAAAGTTACACAAGGATTGCAATATCTAAAAGACAACAATGAGTAGTACAAGGAAATAAATATTGATGAAAGATTAAGGCAAACAACTGAAATAATTCAAGAGCCATCAGAAACTGGGCAATTCGAACTTCTGGATCCAGCTATAGTATCCACTCTTTTGGACCATTACACAATTCATCCATTGCATTCCAATGAAAGTATAGATGATGCACTTGAAACTTACCAAAGGCGACAAACCAAAGGGTCACCAATGAGTATTTGGGAAAAAAGTATAGAAGCGCATGCTTTTGCACTGCTATTTCCTACTGGCAAAGGTGGGAGATACGATGATAGACCCACTCAGATTGGGGCATCAGAATAACGCTCATTACGAATGTATTCGCAAGATCCCATATTTATGCAAAATGTGGAATACATATTCCACCTACTCTATGAAAGTGAATTAGCAACACTATGTTATGGAGTTGCACACATTCTTAAATCTGGAACGCACTTTCAAAATATGTCAGCTACGCAGTTAATACAAAAAGTACAAGAAAAAGATGAGGTTTTACAATCAAGTATTACAAATTTGTTTACAAACATGCACGGTACAAAGGAATACTGGTTTAGATGGCACGGAGACGTGTGTTGCATGATCAGAAACCTTGGACCACCAACTTGGTTTGTTACGATAAGTTGTGCAGAATATGCATGGGAAGATTTACATGAGTTTTTACGCATAGCAAACAGCAACAAAAATAACATAGATATATTAACACCTGGAGAACTTTGCTCTCTAGATCCAGTTAATGTCTCAAGATATTGCCATCCTCGTTTCATTGCAATGCTACACTTTATTTGCAATAAAACTGTTCCTCCCCTTGGAGAAGTGCAACACTTCTTTTGGAGAAAAGAATATCAAGCGAGAGGAGCACCACATATTCACATGCTGTTATGGATCAAAGGTGCTCCGAAATTTGGGCACGACAGTGATAGCACTGTTTTACAGTTTATCCAAAAATATGTCACATGTGAAATTCCTTCACAACAAACACATAGTGAACTGCATGGGCAGATTTTACAATTTCAAAGACACAAATGTGGCAAATATTGTCGCCGTAAATACAAAAACAAAGATAAATACTACACCAAATGCCGCTTTGGTTTCCCTAGACCAGTTACAGAAACAGGTAAAGTAAACAACTTCATGTCTTCAGTTCGACATAGTGTTAAAGGTAAATCACCTAAAAACATGTATTACATAAAAAGAAGGGAGGAATCAAAATATATCAATGATTACAATGCAATCATTGCCCTATTATGGAATGCAAACATAGATGTGCAGTACATTGCAGACAATTCAACTGCTGTTGCCCGATATGTTACAGCCTACTTAACAAAAGCAGAAAAAACAGAACTTCAAGACCTCTGGGATAACCTAGCATCAGACAAAACATTATCACAGAAATTGTACAGCCTAGGAATAAAAATGCTCTCTCATAGAGAATGTGGGGCCTATGAAGCAGCAGATCGTTTAACTGGCACTGCTTTGTATGGAAAGTCAGACAACATAGTATGGCTCAGTCTTGGTCATGCAAAATCTAGAAAAAGAGTGTTAAAATCATATGAGGACATAGAAACAATTGCTAGAAATTATCACAACAGCCAAGACATTCTAAAAAACAATTTACTGGACACATACTATCCGAACAGGAGTACCACTCTGGAAAGCATGTGTCTACAGCACATAGCTCAAAACTTTGCCTACAAAAATAATGTAAAATCTGATGAAAGCAAACGTAGATATAGAGTGAATGATTGTGAAGGGAGCTTAGTGAAACTTAACAAACAAAGCTTAATTAATCATGTGAAGTTGTCATTAAAAACTCCCCAACAGAAAGAGCTATATTACATGTCTCTGTTACAACTTTTCAAACCATGGAGAAAAGAGGAAGACATACTAGATAATTATGAGTGATATGAAGATGCTCTTAAAAGCAAATGAAAGCACTATCACTGATGTTAACTTTACGCAGTACAAAACAATGTTACACAATGAGCAGCAACAGGAAGAAGAAATTCAAGCCCAACTAGATAAAGACTCTTCCAACAGTAGTCAACCTTCTGTAACAGGAAGTCAAGAACCATTAGGACAACCACTAATGGGAAATGAGGCTGAAGGTGCTATGGCAGAAGTAGAAAACACCATGTATCAGTATCAAGAAGATACAGAGGATTTAGCTGTACAACAAGCAAAACTTAACAACGATCAGCGCACCATTTTTGAAGAGGTAACAAAAGAAATTGTGCATGGTGTTCAACACGAAAATAAAGAATGTACCTGCCAAAATTACAAGCCTATACTGCTGTACGTCAGTGGTGAAGCTGAATCAGGGAAAACATTCTTAATCAAAATTATCAGCAAGTTCCTTCAACAATTCACAAACAACAAACTGTCAGCTGTTGTAACAGCCCCCACAGGTTTAGCTGCCTACAACATAGGCGGTGTGACTTTAAACCGATTACTACTGCTTCCAGTAGAGCATCAAAATAAATAAGACTACTACAAACTTTCCGCAGAAGCTGCAATGGAATTACGTAAAGTATTGAAACAAATGAAAATGCTGCTAATAGATGAAGTGAGCATTGTCTCCAATCTTATGTTGGCTTTGATTCATCTCAGATTGCAAGAAGTACTTAAAAGTAATAACGAAGAACTCTTTGCAGGGAAACACATTATCGTTTTCGGAGATCTCCTACAATTGACACCAGTAAAAGGAGAACCGATTTTTAAAACCGTAGGCCACAAACTCTGCTGGAAAACTGTTGGTAGCATAGGTAATGTTAACCTTTGGCAACATTTCCAATACAGAGAATTAACTGAGAACATGCGGCAATCTGCGGATCTCACTTATGCCAACATCTTAAAAAGTATTAGAGTTGGTGTATTATCGCAAGAAGCACAAGCTGTATTGAAAAAGCGGCATATACATGCACTTTATGGCGATCATGCATGTGCAACTGATGTTATGGAACAAATAGCGCACAAAAATGCCAATTGTATGGCCTTAATGCCAACTCTTGCAAGCTGTTTCAAATTCAATGCAACAATGCTAAAGAAAGAAATGCAACCAATAATAGAAATTAGCGCCACAGACAAACTAGACGTCCATGGTATGACAGTACCCATGTGTGAGCAAGCCACAACAAGACTAAATAGTTTTGAAAATTCAATCTCCAACACAGCTGGTTTGGAAAAAGTATTGAAATTATCATTAAATTGTAGAGTAATGCTTAAACGTAACCTTGACGTAGAGCAAGGGCTAGTTAATGGAGTACTGGGCACAGTTGTTGGCTTTCAATCATCCCCACGTGATAGCAGCATTCAGTTTGTAAATATTCGCTTTGATAAAGTTTCAGAAGTGAAAAGGATAGAGCGCTCAATGGCTCGATTTCTTCTCTTCAAAGACATGTATGTACGTAGAGAGCAATTTTCTCTAACTCTTGCATATGCAGTTACCATTCATAAATCCCAAGGTCTTACCCTAGATAAAGCATTGATAGATATTGGAAAGACAGTGTTTAAGGAAGGCATGAGCTATGTAGCATTGTCAAGCTTACGTACACTTGACAGTCTATTGCTAACACACTTTGATTCAAGTAAAGTCAAAGCTGATATTCCTTGCATTCTAGAATACAATAGAATGTGTTCACTGTACACCCCTCACCTGAAACAATATCCTGTTCCAGATAAAGTGAAACGTGGTAAAAGAAAAGTAAATGAAACAGAAATGCAACAGAATGCAACAGGAAATTATGCAAAAAAAAGAAAAGAAGCTAAAGTTTCATCAATTGCCACAAACATAGAAGAACCTATTAGGGAATGTAAACCAAGCACGTCGGCAAAGAAGCAACAGAAAAACCAAAAAATGCGCTCAGATAGAGAACTTGCTGGCCCATTCAAATTTACAAGTCAAAGTGGGGTGAGTTGCTATGCAAATGTAGCAATGAATATTCTATTTCAATTGCCACCACTTTTTAACAATATTTACCTGCACAGCACAGACCTTTTCTGTTTGCAAATGTTAGTGCTGCATAGAAATGCAATAAGCAGTCCTGACAACACATACAGTGTTCATGGAGTAAGGCAACAATTGGACGACTGTGCTGGAATGGTGAGATTCACTATGAACTCACAAGAAGATCCACAAGAATTTCTAATGGACATACTATTAGTATTGGAAAACAAAAGCATACCTGTAAATGAAATCTTCCAAATTTCGTACATGTGGAAACATACATGCACTCTCTGTAACAAAGTGATACAGGAAGAAATCCCAAATGAGCGATTTGTGTATATTTCCATACCAAATTGTGAGAGCATTCCATTTCAGCAACTTGCACAAAATGCAAACCATGGCAGATTATGTAGTATTTGCAATTCAGACAATCGCTCTACCTTACTGATACAATCACATAATGCCTACATAATACTTATGCTTCTACGTTTTAATGCAATTGGCTCCAAAAACAACTGCAAACTAACTGGATTTACACACGGTCAAGTGTCACTTGGAAAGAAAACCTTTATAACAGTAGGAATAATCTACCATGCAGGAGCTACAACCAATGCAGGTCACTACACTGCATACATTAAAAAGAATTCTGGATGGTTTGAATGTAATGATAGCACCATTACTCTAAAGCAGAGGTGGCCAGCTAACCTAACAAATGCGTATTTAATGTTCTTGAAGCCAAAATGTATGAATTCATGTGTACTTCAAAATTGTCAACAAAGTAAGTGAAACACTACAAACATTTAGAATATGCCCACAGGTATCTAACTACCCAACAGGATGGAAGAATGACACAAATAAATGATTATCACAGATCGTTGGAAACAAATGCACAGGCAGAATACACCTAAACGTAACTAACTGTTGTTAAAAATCGGCAGAAAGGCAACAAAGAAAACATTAATGGGAAAGATAAAGGAAACAGGATATGTCAACGACACAAATGAATGAGTATCACAAATCTGTAGGAACAAATGCACAGTTAAAATATGCCTACAGGTATCTAACTACCCAACAGGATGGGAGAATTACACAAATAAATGATAATCACAGATCGTTGGAAACAAATGCACAGGTAGAATATGCCTATAGGTATGTAAGTGTTGTTAAAAATCGTCAGGAAGGCAACAAAGAAAACATTATTGGGAAAGATGAAGGAAACAGGATGTAACAACGACACAAATGAATGAGTATCAAAAATCTGTAGGAACAAATGCTCAGTTAGAATACGCCTACAGGTATCTAACTGTTGTTAAACATGGGCAGGAAGGCAACAAACATAACATTGATTTGAAAAATGAAGAAAACACTGAAAGTAAAAAAAAAGTACTTAGTTCCATAAGAAATTAAGGTTTTTTTTAATCCGACAAGGATTTTTTTCCTAGACCCAAGGATTAGCAAAACAAACACAGAAACTGAGCGCAATGCACAGTACACTGGTTTGTAAACTAAATATGAGGGTCTAAAAAAAAGGTAACTGTCTATTATGTAATGTGGCAAATGTGGGAAAACTGCAAACATTAACACACCTTTTTCTTTCTTCACAGAAATGGAAAAAGTGATAGTTCCGCCAAGTACGATAACCAATTTTAAAAAAGGTTATAGATTCTGAACAAAGTAAGGAGTAAGTATATTGCCAGGCATTTTCTACACATGGGAATCTACTTGTCTAATCTATGGTAGTAATATGCTGCAGTGTCTGTAGGCTGGCCTTTTGTCTGCGGTGAGTAACCTACCACCTACGCCTTTCAACCAAGTTTCAAGGAGTACGGGTCCTATCCACAACCATCGCTGCATATGTAAAACATGGTCCTTGTAAATTAGCAGCTTATAAATTGACTTTTCGGACCATCGTCTGCAGCCATGAAGTGAAGAAAGTAGGGCATGAAAACAACAACCACAATCCACCACACCCATATGAACATGTAACTTCACTGCTTATGACTTCAGTCTTCCATGCATGGGCTTTAGCCATGCACCCAAGACTGCAGGGTCTCCCCACAACCACCTCGGTGATGTGTGGTAGTGGGGGTTATTCTATAGGTGTGTTATCCTTCAGTACCTCTGCCCAGAGGCTTCCCTCCTAGGTGTATGTCTGTAGATCTTACATGGGATGGGTGTGCAGTGTCTTCCAAATGTAGTACTTACCACTTTCTTCTTGGTTGCATGGCCTTTGGCCATGCACCCAAGACTGCACGCACTCCCCACAACTTGCCAATGAAAACGCAACACTATGGGTGTGTGCATGGGTGGCAGATGTGGCAGTGGTTTTGGCCAGGGCCTACAGTCTTGTAAGTAAGGCCTTCAGCCTTTCGCCGACGGCCATGCATCCAAGAGTCTAGGCCCTGGCCACAACCACCGTTCCATGTGCCACCCATGGCGGCGTACTAATGAATATAATGATAACCATTCGAAAAACGAATGCATTCATGGCATGTTGTGATTTTCAATGTTCCCTAACACCACACGTGTCCTTAGAAATCTAACAACTCCCCCGTGCACTGCACGGGTTGCAATACTGGGCTTATTGGACCCCTCATTTTCTTTGCGTACAAGGAGGCCACAGGACATACGTCATAAAGTAGGTTTAAGTGTACTATTGGGTGCAGGGCCTTCCGCCCTGCACCCAACTGTGCAGAACCTCCCCACAACCACCTCTTAAATTCTTAGGTGCATGGCCTGCGGCCATGAACCCAACATTGCACGCACTCCCCTCAACTTGCCAATTAAAATGCAACACAAGGGGTGTATGCTTGGGTGCCACATGCGGCGGTGGTTGTGGCCAGGGCCTAGAGTCTCGGAAGTAAGGCCTTCGGCTTTCGGCTGACGGGCATGCATCCAAGACTCTAGGCCCTGGCCACAACCACCATGCATGTGCCAACCATGTGAGCATACTAATGACTATAATAATAGCCATTGGAAACAGTAATGTACGTGTCCTTACAAATCTAACAGCTCCCCCGTGCACTGTACGGGCTGAAATACTGGCCTTATTGGACCCCTCATTTTCTGTGCGTACAAGGAGGCCACAGAACATACGTCATAAAGTAGGTATAAGTGTATTATTGGGTGCATGGCCTGCGACCCTGCACCCAAGAGTGCAGGATCTCCCTACAACCACCTCTTTGTTCTTGGGTGCATGGCCTTTGGCCATGCACCCAACACTGCACACACTCTCCACAACTTGCCAATCAAAATGCAACACAAGGAGTGTATGCATGGTTGGCACATGCGGCGGTGGTTGTGGCCAGGGCCTAGAGTCTTGGAAGTAAGGCCTTCGGCCGACGGCCATGCATCCAAGACTCTATTCCCTGGCCACAACCACCATAGCATGTGCCAACCATGGGAGCATACTAATGAATATAACAAAAGCCATTGCAAACACTAATGTATTCACAGCATGTAGCCAATTTCAATGTTCCCTAACACCATACGTGTCCTTACAAATGTAACAACTCCCCCGTGCAGTGCACGGGCTCAAATACTAGCCTTATTTGACCCCTCCTTTTCTGTTCGTAGAAGGATGCCATAGAGCATATGTCATTAAGTAGATATAAGTGTACTGTGCGTACAAGATGTCCACACACATTACATCATGACGACCGACCCCCAGAACAAGTGCATTAATTACCCATATGTTACGACTGTAGCCCCTGGCCACTACCACCGTAGCATTTGCCACCCATGGCGGCGTTCTTATGAATATAAAAATAGCCATTGGGAAAAATAATGCGTTCACGGCATGTTGTCAATTTCAATGTTGCCTACCTATACCCGTGTGCATTCACGAGTTACAAATTTCCTGTCCACTACATGGAGTGAAGGGTTACACATTTTCTGCCCACTATATGGACTGAAGTGCTATCGTTATTACTTCCCACATTTACTGTACGTACAAGCTGCCCATAGAAATTACATCATGACGGCCGAAGAACAAATGCATAGATCACCCATTTCTTACTGTGTGAACCTTTCCCAATGCTCTGTGACACGGCAAAATAGGGTATGAAAAAAGCATGTGTATGCTGGTTGTTGCTCCACTTTCCGCGGATCCAAGATGTCGGGCGCATCCAAACTATCTGACGGAGAACACGTCGCGCAGCAGCCAATGGGCAGAGACGTCGCATGTACGCGGTCATGACAGCAACCCCTTAGCCAATCGGTTTCTTGTTCGTCGACCGAACAGTGAAATGTGACCGCGGAGAGAACATAGATATCACTAATTATTTCAGACCTACATTTTCATAATTATAAATAAACGTACTGCATGTACGGTGACAAAATTTACAAAAGCACGCTTTATGGACCAAGTCCCTGTACCTCCTGCAGCTTTCGACAAAATCCGTCCAGCGGTTTTGCCTCTAGCCGTGCGCAAAGTTTTTCCCCCATTCAGTCTATGGGAAAAAAAGACATTTTGGGAACCCCCCCTATAATTCCGCTCCCCCTGGACGAATCCAGACTTTGCACAACAATTCAGAGTGGCCCATATACTTTTTTTGGCAAAGTTTGGTGATGATTCGTCCAGGGGGAGCGGAGTTATAAGCCGCCCAAAAAGTGCTCTTCCTATGGAAACAGCAACTTAACCATAACTACATGGCCACTACCGTGGCCATGTAATATATATATATATTATTATATAATATAATAATATATATAATATATATATATATATTTAAATTTCATAGTGGGAAAAACGAAACTAAAACTCCCAGAATGCAACGCTGTCTTGGCCGTGACATAATGGCTAGTTCAAGGTCTCACACGTGACCTGGTTCCACTTGGCAGTAATCCTGAATCTTAAGCTTAAATGAATAGGAATGCATTGTTTCAGGGCACTAAGCTGCCAGGCACAGACATGTGTGTCACAGTTATACTGCACAAGTGCGTGTACTGGGGGTTAATGAAATGGCAAAACCGGATGCTGCGCTATATAAAACATCACAGTGGCAACAAACTAAGTCACCACATGTTCTGATGGATAGATATTATTCTCTCTTTTTTATGTATGTGTAATTGCTCTCAACTAGCACATCATTTCCAGTTTACTTCATGCATAGGTTTATCACATTCCCCATTTCTCGCATACCCACTGTGCACATCATTAACAGTGTGCATTATGGCAAGTTATTAACTTAGCTTCCATTATTTTTTTTTATTTTTTTTTTATGTTTTGGTTTACATTCAAACCTCTCATCTTGTTGTCCTCTCATCTGATTGTTGGTCAGATAATAAGCGATCGAGGCTCTGGCCCTCATTACGACCTCAGCGGTAGCCATGCCACTGTTGGCGGCATGGCTGCCACCGAAATTGCCTCCGGGTCCACAGAATGAGGAATTACCGGGCCATTCTGAGTTCGGAAGGCCCGGTAATTCCTCCCTCCAAGGACCCGGACCCGGTCCTTCCCCATTCCCATTCCAGCCCCTATAGGGCGGAATGGGAATGGGAGAGGGAGCAAACAACGGGCCATTACGAATTGGCCCGTTGTTTGCTCCCTCTTCCCCTCGCGGGACCCGGTAAGCACACCTGGTTTGACCAGGCGTTACTTCCTGGGTCCTGCGAGGGGACCTCGTAATGAGGCGGTAAGGGGTAAACGGCGCTGGCACCTTTTACGGCGCGGTTAACCCCGTACCGCCAGGGTCATAATGAGGCCCCCTGTCTTTATCATTCTTTGTACTTATTGACTTTTGCTTTGGCTTTTTTTTTTCCTTTGCCTGTTAGTTTCATTATCCTGTTTCTCTATTGTTCATTATGTTATTCCAGAATGACATTAGGGCGAAAAACATTTTATTTTCATTTCCTGCAATCATCGTCGCCCAGCGGTCTTCAGGTGTAAGTGCTGATTGAGTTTTCATGAACCATTCTCTGGATAGATGCCTTTTTTCATTCAGTGCGGGACATATCATAATTATGTGATGTAGGCTCTCTGTCATCATTTTGTCCTTACAAAATCGCAGTGTTTTTTGGTTTCAGGGATTTACTTCCAAGCTGCCATTATTTCTCGTGTCGTAAGGATGTTTAGCCATAGTCTCATAAACGTGTCTCTTATTTTTGAAGAGGGGAAGATTGTCAAGTACGATGGTAGTTGGTTGATTCGTCTAGTATCGAGTGTACAATGTATGTGATGTCGATACTTAGCTTTGGCTTGAGTCGTATTCATTTAGTCGTTCTCCCTGATTTTTATCTTCGCTTTTTGGGGTCTTTCAAACAGCATTTCCAGGGAGATGTCTTGTTCTTCTCTTTTGGCTTCAATCGATCTTTTCCAGATTTCTCCCATAGGGCGTCTCTGCTCACAGAGTCGAAGGCTAATCTTAAGTCTACGAAGGCAGCATAAGTCTGTGTTTTCGTTCTTCTGGGTTCATGTTTCAGTAGATAATACAGGGTAATTCATAGAATTTCGCAAAAAAGTGGCGCACGCGGCTGGCGCACAGTGTGAGCGTGCGGATGTCTGCGCCAGCCGCGTGCGCTAAAATCGATTTCGGTGCACAGCGTATTCATGGATTTTCACCTCCAAAACCAGCCGTGGCGCAGCGACCCTGCAGCAGCGCCAGTTGCGCCCCCAAGAACGCCCCTAGTGCAGGGAAAAGCCATCAAAATCCCCAATCCAGCGCGAAGGGCTGCGCTAACCCTGGACCAGTTAACAGGGCTGCCAAACAGCAAACGCCAAGGAGGGAACGTGTATTACTGGGGTTCGCGTGAAGTTTCAAACACGAAAGGGCCTGTGCGAGTGGGGTACGTGTATAACTGGGGTTCGCGGGAAGTTTCACATGCGATTTCAGCAGGGTACGTGTATTACGGGGTTTCGCAGGAAGTTTCACACGCGAAAGGGCCTGTGCGAGTGGGGTACGTGTATAACTGGGGTTCGCGGGAAGTTTCACACGCGATTTCAGCAGGGTACATGTATTACGGGGGTTCGCGGGAAGTTTCACACGCGAAAGGGCCTGTGCGAGTGGGGTACGTGTATAACTGGGGTTCGCGGGAAGTTTCAAGCGCGAGTTCAGCAGGGTACGTGTATTACGGGGTTTCGTGGGAAGTTTCACACGTCAAAGGGTCTGTGCAAATGGGGTACATTTATAACGGGTTTGCAGGAAGTTTCACACGCGATTTGAGCAGGGTACGTGTATTACGGGGGTTCGCGTGAAGTTTCACATGCGGAAGGGCCTGTGCGAGTGGGGTACGTGTATAACTGGGGTTTGCGGGAAGTTTCACATGCAATTTCAGCAGGGTACATGTATTACGGGGTTCGCGGGAAGTTTCACACGCGAAAGGGCATGTGCGAGTGGGGTACGTGTATAACTGGGGTTCGCGGGAAGTTTCACACGCAATTTTACTGTCAGAGCGGGGTACGTGAATTTCAGGGGTGCGCGGTGAGTCCTACATGTGCATTGGCAGTGTGGGTCCTCCCAGGTGTTCCCTCTACACCCCCCATGGCACCTGCAGGCAGCCCACACCACAGGGGACTACCCCCCACCCCTGGTCATGTCCCGCAGGCAGCCCATCCACCATGGGCATGCCCCCCCAGCCAAGCCACATGTCAGCTTGCACCCCCACCCCCCAGCAGTCAGGGCACCTGCCAGCAGGCCCCCACACATGTCCCCCTGCACCCCCACCCCCCAGCAGTTAGGGGCACCTGCCAGCAGGCCCCCACTCATGTCCCACACATGTCCCCCTGCACCCTCACCCCACAGCAGTCAGGGGCACCTACCAGCAGGCCCCCACACATGTCCCCCTGCACCCCCACCCCACAGCAGTCAGCGGCACCTGCCAGCAGGCCCCCACATATGTCCCCCTGCACCCCCATCCCCCAGCAGTCAGGTGCACCTGCTAGCCGGCCCCCACTCATATCCCACACATGTCCCCCTGCACCCCCACTCCCCAGCAGTCAGGGGCACCTGCCAGCAGGCCCCCACACATGTCCCCCTGCACCCCCACCCCCCAGCAGTCAGGGGCACCTGCCAGCAGGCCCCCACTCATGTCCCACACATGTTCCCCTGCACCCCCACCCCCCAGCAGTCAGGGGCACCTGCCAGCAGGCCCCCACACATGTCCCCCTGCACCCCCACCCCACAGCAGTCAGGGGCACCTGCCAGCAGGCCCCCACTCATGTCCCCCTGCACCCCCACCTCCCAGCAGTCAGGAGCACCTGCCAGCAGGCCCCCTCACATGTCCCCCTGCACCCCTACCCCACAGCAGTGGATGCTCCGTGAGTTCGCAACTAGGCAATCTCAAATCTTCAGCAGAAACCTCTTACCTCTGACCATTACTAACCCCTCTCCTCTTAACTTTTCAGATTCTCCTTTCTGCATTCTTTGTTGACACCAATCCCCCGGATTCATCTTGCGTCTCATTCTGAAACGCTGCCTTTGAGTTCTCGAGTCACTACATTCTGGGTAATATTAAATACTCCCGTCCAAGTCCCTTTCTGAATCTGTCTTCAGGTATTGTAGGATTTGCCTTTACGGGCTTACTCACCTTTACTTCCTTCTGACAGACTTGTGTTCCAGTCGCCCTCTCCGTGTCTCATATTCTCAGCTTCTCTCCTGGTATTTACAATCCGGCTGGTTAAGAGGTCAGGGGAATTAGTCTCTTTCCTGTTTTTTCCCCTTCCTATACTTCTGCTATTCATTACTTCGCTTCTCATTTCTTCCCTCTCCAGAAGCAGTCTTCCGATACTCTTCACCACGATCGAATAGGTGTCATCAGCCTGCGAACCACACTCCAATCTTCGGATCCTGCGCTCGACCAGGGTTTTCTTCCCCAGAGGGTTTCCCTGACTGGCGCGTACCTCTCACTCTGGGTTTCCCTACCGGTTGAGAGGTTGACGCGTTGGTCGGGGAGATTCTTGAGTTCAGCATTTGCTTCCCGTTGAACATATCAGTCTGCTCAGGTAAGACCTCCAGACCTATTTAATCGGGGGTTCTTAAAGATCCATTTGACCTAGACTAAGAATCAAGTATTCTGTAACAGTTAGCGACGCCCACAAAAGATAAAAACAATAAGGCTACTGCAGACTGAGATTCAATGGAACAGCAAATGCAACAACTTATTGCCGCCATGCAATCAATGTCCCTAGAGATGCAGGCCCTCAAACAGGATAATGCTCAATTACGACAACAGGTTACTCGTGCCTTCTCAGACTCTCCCCCAGTAAGTTTGAATTCTGGCAAGTTTGACGGAGATCCACACAAACTTAAGGAGTTTCTTGATAGCTGCACTGTGCAGTTTACATTTAAGTCCCACTTCTTTCCCACGGACAAAGATAAGGTTGGCTTTTTGATTTCGCATTTGGCCGGACCTGCTTTGGCCTGGGCTACACCATTGGTGACCTCTAATAATGTGATCTTAGACTCTTATTCTGCTTTCACCAACAGTTTGAAATCAATGTTCAGTAGACAAGAGATCTCAGTGTCCACACAAGAAAGACTGTTAGATCTTAGACAAGGTAACAAAGACCTACTTACCTATATCACTCTCTTCAGACAGCTTTCCTCTGAGTTCGGATGGCCAGACGATGGGTTGCTCACCTTATTCCGATGAGGGCTTTCAGACGAACTAAAGGATGAGGTAGTTAAGGTTCCGCGTCCGGCAAATCTAGCAGATATGATAACACTCATCATGCAAATTGATTACCGCTTACATGAACGTTCGTCTGAAAAGAAGAAGACTAGAGGCATACGATCCCAACTCGATTATCCCTCCATAACAAATAAACCCATAGCTTCTGATGAGCCTATGCAAATTGGAACTGTGAGAGGACCCTTATCGGCAGCAGAGAAAGAGAGAAGGAAGAGTTTGGGACTATGCATGTATTGCGGAGCCTCATCTCATAAATTGCGAGATTGTCCTTTAGTTCCTCCCCGACGCACTCCAGCTAAGGGGTCGGGAAACTTCAAAGCCCTACCGCAGGGGGAACAACGGTAGGGGTACAAGATTCTGATTCCCCAAAGAAAATCCCCGTAAATCTGGACTCAGTAGCAACCACTCACAATATGGTTATTATTTCGGTTACTCTTGTTTTTCACGATCAGATGGTACAGAACGTACCTGCTCTGGTAGACTGCGGAGCTGCAGGGAATTTCGTTGATGATCAATGGGCCAATAAACAAGGAATTACCTGTATACCCAAAGCGATGGTCACTCCTATCCAAGGAGTTGACGGTCATCCACTAAGTTCCGGCCCTATCCGAGAACAGACAGAACCTGTTGTCTGTCAAATAGCCTCACATAAAGAGACCATAACTTTCGATCTAATCAAGGCAGCCCATTTCCCCATTATATTGGGTCTCCCCTGGTTAAGGAGACATAACCCTTTTATAAATTGGACAGCAGGTACTCTCTTCCTCGGCTCGGAATACTGTCTCAGCCATTGTTTAGCCAAGGAATCAGTTGGCATCTACATTCCTACTGAAAACTCGATCCCTACACCAGTATCTTCAATAAACAATTTGGAGATTGTTCCGGAATGTTATTCGAAGTATCAGTCTGTCTTCTCCAATCCCCAGTTCCCTACTCTACCACCGCATAGAAGAGATGACTGTCACATTGAACTTCTTCCTGACAAACCCATCCCGTTTGGGAGAATGTACGTCCTTTCCCAACAAGAAAAGGTAGTCCTTAAAGAATATCTCCAAACCAACTTAAAGAACGGGCTCATTACTGAGTCGGTTTCCCCGGCGGGAGCCTCTCTCTTCTTCATCCCAAAGAAGGAGACTGATGAACTTCGACCTTGTATCAATTACAGGGGTCTTCACAAGATCACAGTGGCAGACAAATATCCTATGCCGTTAATCCCTGACATCCTGGAGGCAGTTCGAGGAGCTTCCTTTTATACTAAGCTGGACCTTCGCGGAGCTTACCATCTCATCCGTATTGCCCCTGGAGACGAATGGAAGACAGCATTTCGAACCCCATTTGGGCATTTTGAGTATCACGTCATGTCCTTTGGATTGGTGAACGCACCTGCCGTGTTCCAGCGTTTCATGGACCATCTATTCGCAGATATTCTATTCCATTTTGTAATCATCTATCTAGATGACATATTAGTATACTCCTACTCTCAAGAAGAACACCTGACACATGTAAAAACTGTACTCGAACGATTGCAGTCAAATCAGCTTTACTGTAAAGCATCTAAATGCGCATTTCACCAAAGACAGGTAACCTATCTCGGGTTTGTGATGTCAGCCCAAGGCATTTCTATGGATCCAAAAAAGATCTCTGCAGTGGTTGAATGGCCTATACCTTCTAACGTTAAGGGGATTCAACGTTTTTTAGGGTTTGCTAATTTTTACAGGAAATTCATCCCTAACTTTTCGGATATTATTCTGCCTCTTACTCGACTGTTAAAGAAGGGAATTCCATTTATATGGGATAAATCCACCGAATTCGCATTTCAGACTCTTAAATCCTTGTTCACCTCTGCATCCTGTTTGATAACCCCCGATCAGAATAAACAGTTTTTTGTGGAAACGGATGCATCTCATCATGCTCTAAGCGCGGTATTACTTCAACAAACCGACCAAGGAGAGGAAAGACCAGTTGCATATCTTTCTAAAACCTTCAGTGCCTCGGAACTTAACTATTCGGTGCTCGAAAAAGAATTGCTGGCTATAAAAAGGGCGTTTGAAGAGTGGAGACACTTACTACTTGGTTCTCCCTTTCCTGTAGTGGTACGCACAGACCATCAAAATCTTAGGGTCCTACAGAATGCACATACAACCAACAGTCGACAAGCACGTTGGGCGTACTTCTTCCTTCCATTCCGGATCGAATTTGCCATACTTCCAGGAAAACAAAACCAGAGGGCGGATGCTCTCTCTCGTAAGGACGTTCCTGTCTCCCAATTCAGCTCTGAACAATTGTTTCCCAAAGCAAGATTCATCGCTGTCATCGCCGACTTCTTAAGTGAATTGAGGACTGCATCGGTCTCTAACCTAGACGCCTGCAAGAAGACAGCCAGCACTTATCATCTTACCCAGAACGATTCTTTCTTTTTTCACAAATAACAAGTTTTTATCCCTACTTCAGAGCTGCAGCATGAAGTATTACGAATGTGTCATGACACTCGGGCCGCTGGGCATCGAGGCGTTCAAGGCACTTTAGACCTAGTGCTAAGGTATTTTTGGTGGCCAGAAGTCCGCAATGATGTACAGGATTATGTAGCAGCCTGCATCGTTTGTTCCCAATCCAAGAATCCCAGGACCCCACCTTTGGGGCTGCTCACCCGGATGCCAATTCCAGAGAAACCTTGGCAAGTGATTTCTACCGACTTTATAGTAGATCTTCCTCCCTCACACAACAAGACCGCCATAATGGTCACCATAGATTATCTTACGAAGTTGGCACATTTTACTCCCTTGAACAAGCTGCCAGGGGCTGGGGAGATGTCTAAGATTTTTCTTTCGGAAATCTTCTCCAGACATGTTCTACCGGACACAGTGGTCTCCGATAGAGGCCCTCAATACACCTCCAAGTTTTGGGAAAAGGTTTGCCATGTCTTGGGAATCAAGCGGGCTCTCAGCTCGGGGTACCACCCACAGACGAATGGACAGACGGAACGCCTTAACCAAACCTTGGAGACCTATCTACGGTGTTTCGTATCAGCAGCCCAAGACAATTGGTTGGACTTGTTGCCCTTAGCCGAATTTGCATACAACAATGCCCTTCATACAGCCCTTCATACTAGCCCTTTCCATTGTACTTATGGGTTTCATCCGTCCTTTGTTCCTTCTGTCACTTTATCCCCTTCTAACTGTCCAGGAGTGGATGGCCTCATTTCCTAAATACAAGAAGGACAAAAATTGGCCAAAGTCTCTTTACGAATGGCTCAAGATAGGGCCAAACGGACTTCTGATAAACATCGCCAAGATGTTCCACCATTAAGCCCGGGAGATACTGTTTGGTTGGCTTCTCGCTTTCTTCCCCGGCATTTGGTCCCTTCTAAGCTATCCCCTAGGTTCTTCGGTCCTTTCAGAATCCTATCGATGGTCGGTTCTGCGGCAGTCAAGCTCGATTTGCCCTCGTCTTGGTCCTGGATCCATCCTGTTTTTCATCTCTCCCAGATTCGGTTGACAGTACCGGACCGATTTCACCGGTCAGACTGTACCCCTCCTCCTCCTATCTCTACTGATGCTGGCCCAGAATATGAAGTCGCTGGTATCTGTGACTCCCGTTATCGGAGGGGGAAACTACAGTTCTTGGTGGACTGGAAGGGGTACTCCCCTGCAGAAAGGACTTGGGAGCCTACCTCAGGTGTTCATGCTCCACGTCTGATCCAACGTTTCTTTAGGTTACATCCTGGGAAGCCAGGGTCGCCCCCCAGGAGAAGGGGGCATACTGTTACACTCATGAAGCGCTGGTCCCTTTGGTCTAGAAGCCGGCTCTGTGGCTCCATTCGGAAAGGTACCTTCAAGATGGTGGATCGCAGCACGGACGATTCCGCTATCACCGTTCCAGTCCTCTCACGTTCGCCAGAGGTACGGCGTACCGCTCACGTGACTCTTCATAGGACACGGAGACTTCCAGCTCTTCGCGTCGCTACTGTACTAGTGGATGCTCCGTGAGTTCGCAACTAGGCAATCTCAAATCTTCAGCAGAAACCTCTTACCTCTGACCATTACTAACCCCTCTCCTCTTAACTTTTCAGATTCTCCTTTCTGCATTCTTTGTTGACACCAATCCCCCGGATTCATCTTGCGTCTCATTCTGAAACGCTGCCTTTGAGTTCTCGAGTCACTACATTCTGGGTAATATTAAATACTCCCGTCCAAGTCCCTTTCTGAATCTGTCTTCAGGTATTGTAGGATTTGCCTTTACGGGCTTACTCACCTTTACTTCCTTCTGACAGACTTGTGTTCCAGTCGCCCTCTCTGTGTCTCATATTCTCAGCTTCTCTCCTGGTATTTACAATCCGGCTGGTTAAGAGGTCAGGGGAATTAGTCTCTTTCCTGTTTTTTCCCCTTCCTATACTTCTGCTATTCATTACTTCGCTTCTCATTTCTTCCCTCTCCAGAAGCAGTCTTCCGATACTCTTCACCACGATCGAATAGGCGTCATCAGCCTGCGAACCACACTCCAATCTTCGGATCCTGCGCTCGACCAGGGTTTTCTTCCCCAGAGGGTTTCCCTGACTGGCGCGTACCTCTCACTCTGGGTTTCCCTACCGGTTGAGAGGTTGACGCATTGGTCGGGGAGATTCTTGAGTTCAGCATTTGCTTCCCGTTGAACATATCAGTCTGCTCAGGTAAGACCTCCAGACCTATTTAATCGGGGGTTCTTAAAGATCCATTTGACCTAGACTAAGAATCAAGTATTCTGTAACACTGGGTCCTACTGCCTGCACATCCTCCTCCGGCTGGGGTGCAGTTGTTGAGGTGGCCACCCCTGTTGGATGTCCGACTCCCGACTGTGGCAGGGATGTGTCCTCCACCAGCCTGGCCGCACAGTCAGAGGCAGCTCCACAGGGTACCCAGGTGATACATGGGTGGGAAGATGGCACGGAGGACGACTGGCGCATAGGGGGTTCAGGTGAGGAGGGGGTCAAAGCAAGGTTCAGCAACAGAGGAATCCGGCCTGGGTGACCTTTCCCAGTAGGCTGACGTGGTCAACGAGTCATTCGAGATGACGTGCAGTCTCCCCATGAAAAGACTGCAGGTCACCTTGCATGTCCATTTTGACACAACACCACCCTACCCAGGACAGGCTCAACCCGGTCCCGGATAGCCACGTCCTCAGGGAGAGGAAGGCCAGTTGTTGTAAGCGGATCCCCTCCCTGAAAACGGGTCTGGACGTAGGCATCCCTGCTGGTGCGGGATGATGCAGTCACAGGATCGAGTACAGGATTACACACAGGCACCTCCGCCGCGACCTGTGCTGCCTCCTGTCCCTGCACTGCACCACTGGCACCAGTGGAATCCCCACCTCCAGACCCCGTCTCTGTCCCTTGCGCCGCCTCCTCCTCCACCAAACCCCCCACCAACCTGGATGACTCCGTGCCATCTTCCTTCGTCGGACCCTGTGGGGTCTCAGCTGCCCCTTCAACTGCTGAGGAGTCCAACTCCGACCTCCGCCTCTTGGACCTACCCCGGCAGCTGTGGCCTGGGACGCGGCACCGGACTCCTCACTCCCTGACGAGATCACAACCTGGGAGGGGAGCCGGGCCTTGCGTCTCCGGCTGGTGGTGTGATCCCCGCCGCTGTGCCCTCTTCATCAGTTGACGCTGCAGACAGGGAGAGATAGGAGACAGGCATCAGGACACTGTACAATGGACTGATACATACATGCCAGTTGCACATGAGTGGCAGTGTCAAACTTCAGACATGGCATCACAATTCCCAACACACATGGCATGTCAACTCACACACATGAGCAATTCCACAGCCATATGGCAACAGCCAGCACCATCCATACACATACAACAGCATGAGCAGCCAATGGTGAGCCAGACATCACATGAAACAAAGGGAGTGCAATAGACATGCACACACGCCACCACACTTACATGCATGTGTACACCTCCACCAACTGTCGCAGTGATGAGATCGGCATCCATGTCACATCTGGCAATCAGTCTTCTACATATCAGTGTCCCAAGCATCCATGTTGCATCACTGTTGCACCCTTGTGAAATACACACACATACACATGTACACGGTGCAGATACATGCAGCTGGAACCGACATCCATGTGTGACACCACAACCATGCCAACTTACATACACAGTCATTCAAACATGTGTGCTCACACATCTGCATTTTGCATGCAAGCTTACACACATGCACCATCCATGTGTCTCACACATGAGAGGCCTCGCATGTGTTAGCCGCACGGCCCTGTACATACACATCCATACATGGCCCTACAAAACCACATGTGCAACCTGCACACTACTGGCACACCACCACATGCACAGCTTACAATCAGTATGCATGTACACTTACCGCTCGACTCCAGACGGGTCTGCCTCTCAAGGACCTGGACATGGAGTGCTGGGGATATGCGTTCCAGGACCCTCATTTGCTGTTCCGACAGGTGGCCCCAGCGCCCCTTAGCATCCGCTGCCTTCAAGAGGCGCCGGGCCTTGTTGAGGGTCCTGGACCTGAAGTCCTCCCAGTGCTTCTTGACATGTTTGAATTTGTGGAATGCCACCCCACTCCGCGTTGATGGCAGTCACGATGTCAGTCCAGATCCTGGTCCGTCCTTCCTTGTCGGCGCGCGAACTTCCGAAGAGGGCATCATACTGCCCCAGGACTTGCTCCACCAGGACACCAACTTCGGTGGCAGTGAAGCTGGTGGCCCTCTGCCTCTCTGGCTGGGGGTTGCCAGTGGTCTCAGATGGTGGTGTGCCCGACATGGCAACCCTAGAGGCAGGTGTGGGTGGGCAACTGGGTCCTGGGCCTGGGCTGTGGAGCGATGGTATCCCAGTCGGGAGTCTTCAGTTCCAGCAGGGGTGGTCACAGCAACTGCACCCCTGGGTGATGTGCAGGCAGCAAATAGCAGGGCACGTGGGCAGCAGGCAGGCAGGCAGCAGCAGATGGCAGGTGGGAGCATGCTCGGGGCTCTCGGGGGCAGGCAAATGGCCTTCAGGGCAGGAGCGTGGTCTTCCGTGTGTTTTCGTGTGGCCAGCTTGATACAGAGTGATTTGGTACGTGAAAAAATTGCACGTCAGCGTGTAATTCGAGGAAAGGCCCTTAGCACGTGAGCGCATCAGAGCACGCACGCGATTCCATTGGACCAAAGGCCCTTAGCGCGTAAGCGCATCTGTGACATATCGCGCATGGGTGTTGCCCTGGCAGGGCTTAAAGATACCACATGGATTTCCATTGCTCTGTACGTGCTTTTCGTGGGGTGCGGTGCGTGTGTTTTCTAGGCGTTGGGGTTCACACGCTATTACTTCGCAGCGGGTGGGTGTTGGCTATGCGTTCTTCTACACGCAAGGCAGACAGTGAGTGGTAGCCCGCTCGCCCAGGCCCAATCGCGTGTAAAACTTCCCGCGCACCCCTGAAATACACATACCCTGCTGAAATCGCATGTAAAACTTCCCGTGCACCCCGTAATACATGTACCCCACTAGCACAGGGCCCTTTCGCATGTGAGACTTCCCGTGAACCCCATAATACACATACCCTGCTGAAATGGCGTGTGAGACTTCCCGCGCACCCCAGGAATATTGCCCCTGTGCGAGCGGGTACGTGTATTTCAGGGGTGTGCGGGAAGTTTTACATGCGATTTCAGCAGGGTACGTGTATTTCAGGGGTGCACGGGAAGTTTTACACGCGATTTCAGAAGGGTACGTGTATTTCAGGGGTGCGCAGGAAGTTTTACAAGAGATTTCAGCAGGGTACGTGTATTTCGGGGGTGCAGGGGAGTCCTACACGTGATTTAGCAGTGTGGGTCCTCCCAGGTGTTCCCACTACACCCTCCACGGACCCTGCAGGCAGCCCACACCACAGGGGACTACCCTGCACCCCTGGTCATGTCCCGCAGGCAGCCCATCCACCATGGGCATGCCCCCCAGCCAAGCCACATGTCACCTTGCACTACTGATCAACAGCGCATGACCCCCTGCACCCCCACCCCCCAGCAGTGCAGGGCACCTGCCAGCAGGCTCCCACTCATGTCCCACTCATGACCCCCTGCACCCCCACCTCCCAGCAGTCAGGGGCACCTGCCAGCAGGCCCCCACTCATGACCCCCTGCACCCCCACACGCCAGCAGTCAGGGGCACCTGCCAGCAGGAGCCGACGCATGTCCCCCAGCCAACACGTCTTCACAATCCAGATCCCTGGCTCTTATGGCCACACAAATCCCACCCCACAGCACTCCAGTCCAAACAGCCAACCAAGCTTTACATCCACTCCAAATTGAAATCACCATTGCATGATAGATCACAAATAAGCAGTATGCGCATGAGTACAAGTCTGTCAGACCCACACAATGGCAACACATGACTGAGAAAACCCACATTGTGACATGCATGAAACCAATGGGAGAAGACCACACATTGAAGTAAGAAACAAAAATGCATTCAAGTCAAAATGAAGGGAATGAAATAAAAACACACAATAATGCCAATAATAATCAAAATGCAGCATGTCCCAAAAAATGATAAATAAATAAAATGAGAATCCAAACTAATCCAAATGAAAATGTGTCCATAGTCACCGTCCAACAAAGCAAATCCAAAGGGAACGAAAAGCGTAATATCCCTTGCTCCATGGTGAAGAAAAATAAAGATGAAGGAGAAAAATCCACTGTAAAACTATGCACAAATAGCAAATCCAGGGTCCATGAGCCCAACGACATAAATGAAACCTACAATGAAACCTACCTAATTACTAACTATATACAGAAATGTGGGGCATAGTCCATGCGCCCCAAATGAAAGAAAAAAGAAATGAAACTTAACACTAATGAACTATATAGAATGGCGGAGGGCAAGTCCAATGGCTCACTTTTTGATGTCATGGGCCAGGGCATCATCGAACTCCTGTTCAATGTCTTGGAGGCGGGCCTGTTCTCTGTCCCCGAGGTCTCGCAGGGATAACGCCATGTCCACCTCCAACTCCCTGTGAATTCCCTCGATGCACTCAGTCCGCCTCAGCGCCCTGCGCGTGGAGTTCTCCGCCCTGACCATTGTGAGCCGTGCCTCCTCCGCCCACCCCCGCTCTGCACCTATCTGCTGGCCCAACCGCTGCCACAAGGAAGACACTCCCATTCCAGGGTCCTCCTGCTCTCTGGCCGATGCCTGCCCCTCTGATGTAGATGGCCCCGAGCCATGATGTCTCCCACGTGAGCCTGCCGCTGCCTCCGACGCAACTGCCTCTGCCAGCACGACGGCATCCAGGCTGATGGAATCCACCGACGCCGTCGTGCACGTGCCCTGCTCGATGATGCCGGCACATCCTCCATCTGCTGGGGTCCAGTTGCTGTGGTGTCCACCCCTGCTGGACCTCTGACTCCCGACTGTGGCAGGGATGGGATCCCCACCGAGCTGGCTGCGTTGGTCAGGGCAGGTCCACAGGGGGCCCTGGTGGCATCTGTGCCGGAAGACGGCATGGAGAACGACTGGCGCATAGTCTCCACAGAGGAGGAGAGGCCGACACATGTACAAAACCCCGACCATGGACACTCCCAACTGGGCCACGTTGGCACGCTGCTCTTCGTGATGACGTACGTGCTCCCCCCGGGAAGCACGCAATTCATCACGAATGTCCCGCGTACGCAACGCAACACCAATCAGGACCTTCTCCATACAGCCTGGGGTCCCCTCGTCCGCAGGTAGAGGAGTGTCAGATGACATGGACATTCCCCCTACCTGCGGACGGGCCTGGGATGGGGCATCCCTGCTGGTGCATGGTGGTGCAGTCACAGGGTCAGAGACACCGACATGCACAGGCCCCTCCGCGGTGACCTGTGCTGCCTCCTGCCCCTGGCCCTGGACTGCACCACTTGCACCAGTGGTACCACCCCCACCAGGCCCCATGTGCGGCTCAGTAGCGGCCTCCTCCTCCTCTGTGGAAACCACCAACCTGGATGGCTCCACACCGTCTTCCGCCGTTGCAAGCCCCTGTGGGGGCTCACCCACCCCTTCCGCTGCAGCCGTAGTGGCAGACGCAGCACCAGTCCCCTCACTCCCAGACAATGGTAAATTCTGGGAGGGTGACTGGGCCTTGCGTCGCTGGCCGGTGGGGGCATCCCCGCCGCTTTGCTCCACAGCGCCGTCTCCGCCCTCTTCATCACTTTCTGCTGTGTAGAGGGAGACATAGAACACAAGCATCAGGGTACTGTACAATGGTCCCCTAGACAGGAAGCAATAGCAGATGAGTGGCACTGTCAAACATTACTTCCATCATATCCCTCCACAACACATGGGTCAGTGCAGGCAAAACACATGCAGTAACAGGCATGGTGCATGCTATGAACATTAGCATACATGTCCAAGGGACTCTTGAAACATACAATGCTGGTTTGAAACTCACATGCATCATGGGTCATGCCTATCACATGCACACACTTCACCGTAGTTTCATCCATCTGGCCTCGTACACCCCAGACACAGTGGATACAAGGATGAGTAGGCTGCATCAGTGAATCTGAACATTGTCACAGACATGTGTCATGCATCCATGGCATTTACAAGTCACAGACACGCAAGTCAGACACACAGACATGGACACCATACATGTCCATGACGGCAGCACCCATCTCTCACACCCCATCCACGTCCAATAACAGAGACAGGCATGCATTAATGTGTGCATTCCCCATGCTGCTCCGCATGTTGCATTGTAACACATGCACCAACCATGTGGTTAACACATTACTGGTCTCACATGCATGACCATGATGTCCCTGCACACACACATACGTACATGGCCTATGTCACACATACAGGCAAGTATCAGACAACCAGCACCCTGCAACATGCCCTGTCTCACACAGCAATGCTTGGCCACTTACCGCTCAACTCCGGACGGGTCTGCCTCCAAAGGATCTGGCCGTGGAACACTGGGCCTACGCGTTCCAGGACCCTCATCTGGATGGTACTCATGCTGCTCTGGCCCCCTGAACGAGGCGCCGGGCCTTGTTGAGGGTCCTGGACCTCACGTCCTCCCAGCGCTTCTTGACTTGCTTGGTGTTGCGGGTTGCCACCCCCTCCGCGTTGATGGCAACCACAAAGTCGTCCCAGATCCTATCCCGTCCTTCCTTGTTGGCGCGTGATGTTCCGAAGAGGGCATCATAATGCCCCAGGACATGCTCCACCAGGACACCAACTTCATACTGACTGAAGCTGGTGGCCCTCTGCCCCTTTGGCTGGGGGTCGCCAGTGGTCTCAGATGGTGTTTGCCCCGACATGGCGACCCCCGAGGCAGGCGTGGGTGGGCAACTGGGTCCTGGGGCTGGGCTGTGGAGCGATGGTTGCCCAGTCGGGAGTCTTCAGTTCCAGCAGGGGTGGGCACAGCAACTGGATCCCTGCAGATGGCTGATGTGCAGGCACCAAATAGCAGGGCACGTGGGCAGCAGGCAGCAGCAGATGGCAGGTGGGAGCGTGTGTTAGGCGGAAACCTGTGCAGTTCCCTCTGGGACCACTGCAAAAGATTTAGGACTACAGGTGTTTGGCAGTAAACCCACTTGGTAGCAGTCTGTACCACACAGATTCACTTGGTAGCTGTGGCTGAGCAGTCAGACTTCCCTCAAGAAGAGTTAGGCAGTATGTGGAGTATACAACATAGGGCAATCTACACAGTAGAACAAGCAAACACGGAACAGAGCTTCGGTGTAAAGATACATAGGTATTTATTTATAACAACACATCTATGAAAAACACACTGGCACTAATACGGCAAACAACTTCAATCACAATTACTATAGTATCTCAATCTCCTAACAATAGTTCGACAAGTCTAGGTTCAACGGCACTACTTATTTGAAGACAGAGGTGAATGCTTTAACCTAGATGGCACTCTAGTATTCGTTAGGAGGGGAGAGAAAAGGCAGGGTATGAAACCAACTCGGTACCAACACTTTTACAAAACAATGGAAGGCAAGTAAGGCAGGATCTACCGTAGATCACAAAGTTCAGGGGCCAGGCCCACTCGGAGAGAGGCAAGGCGCTATGTCCCAACAGTATCACAGTGGAAATGCAATTCGAGTCTTTGTTGCACATTGTCCCAGAAAGTTTGGACCAGTTCAGAACAGAAAGTTAAGAAAGCTTGGAGGCGATCCAATGGAGAGGCGAGGATTAAGACACCTCAGGCTAACCGTCACAAGGGAAGCCAGGCGGACACGGTACCTTGTATGTGGAGAGACAGCTCCGGCGGGGGCAGTTGTTCCTGGTGGTGGATGCAAGTCGGGGCTTTGCCAAGAGAAGAGAGGCTCTCGTCGTCGAAGGAAAGTTGAAGATCGTTGCACCACCAGGGAAGAGACCAGCCGCGGGGTGCTCCGTCACAAGGCACCACCTTTTGGTCACGGTGCGGGTTAGTGGCTATCTGGTTGCCGGGGTGCTCAGCACGGGCAATTCGACCACTACGCCCTGGAAGCGAATAAAAAGCAAAGGGGACTGGTTGTGCCCAGCAGTCAGGGGAAGAAGACTCTCCGGCGGGGAGATCTCCTCTGTCGTTGGGAAGTGGTGAGTCGGTTTAGCAGGGCTCCACCGGAGGTGTCGTCGTTGCAGGTCGGCTCAGCTTTACCCTCGTCGGATTCTTAGGTCCTGTGGCGACTTCTGAAGATCCAGTCCCAAAAGCCCTGCTTTTATGCAGAAAACCCCCATTCATCCAGCCTAGCTGTCAATCAAAACACGCTAAGTGGTGAGCGGGGTGGCTCACCACTTGGGCCAATCACACCAGAGTGCGACTTGAGTTGGCAAGGCAACTCAGTCCAGGGTGCCTAAACCCCCTCCCACACCCCCTGTGGTACCCAGACAGAATGGCACCACTTTGGAGGGCTTCTGTGCAGAAGCCCGCCAAAAGTGGAACAAAGGGCTCAACCTTTGGTTCGGAGTTACAGAGACGAACACAGACGCCATTTTAAAAACCGAGTTCTGGCAGAAAATACCAACCGATAGATTTATTTAAGACAAATAAACCGGAGGTATGTTAGAGACTAACGAGAAAAAGTATTAACCTCCAACAATGGGAAGAATCCCATAGAGTTATATTCGGGGTCGAATATAACAAGTAGTTTCCACTGCCACCAGCCAAAACTCGCCGAGGGGGGATGGGACAGTGCCCCCTCGAATAACAGACCCAGGGGTAATCGAATTACCCCTACTAGTATGTCCACAATAGGATGGTTTGTACTAGTTCTGTTAGTAAATTTAGGTCTAGTAAAGCCAATGGTGACTTTACATGCCCTGGGAGACAGTAGTCAGTCCCAGGGTATGGAGTCTATGATGGGGATCCTCTAGGACGCCCCAGTGTTACGGCACGGAGGGTGCGGTGTAACACACATAGTAAAACATATGAGACCCTATGGAGTAAAAGTCCCCATAGCCCATAGAACACATTGACATTTAAAGGAATTAACCACATTCATGTCCAAGAGTGGGAGAAAAAGAGTCTCACTCTTGGCAGGATGGAAAAAAACAAACTCCAGAAATCCAGCAAAGCTGCTGGGGGACTCACTAGGTTAGGAAATTCAGCCTAAACAGAGAATTCTCCCTAACACTCGCCCCCCCCAGACTAAGGCACAGGAGGATTTAATCCACTCCTGGATGAATCTCATACCTCTAGTCGATGACATACATCCTAGAGAGACCATCAGCATTTTGGTGGTGACACCCTGACCTGTGCTCAATGGTGAAATCAAACCCTTGCAGGCAGATCGACCATCTCAGTAGTTTTGGGTTTTCCCCTTTCATTTGCATTAACCATCTCAAGGGTTGGTGGTCAGTCTGAATGACAAAAGTAGAACCATACAAGTATGGCCTAAACTTCTTCAGAGCACACACGATAGCAAAGCACTCTGTTTCGATTGTTGCCCACCTTGTTTCAGGATCCTTCAGCTTGCGGCTGATGAAGCAAACGGGGTGCTCCCTACCTTTCCCATCCAGTTGACTGAGTACGGCACCTATTCCTACATTTGAAGCATCTGTCTGCACAACGAAAGTTTGGTGGTAATCAGGAGCTCTGAGTACTGGGGCTTGGCAAAGAGCCTTTTTCAGGTTTTCAAAAGCCTGATTGCACTCCTCGTTCCATCTAACCTTTTTAGGAAATTTGGGAGAGGAGATGACATTCAGAGGAGAAGCTATGGTCCCATAGTTCTCAATGAAATTCTTGTAATACCCAGTGAGGACTAAGAAGGCTCTCACCTGGGTCTGAGTAGTAGGTGTTGTCCAATTTTGCACAGCTTCAATCTTACTGAGCAAAGGCCTTATTTCTCCACCTCCTACCTCATGTCCAAGATAGACTACCTTACTCTGTCCAATTTGACATTTATTCGCCTTTATGGTCAGATTGGCTCGTCCAAGAGCCTGCAAAACATCTCTTAGGTGGGTTACATGTTCTTCCCAGGAATTGATGAACACTGCGATGTCATCCAAGTATGCCATGCAGAAGTCCTCCATCCCATTCAGAACCTGGTTTACCATCCGTTGAAATGTAGCAGGTGCATTTTGCAATCCGAAAGGCATTACCTTAAACTGGTATAAGCCGACAGGGGTAGAAAATGCAGTTTTCTCCTTGGCATGGTCTGTCAGGACTATTGGCCAATAGCCTGACGTCAAGTCTAATGTGCTGAGGAACTTGGCTGCACCAAGTTTATCCACCAACTCATCTGTTCTTGGCAAAGGGTGTGCATCAGTCTTGGTGACTGCATTAAGAGCTCTATAATCCACACAGAATCTAAGTTCTTCAGATACGGCCTTTGGTACTAACACAACTGGGCTAGAGCATGGACTAGTAGAGGGCTCTATTACCCCGAGATCAAGCATCTTGTTGACCTCACCTTTGATGTGGGTTCGTACGTTTTCTGACATTCGGTACCCTCTGCTTTTGACTGGCAGACAGTCACCAGTGAGTATGTCATGCTGGCCCCAAGGGGTCAAGCCTGGTGAAAGTGAGAACAGTGAGGCAAACTGATTTAACATAGATTTGCACTCTTCTTGTTGCTCAGGTGTCAGATTTGAAGAGAGATTGACTCCTTCAATTTTTTCATCTAAAGGTAAGCCTCTGAAGAGATCCGGAAGAGCTTCACTCTCTTCTTCTTCCTCTGATGATGCTAGAAGCAATGCTCCTACATCAGGTCTCGAGACATACGCTTTGAGTCGGTTGGTGTGGAAGACGGTCGGAGCCTCCTTGGGATTGCCCAAGTCCACCAGATAGTTGACCTCTCCAAGTTTACCCACAACTTTGAAGGGTCCCATCCAGTTGTCTTGCAAGGCCCTCTGCCTTGTTGGGATCATAACGAGAACGAGCTGGTCTTGAGCGAACTCAACCATGTTAGCCTTTTGATCTCGCCAGTGCTTGACCAATGCTTGTCCAGCTTTCAAGTTATCGCTTGCTTCTGTCATCATGTGCGACATTCTCCTTCAGAGACCTATCACGTAGTCAGTCACTCTGACTGGCTTGGGGGAAGGAGCACTCTCCTACCCCTCCTTAATCAGGGCCAATGGACCTCTGACTGGATGACCATAGAGGAGCTCAAAGGGATAATAACCTACTCCCTCCTGAGGGACTTCTCTATAAGCAAAGAGAAGGCATGGCAGTAGAAGGTCCCACTTTCGTTTAAGGGGTTCTTCTAAAGCACCTATCATGCTCTTCATGGTTCGGTTGAACCTTTCTACCAACCCATTGGTTTGTGGGTGGTAAGCTGTTGAGAACTTGTAAGTAACTCCACAGGTTTTCCACATGGCTTTCATGTAGTGGGACATAAAGTTTGACCCCCTGTCACAGATTACTTCCTTAGGAAACCCGACCCTGGTAAAAATACCAAGGAGGGCCTTAGCCACAGCCGGAGCTGTAACAGTCCTCATAGGAATTGCCTCAGGATACCTAGTAGCATGGTCTACTACAACAAGTATAAACCTGTTGCCTGAGGAGGTTGGAGGATCAAGGGGACCAACAATGTCAATCCCTACTCTCTCAAATGGGACTCCCACAACGGGGAGAGGCACTAAAGGTGCCACATTCTTGGCGCCAACCTTACCAGAGGTCTGGCAGGTGTGGCAGCTCCTGCAGTGTTTTTTCTACTTTGGCCCCCATCTTTGGCCAATAAAAGTAGAGAGAGAGCCTTTCCTTAGTCTTCTTGAAACTCAAGTGACCAGCCAAAGGAATCTCGTGGGCTAACTGCAAGAACTGTGGTCTGTTCTCTTGGGGTACTACAAGTCGTTTGTAGTGTCCAGGTGCAGACTCGGTCGGTTCACTGTAGAAGAGGCCATCTTCCCAGTGCAACCTGTATTTCCCAGGCTCTTGCCCTTCAGCCTGAGCTTCTGCCTGGTGGTGAAGACCTTCCCGAGTTGGACATTCTCTCTGTCCCTTACTGAAGTCTGCCCTGCTGGGTCCACCTTCTGCCAGTAAAGACTACAGCTCAGGATGGTCAACAGGATCCAGATCTCCAATGAGTTCCTGGCCTTCCATTAGCTCTTCTTCAGAGTCTAATTCTACCACACAGGGTTGTACCTTCCTCTCAGCCTCAGCTGGAGGTGGAGTTACGGGTGTAACTTTGGACAACCGTGGGGAAGTCCTTGTTGGCTGCACTGAAATGCTGGCTGCTGGTTTCAGTATAGAAGCCTTAGGTTTCCCTTTTGCTTCTGGTTTCTTTGAGACAGCAGCTGACAATTCCAGTGGAGCAGGAGTGATATCTTTCTTCATCATCTCCTGGCGAGTACCTCTCATGGTTCTCTCCCTTGCAGGTCTGGTTAGCTCCTGTAACCGTTTACTAGGAGGTCTGGGAGTGTGCGACACAACTCCGAGAGTTTTCAATTCGTTACCCAACAGAACGCGTCCTGGTACCCCACTCTGTATGCTGACGGGTATCTTCACAGTCATGTTGTTACATTGGATGAGAACTGGTAATTGGGGAAGCATCTGCACAGGCCCTCCAGCTAACTTGGTGAGGCGTTTGGGTGCCTTAGCAACATCCTCAGCCTGAAAAAAAGATTTATCCACCACAGTAATGCTGGCCCCAGTGTCCCTAATGGCAGGAGTCTCCTGACCATTCACCTGGACACTGTCCTTATATTACTCTTTAGTATTATCTGGGATAGAATTATAGACATCTAAATTCTGTTGTTCCCACAAACCCAGAGACACTAAAGAAACACTGGCTGAGACTCCAATGGGTTCATCAGCCAGCAGTAGAAAGTTTCCACTTGCCATTTGGGCTTCCTCCTCTGGAGCGAAGGCTAAGGAGACAAGCTGGACCCCTGAAGGTTTACCGTTACATCTGGGATCTCCTTTCACGTGGTCAGTCGAGCCACAAACAAAGCATTTACCGAATGCTTTCTGGAATGGTGGCTTGTTCTGGCCTCCTTCCGGTTTGGCACCAGAAGGCACACTATTCTGCTGCGGTTTTCCTTGGGCTCACCCTTATGGTTTTGTTTGGGGCCCTCTTTGGAACTTAAGTTATTAGAATTCTCTTTTGAGTCTTTTTTAGGCTGTTTTCCCTCATCCTTTTTCTGAGTTGCCCCAGAATCCTTATGAGTAGCCCTGTTGGCAACCCACAGGTCAGCAGCCTTAGCTAGCTCCCTGGAATCCAATTCCTTCGAATCAGCCAAGTGCTGTCTAAGCTCAGGAGAACAGGCATTATAAATAGACTCCAACATAAAAAGATTCTTCATACCCTCATAAGTGTTCACCTTGTAACCCTTAATCCATCCCTCTAAGTTTTTCAACTCTTCACTAACCCAGGTAGCCCAAGGGGTACCATCATGCTTTTTGAGGGTTCTAAACCTCTTAAGATACTGGGAAGGGGTCTTCCCGAATCTAGCTATCAAAGCTAGTTTCACACTTTAGTAATCCTTCTTATCCACCTCCCCCACCTCCATTACCACATCAGTCGCAACAGGGGGGAGCCTAGAGAACAACCAGGGAAGTAACTCATTCCCGGTGATGTCCTGGAGTCCATGATTATATTCAAACAGTTTTAACCAATCCAACACATCCAATCTCGGTTCATACATACCCACTAATTCCTAAGGCATCCGGGGTCTTTTGGGACTGGAACTTCTAGAGGAACCAGAGGAGAGAGAAGCATTTTCCACAGACAACTTTTTCATCTCTAACTCATGATTAAGTTCTATTTCTCTGAGTCTTAACTCAGCTTGCTTCTGCTCAGCCTGGGCATTCATCCGTCTGAACTCTAGCTCTTGGTTTCTTTCAGATTGAGCTAAAAAACGCTTGTATTCTAACTCGAGCTTCATTTTTTCAAGTTCAAAATAAGCAGGGTTACATGTGGGACCTGGTATGGGCCCCGTAGGCACAGTAGGTAAGGCAGACAGAGGCTCAGAGTGGCTAACTTCATTAGGTTCACTTTCCTCTTCTGACTCATTATCAAGACTTTGATTCAGATCAATACCAGTACTGTTTTCTACATTCGCTGGGGAAGTTGGTTCCTCTGAACCAGTACCCAGACTTTTGTTTTCCAGCAATCTCGCTATCAGTTCTACTTTCTTGCCTCTTACAGAAAGATTTTCTTGTCTACAGAGAACTCTCAAACTCTCAGTATTTTCACCTGACAAGGACTCTTGACTGTAAACTTCCATAGTAGACATGTTTTTGAAAGTTGCTCTTTAGTGCTAAGCTTTGTGGTTAGTTATCCTAAAGTGTTAAAAAGCACTCTAAACTGTATACTCGATACAAATCCCACCGCTGTACACCAGTGTTAGGCGGAAACCTGTGCAGTTCCCTCTGGGATCACTGCAAAAGATTTAGGACTACAGGTGTTTGGCAGTAAACCCACTTGGTAGCAGTCTGTACCACACAGATTCACTTAGTAGCTGTGGCTGAGCAGTCAGACTTCCCTCAAGAAGCGTTAGGCAGTATGTGGAGTATACAACATAGGGCAATCTGCACAGTAGAACAAGCAAACACGGAACAGAGCTTCGATATAAAGATATATAGGTATTTATTTATAACAACACATCTATGAAAAACACACTGGCACTAATACGGCAAACAACTTCAATCACAATTACTATAGTATCTCAATCCCCTAACAATAGTTAGACAAGTCTAGGTTCAACAGCACCACTTATTTGCAGACAGAGGTGAATGCTTTAACCTAGATGGCACTCTAGTATTCGTTAGGAGGGGAGAGAAAAGGCAAGGTATGAAACCAACTCGGTACCAACACTTTTACAAAACAATGCAAGGCAAGTAAGGCAGGATCTACCGTAAATCACAAAGTTCAGAGGCCAGGCCCACTCGGAGAGAGGCAAGGCGCTATGTGCCAAAAGTATCACAGTGAAATGCAATTCGAGTCTTTGTTGCAAATTGTCCCAGAAAGTTTGGACCAGTTCAGAACAGAAAGTTAAGAAAGCTTGGAGGCGACCCAATGGAGAGGCGAGGATTAAGACACCTCACGCTAACCGTCACAAGGGAAGCCAGGCGGACACGGTACCTTGTATGTGGAGAGACAGCTCCGGCGGGGGCAGTTGTTCCTGGTGGTGGATGCAAGTTGGGGCTTTGCCAAGAGAAGAGAGGATCTCGTTGTCGAAGGAAAGTTGAAGATCGCTGCACCACCAGGGAAGAGACCAGCCGCGGAGTGCTCCGTCACGAGGCACCACCTTTTGGTCGCGGTACGGGTTAGTCGCTATCCGGTTGCCGGGGTGCTCAGCACGGGCAATTTGACCACTACGCCCTGGAAGCGAAGAAAAAGCAAAGGGGACTGGTTGTGCCCACCAGTCAGGGGAAGAAGACTCTCCGGCGGGGAGATCTCCTCTGTCATTGGGAAGTGGTGAGTCGGTTCAGCAGGGCTCCACCGGAGGTGTCGTCGTTGCAGGTCGGCTCAGCTTTACCCTCGTCGGATTATTAGGTCCTGTGGTGACTTCTGAAGATCCAGTCCCAAAAGCCCTGCTTTTATGCAGAAAACCCCCATTCATCCAGCCTAGCTGTCAATCAAAACACGCTAAGTGGTGAGCGGGGTGGCTCACCACGAGGCCAATCACACCAGAGTGCGACTTGAGTTGGCAAGGCAACTCAGTCCAGGGTGCCTAAACCCCCTCCCACACCCCCTGTGGTACCCAGACAGAATGGCACCACTTTGGAGGGCTTCTGTGCAGAAACCCGCCAAAAGTGGAACAAAGGGCTCAACCTTTGGTTCGGAGTTACAGTGACGAACACAGACGCCATTTTAAAAAACGAGTTCTGGCAGAAAATACCAACCGATAGATTTATTTAAGACAAATAAACCGGTGGTATGTTAGAGACTAACAAGAAAAAGTATTAACCTCCAACAATGGGAAGAATCCCATAGAGTTATATTCGGGGTCGAATATAACAAGTAGTTTCCACTGCCACCAGCCAAAACTCACCGAGGGGGGACGGGACAGTGCCCCCTCGAATAACAGACCCAGGGGTAATCGAATTACCCCTACTAGTACGTACACAATAGGATGGTTTGTACTAGTTCTGTTAGTAAATTTAGGTCTAGTAAAGCCAATGGTGACTTTACATGCCCTGGGAGACAGTAGTCAGTTCCAGGGTATGGAGTCTATGGTGGGGATCCTCTAGGACGCCCCAGTGTTACGGCACAGAGGGTGCGGTGTAACACACATAGTAAAACATATGAGACCCTATGGAGTAAAAGACCCCATAGCCCATAGAACACATTGACATTTAAAGGAATTAACCACATTCATGTCCAAGAGTGGGAGAAAAAGAGTCTCACTCTTGGCAGGATGGAAAAAAACAAACTCCAGAAATCCAGCAAAGCTGCTGGGGGACTCACTAGGTTAGGAAATTCAGCCTAAACAGAGAATTCTCCCTAACAGCGTGCTCGGGGATCTGGGGGGCAGGAAAATGGCCTTCAGGGCAGGAGCGGGGTCTTCCGTGTGTTTTTGCGTGGTCAGCTTGATACGGAGTGATTTGGCACGTGAAAATCTTGCACGTCAGCGTGTAATTCGAGGAAAGGGCCATAGCACGTAAGCGCATCAGCACACGCACGCGATTCCATTGGACCAAAGGCCCTTAGCGCGTAGGCACGTAAGTTACATTACGCGTGTGGCCTTTTCCCTCATAGCACGTGATGACAGAGCACACGTGGAAAAACTGCACGTCCGAGTGTCATCGCGTGTAATTGGATGAAAGCGCCCGTGTACACGCATCTCTGACGTGTACGTGTGGGCCGGTTTAAAAGCTGCATGTAGGACGCCACTTCCTTGTACGTGCTTTTCGTGGAGAGTGAGTGGGTGAAATCTGTACTTCTTGTCAGTTCACACGCGATTACTTCACAGCGTTTCTAGTTCGTACTCCCTGTTACCTCTGACAGCTCTTTTCTGATTTTTTGTTGAGCCTGTTTCCTCAAACAGAGTTCACTTCTCCTTTTGTCCTGTCTCCTTAGACCGCGTACAATTCTTCTTTTGGCGGGGGTGTTGCCAAAGCGCACACGCGCGTATTTTTCACGTTCTTTTTCCAGGCAGACGGTGAGGTCCGCACAAACTTAGCAACTGTGCTTGCCCCGTGTGTCGCGTTGCCCTTCAGAGGTCATTGTAGGCTGCGTGTATTACGCGTATGCTTATTCTTGTGTTTCTGGGTGCCACAGCGTAGTGCGAGTTCATTTTTTCACGCACGTGGTCTACGAGGGGTTGCGTGCACGTTTATTTTTGATTTTGGGGTGCCTGTGCGTTGCGTGTCCCGTCATCTTCCCCCAGGGGTCACAGACAGCCTTGTTAGAGCACTAGGGTACGAACTCCATCTGGTATCCTACCCCTTTGACCCCCAATTGCCCAGGACAATAGTTTACTGCAACTCCCATACGCACAACAACATCAGTGCCATGGCTGGGAGGCGACCAAGCGGTAAGGGAGGTAAAGGTGGCCGACCCACAAAAGGTGGGCGTGGTGGGCGCGGTAGGGGACGTGGCCGGGATTTGCAGGGTGCCCCTATGTCCCCATGTGTGGAGGAACAACCAGGGACACCCATGCCCCCCCCATGGTTGAGGGAAACGTGGCTGACACCATCCAAGCTCAGCCCTGTTGGACCAGTCCATTGTGGCACCTGACCTGGCACAGGATGACTCCCTGGCTGACTTCCAGGTCAGCAAGTCTAGGCCACATGTGGTGGTGCAAATTGTTGTCACCAATCCACATGGATCTGGGGAGGCTATGTCATCTGCTGCCCCAAGTATGCATGGTGGGGAGGCTGCAGGGGCAGCTGCAGCTCCATCCGCCCCAGCTCTGACTCTCCCAGCCAGGACAGTGTCAGTCCCAGTCCATCAAACTGACGTTCCCCCTGCCAACATTACCCTGCAACCAATGCCTGCATCAAGACCTATGGTCATTGTGCATTCCCACACTCCTACTACCCAGTCCACCGGTGATTCTGCCCCTACTGACCAGAGCGGCGTAAGCCACTCTTGCTCTGCTCCACCTTTAAAGAAGAGGAAGAAGGGTGCTCTGGCACGACAGGCTGAGACCCCAGACACGGCTACACACTCCGGTACCTCAAGGAAGCCTTGCTTCAATGAGACGGAACTTGATGCACTTGTGGGCAATATGTCGGCACATAGCCACGAAATGGTGGTGACTGCAGGGTGCAAGACCACACCTGGTCAACGTAAGGCACACTGGCAGACCATCGCCGACCGCATAAGTGCCCTTGGATTTGTGAGGCGCTCAGCTGATGATTGCTACAAGCGGTGGAATGACCTGAAACGCAGAGCAAAGAACAAGCTGGCCTCAAATTATGCTGCTAATCTGGTGACTGGCGGTGGGTCTCCACAACAGGACAACAAACTCACTGAACATGAGTCTGTTGCTGGGGCCTTCGTCACAGAGGAACAGATCCAAGGTGTGGGAGGACTACCTGATTATGAAGCATTGTCCGGTGAGTGCCCATGCATGTGTGTGTAATGCATGTGTATGTTGTTTGGGTGACGGGTTCTGATTGAGTGCCAGGTGAGGGTGTGTGTGCCTGAGTGGTATGGGTCACCCATGTGCTTCATCCAAAACATTCAGCGGCCTTGGATTTGGGTGTGACAGCATCCATTCTGCCCACATTAGTAATTTGGCTCAACATTACGGCAGTTGCCCTTGAAGTGGCATCTTGCAAAAACATTGTTTGTATTTTTCAGTGTTCGTTCAGGCTGATTGTTTCAATTCTCCCACTTTGGCTACGCATTCCTCAGCCCTATTGTCACATTTGTGACATGCTTCTGTCATTGATGAACCCCACATTGGACCACATGTGTTACCTTGTTAGATGAATGATTTGACCATTCAGGCTAATTGAGTATTGGCCTGATCACAGGAATTTATGGGGCCTGTTTGAATGTGGAACATGATAGTTGTTTCCTGTTATGTTGAAGTGACAAACCATTGATGTGTACATCGGCCTGCAATCACTGTATTTTTGTACACTGGATGTGTTGCAGTGTGTGGCACATGCCTATTTTGTCACACTATGTAGCATTTTTCATCTCCTCATGTCCATCTCACAATGATGGCTGACAGTATTCATTCACTGACATGTGGAATGTACCATGGCTATGGTACATGCCATCTGTGTGATGGCATGTGTCATGTATGTGTATTGGACATGCCACTCACAGGCCAATGTGTGATGGCAGTGCTACCCAGCATGCAGCAAATGTGTTGCTCTTCCATGTAGGTGTCATCAGTGTCTGCCTTTTGGGTCCCCTTCAAACTCAGTGACAGTGCATGCATGGGAGGGTTATAGTCATGTGGGACATGTGTAAATTGTGTTAATCATGTACTGGTTATGTAGCTTGCCAGGCCTATTTGTGTGTTATGGTGCTAATGCCTGTTTCCATTTTATGTCTTTCATGTTTTTGCAGGGGATGACGCACTTGATGCTGTTGAGGTTTAGGAGATGGTGCAGACCCAGGACGAATTTCAGGCACGACCGGGCACCAGTGGGGGGCGTGGTGTGGTGGTGGGTGAGAACCCAATCTTGCTGCAGAACATTCTGTCGAGGGGTGCCTCTGGGTGCACCTCCCCAGACCTCTATTCAGGTGCTGATTCAGATGATGAGACCTATGTGGCGTCGCAGGTAAGTGTTTTTGGCAGGGATTCTGTTCTGTCCAACCCAACTGTACCAGGGGTAGAACCCTCTATGGGGATGTCAGTGTTGTTAAATCCGCCTTTGGCGGTTACGGATGCAGGGTCACACTCCACAACATCTGATCCTGTTCCTGGGCCAGCAGATCAGAGGGGGAATGCAGTCCTACAGCCTCAGGCAGTGCCAGCACAGCAAGGCACAGATCGCCTTGCCCCAAACAGGTGTGGTGCCCGCCGACGCGGTGGCCGTACGCCACTAGGCAGTACCGCATGGGAACAATCCATTTACGGTATGGCAACCAAACAGGCAGCATCAGTTGAGATGATGGCTCAAGCAATGTAGAGGGTGGCCACTTCCATTGTCCCCCCTGAAAGGCAGATGGAGCTACTACAGCAGGCAACAGACTCCATTTGCCAATCACACAGGGAGGACATGTTGGTGTCCAACAGGGACAGACGGGCGGCACTGGATACTCTACGCCAATCGATATCAATAGAGTCCCAGGGCCACAGGGAAGCCCTGAGGGTAGAACTCCATCACCTCAGGGAGACTCTTGTTGACCTTGAGGCTTCCACTTACATGAGGACAGAACAGCAGCTGGAGCGGCTCACATGTTCGCTCTCAGCTGAGATGCAGGCGACTCGGGAGGAGATCCGTGCACCACGTCAGGTGCTGCATGGGGATCTCCTCACTATAATCCTCCAAAACAAGACCTTTCACACCCGCATGCTTGCTGCCATGGAGGACCAAACCAGGGCTTTGCGTGGGCTGCCTCCCATTGCACCACCACCTCCTGTGGCAGCACCACCTCCTGTGGCAGCAGCAGAGGGTGATGATAGCGACAGCAGCAGTTCTCCCACATTGGCATAGCCGTGCAGGCCATGAGCCAATGGAGGTGTTTTTTTTCCCCAACATCCACACAGGGGGGTGTTGGTGCGCACCCTGTCCTTGGACCTCCTGGGTGTCCTCCCCTCCCCCCTGACCCCACATGGCCAATTTTGATTTTTGATTTTTGTTTTGTTTTTTGTTTTTTTGCAGTGTGTTGCATTGTGTGGCTCCCGTGGGCATCCACTGTATTCCGGCTGGGCACATGCAGGCTTGTCCTGAGTTTGGGTTAGATGCTTGGGTTCGTGAGACACACACCCCTCCTGCTTCCGGTTTCCATGGGCTTGCAAATGGTGTTCCCAAGTGACATTGACTTACACAGTGACGTAGGACTCCCATGAGCTGTGTGGGCAGTCTGTAGTCAATACTGTGTATACATTCCTAGTGGATATTGTTGTTAAATTGTACACTGCATGGTGTATTGCTATGTGCTTGTGCATCCATGTCTTTCGCCTAATTTGCAGGTTAATTCCTCATGTCTTCACAAGGCCGTCTACTTTGGAGATGGAGTTCATGTTGTAAGCAGTGCAGTTGGACATTTGCGTGGCAGCAGCACTGTACAGTTGGAAGTGGCCGATGTTCTGGCATGATCAGGTTGTAAGACTACCACTACTTTAACTTAGTACTGTCATGTTTATGCTATGTTTGAGGTTGTGTAGCTGCATTGTATTGTTGGTAAGTATTTGGTCATGTGTGTTGTTAGTTCTACATTACTGGGAGCATATTGTGTGTGGGCAGTTTCCATTGAGGACACTGTACTTTGACACTTGTGTGATGTTTTGGGGATTGCTTTGTTTGCTCTCACATAGCATGACATACCATGGTGTGTTGGGTGGCGGTGCTGGGGAGGGGTTGGGTGACATGGCACTGTTGTCATGTTGTATTTTGCAAGGGGGTAATGATTTTCCCAGCATAGAAGTGTGTCTTTTGATGACACAGCATTGGTGGTGTTTGTGTAGGTAGGGCACACAATGTAACACTTCCAGTTGACCAATCTCAGGCTGGTATGGTTGTGACAGTTGACTGTCCCTTATGTCATCATCATTGATTGTCAGCTGGTATGTGCCAGGGCTGTGTGCACTCCACAGGGGTGTGATTTTAGGTGAAGTAATAATCCACCAGCTGTGTACGGGCTGCCTCACCCCGTGCCCTTTCCCCTCCCACGCGCAGCGGCCGTGCTTGTGGTTGGGGATGTGGGGGCACCACCATGTCCACGTGCAGGCCCCGGCGTGTTGCAACGTTGTTGGACACATGCTGCCATTTTGATCCTGCACACTACTGGGGGAGCGTATAACAGCTGCCCGCCAGAACGGTCAATGGAGCGAAAGCGTGACTTGAGCACTCCGAATGTGCGCTCCACTATGCCCCGGGTTGCAATGTGGGCTGTGTTGTATCTTACCCCGGGTGGCGTGGTGGGGTTCCGAATTTGCGTCATCATGTGGGTGCTCAGAGGGTAGGCACTGTCCCCTGGGGAAGTGGTGATGGGTATCATTAGTGGGGTTGTGACATTGCTCAGTATCTGACATGCATGCATGTGCTGTGGCATTTATACTCACCGAGCAGCCATGTATCACCATGCCGCCCAGCTTCTAGGTCCCGGTTTAGGGTTGACATTCTGTAAATAAAAATGTTGTGGGTAAACCCTGGATAGTTGGCATATACAGAGGTGATGATTCCCTTGGCATCACATACTACCTGCACGTTGATGGAATGCCAGTGCTTGCGGTTTCTGTAGATGTGCTCTGATGCCCTGGGGGGACGTAGAGCCACATGGGTGCAGTGAATGGCACCTAGCACTTTGGGGAAGTGTGCCACCCTGTAAAAATCCTGGACGACAGCCTTCCTTTCTGCAGGTGTTCTAGGCAGGTATATGTGCCTGCGGACTGATGGGCGTGCAGCCATGATGGCCAAGACCTGGTGTAGGCAGTGTGAATGCGTGGCCTGTGACACCCCCCCCACTATAGCAGTTGTCCGTTGAAATGATCCAGTGGCCAAGAAGTGCAGTACATTGAGGACATTCTGCAGGGGGCTGAGTGCTTGGGAGCACAGGGTGGGTGATGTGAGGTCATCCTCCCACTCACTGTCCAGGTCGAGTATTATGTGAGGTGGAAACCTGTACCTCCCATACACCTGGTCATCAGGCATCCCAAAAAGGCTGGTTCTGGGTGTAAAAATGTTGGGCCTGACTATCCTCCTCCTCCTCCTCCTGCGGTATCCCATGACCACTGCTGCTAGGAACGGTATACTCATCCTGGCGTCTGTGCTTGTTTGTTGTTTGTGCGCACTTTTATGCTGCGTGGGTCCACGTACGCCTGCTTCCTGCTGGCGTACGTGTTTCCGGATTAGCGCGTCTTTTTTGGCGCATGCGTTAGCCCCGTTCGATTCCATGAATACGTGATTTGAACGTGCGTGTGGGCGTTCCGCGCACTTGCCTCCTGTACTTCCCCCGTGATGCCCATATTTTCACGAGTTGTTCCCCATTCTGCGTGTCATGCCCCCTGTTCCTCCTACTTTTGTTGCGTGCGCCACGCTATGTGCGATTTCGCTGTGTGCTTATCGCACGCTGTTTGGAGACGTGTGCGCCAGCGTGCGCCACGCAGAATTTTAGCGCACATCCTGGAATTTCCTCGCGCACGGACTTCCATGTGCAGGTTTCGCTGTGATTTTCGCACTGGCACTGCGATTCGCACGCTTTCGCACCCTTGCGCTGAAAATTTCAGCGTACATTAATTCCATGAATCGATCTGTTAGTAGGAACAGGTTGATATTGGTGTCTATCGTTTTCACGAATCCTGTTTGTCTGGTTGCGTATTTTTTTTCTTTTGTTGCCGATCTGTCCAGATTCCCTAGTAGGAGTTTTGCAAAAATCTTCCCCAGAGGGTCAAGTAATGCTAGAGGTCAGTAGTTTTGTGGTTCTTTTGTGGATCTGTGCTTGAATATGGGTATTATTGTTGCTTGCCTCCATGTGTTTGGAATCGATTTTGTGCTCTGGATCATCTTGAATATGCTCTCGCATATTGCTCCCCAGATCTCTGGGTTTTGTTTGAGTATCATATTTGATAGGTCGTCAGGGCCTGGCGCTCTGGAGACATTTAGGGTTCTTATTGCTTTTTGAATGTCTTCAGGGTCCCATTCCCATTGCCATGTTATATTTTTCGTTATGTGGATTTTTCCTTTCGTAGACTTGCTATTTCCATATAACTCTGTGAAATATGCTGTCCAGCTTGCCTCAGGTACATCAGTAATCATTGTGTTTTGTATTTGGGTTTGACCATGTAACAACGTCCATAGTTGTCTCATATTTCTGTTCTTTAGGGTTTGGAGCATCTTCTCTGCGTCATCTTGCATTATTGAGGCTCTATTGTTCTTTATCCAGTTTCTGTATTGTTGTTTCGCTGATTTAATTTGCTTGATATTCTCGTCTGAGTTTTGTTTCATTATCGCTTTTATTTTGCATCTCAGTTCCTTTTTTTGTTATTATTTTCTTGTTTTAGGCATGAGAGTGCTTTTTTGTCGCTTTCTCTTCAATTGCTCTATTCTGGCACTTCTATGGTAGAAATAACCATTCATAGTTGATTTTTTTATATCATCTAATGTTGAATTATTCATGCTATTTAGCAGTTCTTCTATCATTTTTTGGCCGATTCTTAGTCTGTTTCTTCCGTTGTTTATCTCCATTTCTGTTAGTTCCATTCTTCCATTAGCTGGTTTTGTGATGTTCCCTGATCTTTTCATTATGAAATGCTCATTATTTTTTGTTTTGATATTTTGGGTGTCGCGAAGGTCATCATATATACCTTTGGTCATGTACATATAGTCGATTGTGGCTGTAGAGTTGCCTCTTGCCCAGGTTTCTATCATTCTTCCAGTTGTTATGTCGGGACTATCCGAGCTTCTCAAGTTCCTGCATGTTATTTCATTGGTCCAGGTTTTGGCTCGGCCGTGAGATGACTTTCGTCTAGTTCTTTCCCTTTTTTGTCAAATATGTGGATGTTTAAATCGCTGCATATTATGAATTCTATCACTTTATATTTTTCTTTGGCACTGTCTATTGCCGAGAATACCGTATCCATGAATTTATCATCCGTTATGCTTACTGGGTTCCAGTAAAGGTTCATTAGGCCCCATGTTTGCTCCTCCCTGTAGTTCTTATTTGTTGTTTCTTTCTCTGGTTTTTCTGTTTTGCATTTCAGTATTGTTATTTGTATCCACGGGTTTAGATTTTCAAATTCTATCAGGTCGATCTTTCACCCATTTTTAATTATCGTTAGGAGGCCGGATGACATACGGCCCTTTTTCTTCTGTATTGCTGAATTCATTATTACTGTATAGCCGTCGCATATGGGTTGTTCTGTTATCCAAGATTCCTGAATACAAATTATGTTGGCCGAAAGGAGTATTGGATTTTTTTGTGTTGAATAAATGGCTGTGGCCCCTGGTGTTCCATGAGCATAGCGTGGTGTTATCCGTGTTCTCATCTTTTGATTGTTATCTTCTTCGGTTATGTTTTTCTTCAGTTTTAAAGATTGTATCGTCTTGTTGTCTCCATATTCCATATTTTCGGTACAGCTCATGCCGGTTTTGGTATTCTTTATTACCATTTTCTGCATATGTTCCGGCCCTTTGTGTTCTCTTGGTCAAGTGATTTGCTACGGGAATCAATTTCTTTTGTATGTGTGATTTCATTATTATCAGACTGTCTCCAGCTCGGTATCGGCAGTTGTTTTTTCTTTTCTATGTTTGGCGTTTCTTCAAGCAGAGTTAGTTCAAATCCTAGCTGCTTAAAGATTGATTTGTTATCTATCATTCTGTTCATTACTTTTTATGCACTGAAGGTGATTTTCACTTGGTCCATTGTTGTCTCATCGCAAAATTCTATGGTGTGTATGTCTTTCGTTGTACTTTCCTTCATGTTTGGGATTGCTTGTATCAATCTTAGAATGTTTGTACGATTCATTATCAGGTTGTCGTTTTCAGTCACTATTCTTTTTAACTTTATTTTCTTGTCTTTTTTATTATTTGTTTGTTTTTTGTGTGAACAAAGGTTGGCAATTCTATTGCATTTTCCATTTGCTCTTGGATTGCTTCGCTCTTGTCTTTGTTGCTTTCATGGCACCCTGCTGGTGGTTGTTCCTCATTCAGGTCTGATATAGGCTCTTCGTCATCTTCCCATTCCACCTGAGATATCTCATCGAAGGTCATTTCGTATTTAGAACTTTCTTGGGTTTTGTCTTCTTCTGGTTGCTCTTCTTCATTTTCGTCCAATATGATCATGGAGGCCTCTGTAATTTCGATTTGCTCTTCTTCTGATTGATGGATCACGTCTTTCGAATATGTTGATAAGTTGATTAGTTCTTCTATTTCTACATCTTTGCTATTGTGGTCTGGTGTTTGCGTCTTTTCTTTGGGTTTACTATTGTCCATTGTATTCTGCTGCAGTGATTTTTTATTGCTCTGGTTTTTATTACTCTCATTTATCTTAGGGTCCTTTGCAGGGTTTGTCAGATTCCTTAGAAAGGCGCGGGAGCCTCTTTGTTTATTTTTTTGGGTTATTCCTTTATTGGCAGGTTCTTTATTTACTGCTGTCTTTTTTCCTTTGGAGAAGATCTCATAAATTTCTGGGCCTTTCAGTTTTGGTTTTGGTCTCCTGGCTTCTTTTGTCTCAGAGTCATCTTCTTTCTCTCTCTCTGTTGGTCTATCAGTCTTTGTAGCTACAATAGGCTCTTCACTTAGGTCAATCAGGTTTGCTTCGTCGCTGGTTGTCATGCTTTTTCCTTCGTGCCTTTCGGCCGTTTTTGTGACTTCATTTTTGTCTGTCATTTCCTGCTGTGGTGCTGCTTTGGTTGGTCTGTGGTTTGTTGGAGGAATCTGTATTGATTTTTCTTTATTAGTTGTTTTCATCATTATGATCAATGCGTGTGTCAAATCTGTTTTTTCGGCTCTGTCGCTGCGTGCGATGTCGAATAGTCATGTTTGACACATGTAGCTGGTTTGTGCTCCCTTTTCCGGTCTTTCTAGTATTTTGTTCATGCATTGTTCAAGGTAACTTTGTTTTAAGTGGATTAGTGCAGTGAGAGTCGTTTGATCTTTTATTGACTCTATTAGCGATTCTTGTAGCTTCATGTACGGCAGTAGCGATTGTGTTGTTGTTGTTATTAGCATGTTTTGCAGATCTAACATTGACGTTGGTATAGATGCTATCTCTTGGTCATTAAAGTTGTTACATCTGCATTTGTTGTTGAACAACTCTTGATTTGTAGGTGAATTCTCTTTAGCCTCAGTTTGTCGTCCGTGTGTGTTTTGCAGATTTCTCTCGCTACCCTTGTTTTTATGTTCGTTCGGTGTTTGTTCATTTCCTGTTCGTCAATTTCGAGTCAGGGTGCCTATCTTGTCTTTTATTGCCGGAGGGGGTGTGTTCCCAAATACCTCTCTTCTTTTTTCACGGTTCTTCATGAGGTTTTCAATTTCAGTTATATCGAGTGACAATCTCGCAGCTTTGGGATTTAGCTGTTTGTTTCTCCTTGTCGTGAGTTCTTGTGAGTGTCTACGGCTTTCATACAGTGCTTGCCATTTCTTTTGTGCTTTCAATGCCTTTTCTTGTTGGGTTAAACTCTTCCTCTCTTTCGCATCACTGTCTTCTTGTGGAGCAGCTGGTTCTAGTTCTTTTTCTCTTTCTTTTCTTTTTTCGTCTTTCCTCTTGAGCAGGCTTTGGTTTATTTTGTGGGTCTTCGCTCATGGCCTCTTTCTATGTTGGGCTTGAGTCAGCGGTGGTTGGCCTCTCGTCTTTACTTCTGGGTCCAGTTTTTTCTTGTTGTTTTGGGGTGCTTTCTGTCTGTGGTTTGTAGTCTATGTCTGTGGTTGTGTGGCTGTGCTCAATTGTATGTTGAGTCTGAGATGTTAGTTGGCAGCCTTCATTTTCTTCTCTTTTGTCAATATTTCTGGGAGAGCTTGTGTCTGTTAATTCCCTTCCATTTTCTTCTTTTTCTATAATTGTGAGATCGTCTTTATTAGTGTGCTCTTTGGGGGCTTTGTTTATATTTTTCCCGAGTGATTTTTTTGGGCATATGTTGTAAATCTGGTGTCTCCATTGTCTTTGCAGCATCATGTGCGGGTGAGGGGGGTTAACTCTGTGTTTTTGCCCCGTTTTGTTGTCCGTGTCATTGACTTCTTTATTTACGGGGTTTTTGATGTGTTGCTGAGCAGTTTGGGGACTAGCTTTCCGCGCCTTTATCAAGTTCTTATCTGGTCAATGAAGCTGGTGTTGTTTCTCCTGCTTGTGGCTCTCCTTGGCTCCGCCTTTATTTTTGCAGTTTTGTTTTCTCTGCTTTCTTCTGTCAGCTGTTGGACTTCTTCGTTGGAGAGGTTTACCTGCGTTACACAAGTGCTCTTTAGCTCTTGAGATCTTAAGTGCAGGTAAGTCTCTTTCCTTCTTTTGAATGGGGTAACATATGCTATGTTTTGATTGCTGAGTGCACTGAGTTCTTTTTGGATCACTGTAACTCTGGGTGGTGCTCTTGGTATCTCTCTCCAATATGTAGTGCACAGTGTGTTGTTCGATGAGGTGGATCAAAGGCTATTAGCCCGTAGTCTCCACTTTTTTCCTTTTTTTTTGGTTTACCGCGCTTGGTTCCGCGGGGCACAATACGCGGTGCAAGCTTCCGCTTGCTTGATCCTCAATCTCCATTCCGTTTCAGATGTCAGTGTGCTCTTTATGGCGTTCTCTTTCTTGCACCCACACCACAGCCGCTAAACAGCTCAACAGCCACAACCAGCCCTTCTGTCCTCAGGGCTTACGCTGCAAGGGTGACATGGGTGTGACTATATGCACAGCTGCTCATGACGTGCAGAGTTCAAAGGGCATTCACATTGTTTTCAGCCCGTTTAAAGCAAAAGGCGTCCTTTTCACCTTTTTGCGCCGTGGGTTTGTCTGAAGGTACAGACTGGTGTTATTGTTGTAATTCCCCACAGCAGTATTCTCATCGCTCCTCTCGCTTCACAGAATGCACTCAGGGTGCTTGGTAGACACCGCCACAGCTCAACAGCCACAACCAGCTCTTCTGTCCTCAGGGCTTATGCCGCAAGGGTGACGTGGGTGTGACTATATGCACAGCTGTGACGTGCAGAGTTCAAAGGGCATTCATGTTGTTTGCAGCCGGTTTAAAGCAAAAGGCATCCTTTTCACCTTTTGCACCGTGGGTTTGTCTGAAGGTACAGACTGGTGTTATTGGTGTTCTTCCACACTGCAGTATTCTCGTCGCTCCTCTCACTTCACAGAATGCACTCAGGGTGCTTGGTAGACGGCGCCACAGCTCAACAGCCACAACCAGCCCGTCTGTCCTCAGGGCTTACGCCGCAAGGACGACGTGGGTGTGACTATATGCACAGCTGCTCGTGACGTGCAGAGTTCAAAGGGCATTCACGTTGTTTGCAGCCGGTTTAAAGCAAAAGGCGTCCTTTTCACCTTTTGTGCCGTGGGTTTGTCTGAAGGTACAGACTGGTGTTATTGGTGTTCTTCCACACGGCAGTATTCTCGTCGCTCCTCTCGCTTCACAGAATGCACTCAGGGTGCTTGGTAGATGCCGCCACAGCTCAACAGCCACAACCAGCCCTTCTGTCCTCAGGGCTTACCATTATGTCTAGGTTGCATAGCAAGGCTGGTATCCAGTATACCCACTTAGCACATCATTGCTAGTTTACATTATGGCCACTTAACCCATCATTTCCAGTTTCTGTTATGCTCCGTTAGCACATTGCTGGTTTCCAATAAGTTCTGCTTACCTGTCATTGCCAGACTTAACTGGCCTTTGCCAGCTAGTTTTAACTTCTGTTGCCAGAGTGAGGGGAGCACAATGCGTCTCATGGTTGTCTAGACATTTGACATGCAACAAAGCAACAGCGTACAGTGGACACCCCAGAGGAGACACGGCCTCCAGGCAGTGCCTGCTTTTGGCTTGATGGTTGGCGGGGTGCTATGAACTGTGTCGAAGCAAGGCCAGTCCAGTTCGCCTGTCAACGAGCAAACAGTCTGGCAGGCTCTTTGACAGTATTTCTCTATGGGACCTTCTTTATAGCACATGCTCACTACTTGTCATACTACTGGGCCTATGCCACAGTACACACTGGACTGAGTGCAGGAATGACTGGATTTGCCAGCGTTACAGTGTCAATTAAATTATTAAATTTGAATGGGTTTCATAATGATGCAATGCCAGGATTTAAACTGGTTGAATCACTGGCAAAGGGACCAGAGGTGTACTCGTGCCAGCAGCATCACAAATCTGTCCATTGCGTAGGTCCTAACACCAACACAATTTCAACAATGCCAATTATTGGTCTAAGCTTGATGCTGTTCCATGTTTCATTGCCGCCATTCGTTTTCTCACCGAAATATATATATATATATTAATTTTCGGGGTTCCACCCCTACAAGCTCCCCCATCCCCATTCTATTACCCCTACCCCACCATACTCCTCAACCCGCCCCCAATTGCCCCTATATATTTTTCGATAAGTGTTTTCAAAGTAATTTTCAAAGTAATTTCTTTGTAGAAAAGTACTACGAAAAAACGGGTGTCGATATAACAATGCAAATAAGAGCTAAGAGCTCTGGCTCATCCCTAAGGGGACTCCCTTTACCTACAGGGGATCCCAGTTCTCTAACTAGGTCTGCCTGCACATGATCAATATATAAATGTGCCGAGTCTGTTCATTGGTTTCTGCAACAATGCCAGTAACAGAAAAACATAACGACAGTAACCAATATTACTACGGTACAAATGTCCCACATGGGGTGTTGGGAGTCACTAACTGTTTTAGTAATGTAAGAGAGGACATCATTAATGGTGCATATAGTGACTGTTGAATAGGCTGCTTAAAAAGCATATTTCCCGTCACTGTAAAAATGTCCAAAATTTGGGTCTGCTTAATTACTTCTGGCATTGTCTACACTTGTGGCAGCAGTTCTAAGATGCTGTGAAAACGTTCAGGAGCTAAAGAAGACCAGTCAAAAGAGGTGTCTTGGATTGGAGCATACTTGGATGTATTGTTCAGCAGGTCAGAATTTGATGCATCTTTTACTTTGCAAAGTCAGTGTGAAATGTATATCACGTGTAAGTTCATCACAATTGGTTTACAAAGGAACTGATCTCCCTCCGCAAACTTAAACGTGCCCAGGAACATTTTTGGAGAAAAAACCCTTTCCCGTCCAACAAAGAGGCCTTTAGTGCCACTGCTAAATCTTACACAACAGCAATCATCACCACCAAAGCCTGCATATACAATACCAGGATAAATGAAGCCTCTTCTAACACCAGCAAGCTCTTCAAAATCCTGAAGGAGCTGAAAGCCCCAGCCCCCCCATCGACCAGCTTCCCCAAAGATAAAGCCTGGTGCTCTCTAATACAATCAGCCCATGCCAATAAAATCCAAACCTCAGAGCTACAACTATTCTCAAAAAAGTTCTGCTCCCTACTTCTGAAGGGGCCCTCCCGCTCCCCAAGCCATCCTTACTCCCACAAGCCCTCCATTCCACTTCTCCCCTGTCTCCCCGGCCCAGGTGCTTACCACCATCCAACAAGTCAAAGCGTCCAATTGCTCAGGTGACATCTGCCCTGCCGACCTCATTAAGATGTGTGCAGACCCCCTCACTCGCACCATTGCTAAATTCATCAACGCATCCTTCGATGCCCATTCAGTGCCTAACTCCAATAAAGAAGCCTGCGTCACGCCTCTCCTGAAAAAACCCTCTCTTGACCCAACCCTCCCTACCAATTACCATCCTATCACGACAGTGCCCTTCCTCCTGAAAATTCTTGACCACACCGTCTACACGACAGAGGCCCTGTCTTCTTCTATTCCCTGCTGTCTGCATCAAGGAGCAGCTGATCGTGCCCCGTTCCGGGAAGAAGCAACATGTTGAACCTGGCCCTACCTTGGTGGCCCTGGCTGGTCATCCTACTGCATGGAGTCTCGCTCCATTACTCATAATTGTGCCTGAATCGCACTTCCTAGAAATCCTTTTTACATCAATTATAAGCGCCACGTTTTTACACCCTGTGGCTGCTTAGTCATTTCTACATGCCTTAGAGGCGACATGGCGCCGTTCCAGCATGGCCGGACGTATTTTCTTGATGCTTGCTTTGTTGTTGCCTGGCCTGCTCCCACTCCCATTGGCTGCCCACTTTCTTTTCAGCCAATCGGGCCAACCGGGAGGCGGGAGCGGGCACATTCGAACTAAGGCCCACAACAAAGTTCCATGTCTGCTCCCTGCCCACTACAGGTATGCTACCTACCCCCGCCTGGTCGCCTGTGATGCTGTGTGTGCCCCCACACCCCCTGGTCACCTGTGATGCTGTGTGTGACCCCCACAACTCCCCCCTGGTCACCTGTGATGCTGTGTGTGCCCTCCAACCCCCCCCCCGGTCATTTGTGATGCTGTGTGTGCCCCCCACCCGGTCACCTGTGATGCTGTGTGTGCCCCCCCATGTGTGCCTGCGATGCTGTGTGTGCCCCCGCTGGTCACCTGTGATGCTTTGTGTGCCCCCCTCGGTCGCCTGTGATGCTGTGTGTGCTCCCCACCCCCGCTCCTGCCCTTGTTGCCCGATAATGCCCTGTATTAATGAATAATGTTGTAATTCATCTCTTACCCTTCCTTTTATGTAACCTGAAGCACTGAAACTAAGTTTAAGCGCCTAGATCCCTCAGGGTTGTGCACGCTGTATAAATAAACAAACAAACAAACAAACAAACAAACACCCAACTACAAACCCATCTAGAAGCCCATAATCTACTCAGCACTCGCCAATCCAGCTTTAGGCACAGACACAGCACTGAATCGGTCCTCCTTGACCTTAAGATTCGGCTTGATCAAATTTGTGACACAGGGGACCTCGCCATCCTCCCCCTACTGGACCTTTCGGTGTCTTAGGATCTCATTGATCACGATATCCTATGTCACCATCTCACCTCCACCTTCCACCTCTCCAACGGCCAACTGGATAAAAATGTTCTTGAGCGAATAATCCTCTAGAGTCTTCACTGGGGCTGAAGCAGGCAACCCCCTCCCTGTCTCCTATATGGTCCCACAAGGATCCTGTCTCTTGCCTACACTGTACAATATGTACACCAAACCTCTCTTTGACCCCCTGGACAGTCTAAACATTGCATACATAAACTTTGCCGATGATATGCAGGTCCTCCTGAAACTCACCGGCAACCATGAATTGGACTCTGCAAACATCAACCAGATCTATAACATCATTCAGGCTTGGATGGCTAACCACCATCTATGCTTGAATGATGACAAAATGGAGCTCCTCATTGTAGGTTCCCCACACCGTCTTAAACACCTTGTCCTTGCATTTGCTTCCTTCTGTATTGAGGGAATTAACACCCCGGTATCGACTCACGTCAAAACGCTGGAAGTCTATCTTGAATCTGAGCTAAACATGCAAAAACATGTCAAGGCTGTCACTTCATCTGCAGCCTACTCCACCAAATTTATAAACCTCTCCAGGAAATTCGTCACCCCCAAAACCTGCCTCCTGCTGCCCAGGGCCATTTTGGCAGCAAATTAGACTATTGCTTAGTCTATTGCAATGCCATCCTTGTATGAACCTCCACCAAAAACATAAATAAACTACAGCTGACCCAAAACAACACCCCGAAGGCAGTCTGGGGTTTGAAACATTCCGATCATATCTCGCTAGTAAGGCGTGAAGCACACTGGTTACCAATAAAGGCGTGCAACGAGTTCAAAATCCTCTCTATCACCTATCGCTGTCTCCATAACGCTGCCCCCACATATCTAGCCCATCGCATCGCAAAGAAACCCAACCCTTGCCTCATGCAATCCTCCTCTTCCACCTCTCTAACCACCCCGAGATATATCAGAAAAAGAGTCAGAGGTACAAGCTTCACCGTCATTGCCCCCACTCTCTGGAACATGCTCCCCCCCTGTACCCAAGACGAACTCTCCTACCTGATCTTGCGCAAAAAAAGTAAAAACTGCACTGTTCAACAAATATGCCTAACTACTTTTACTATGTACTGCCTACAATGAAAACTCTCCTCCTTGTTTCCACATTTGTCTCCTCACTGCTACAATGTCTGTTATACAACGGACCTGCTCTGTGACCTCAATGGAACCTCGCTGTCAGAAGAACGCTGCAACTAATACTCTGCTGTCTGTGACCACACTGTGACCTCACTGTCACAATGCATTTACTGTAATGTAACCACCCCTAGCACCGTGATACCTCAGGGGCTGGGTGCTATCAACAAATAAAATAAATAACGAAATAAGTTCATCATTTGGCCAGATGCAGCTATTATTAACTTCAAAGAGTTCAGTCTTTCCAGAGCAAATCTGCCAGCTATACCTTCCCAAGAGAATCTTTTCCCCAACATTCAATACTTGACCTGTTCTGAGCTTCTCTGGGCACTGATGGTTGGGTGGTTTATGGTCTTTCCATCTAATGCCATTCCATCAAATTTTTTCTATCTAAAAACTTTGCATCTAATGCATTTTTTTTATTTTTTTTTATTTTGGGCCCCCCTCCCAGCTCAACCCCTGTTTTTACCCTTTATAATGCACCTGAACAGAAATTAACCCTTTACCACCAAAGAAAATGCATTAGATGCAAAGTTTTTAGATGGAAAACATTTGATGGAATGGCATTAGATGCAATGGCATTAGATGAAAAGACCAGATACCGGTTGGGTGGCTCATTAAGCTAAAGCCTCTATTCACTTCCAATTCCCATTCAGACATCAGCAGTAACTTTATGGCCACTGATAACAAAACTGTGTTGTTCTCCAGCTGTCATAATCTCTTGCATGTCCTGATGGATGATCCATTCCCAGTTCCATCCTGCCCAAGGTCCAGGCAGTGTCTGTTAGGTGGGGGCCCATATTTCATGAATGGGACCATATGCAAGGAATGAACTCTGAAAGGACTTACACTGCCAGCTGTTGACCTTCCAGAAATAATGGCGTGGCCACATGTCAGATGGTGGTGTATGAAAGGGCTCTTGGCCAGGATTGTTGTGAAATTGCATCATGAATAGTATTTGCATCATGAATAGCCTTTTTCAACTTCACTCACCTGAGCAACCTCTTTATTTTGGGAGCACTGGTTAGTCCCCAATGCTGCCAGTGCAGGGAGACTGTTTCTCCCATTTATGTTTTCCTGTGTTTTTATTTTGTAACTCACACTGCCTTAAGTTGAGCCTTACAGGGCTATGTTGCATGACTTTTCCCCTTTTGTCTGGCAACCCTTTTTATGTCTTTGTGATGTGCCTACGACAGCCTGGTGGCAGTGAATCATGTTTTACAACTTCTTTCCGCTGTACTACTGTGCACCATCTTTTTCTGTTACAACATAATGTCAATTTAAGTACAATATGCTCCAAATGGCTTCCTCCAATGGCTGCAGGCTTGTCCTTTGGCCATCTTGCTTTTTTGCTGTCTTCTTGTCCTCTCAGGTTTTAAACTCCCATACAAGGGCATGCACTTTTGCAAGGTCTGACCCAGGACTCCTGTGCAAGCACTTTGTGTGATTGAACTGGTTGAAAAAGTCTTTGGGACTGTCTTGTCCACATCCAGACTTCTTACAGGGGAGGTTTGTTGCTGAGTAGATGCGGGACAGCCCTATCTCTATGGAAGAGTGCAGATCCTTGTCATTAGTTGGCTGCGGCAACTTCACAGCCAGGATTTTGGATACGAAGAGAGGGTCTGGAGCAGTTTTGGTGGTTGCCCACTGAAGCAGAGGATCCAGCAACTTGGGTTCTGCATTGAAGACCTGAGGGACTTCTGCTGAAGTGAGTCCGCATTGCCCAAGCCATCCAAACTCTACTGTCTCTCCTGCAAACCAGAGAATACCTTTCCACTGGTGAGACCATCTAGTCATGAATCCTGAACCAGTGCCTCACCACCAATGGACTTTGCAAGTCTCCCAGGACTCTACTGGTGACTGACCATTCACTGGCCAGGATATTCCGCTGCCTGAAAATCATTCCAATCTGGAGCTTGGGCCTCTGCATAATCTCAGCTGGTGGCCCAGGACCAACCTTTCCTCCATCTTCAGATCTCCATCTTGAAGAGGGACCTGCCTGGAACTTGTACTTTGCTGCCACCCTTGAGGTGAGCCTGCTGGCCCCTAACCAGGATTCCTGCACCACTGCCATTTGCCTGGTGTCCTTGAATATCTGGCCAGTCCTGCTGCATATCTGCTGGAACCGTTCCAGAACCAGAGATCAGAGCCATTGTCTAGCTGGGCCCAAACCTGATGCCTACTTCAGCCTCTGCACCCGCGAGATCCCAGGACCTCCAAGAAGGGAGTGATGACAGAAGTAAGCTGCTAAAGCAGTTCTGACTCCCACTGGAGTGGCTGCTTGGAAAAGCAGAGTTTTTATGCCCATCGCACCATAGGATTGCATGAACACTTTGCTGGCTCTGGGCAGTGATTTTTTTGCTTAGGAATTCCCCCTATGTTAGCCCATTAATTTTAATCTTTAAAAATGTACCTTTATTTTGTGCTCTTAAACTGCATTTTGCCTACCTGATGGCTAAAGCCAAAACATATGCTGGGGAACTATAAGACTTCGTCCCCCCTTTCCAGGTGCTTACTAGTGACTTGAACTCTTTGACACTCTGGTACTACTTACCTGATAGGGAAGGAGTTCTCAACTCAGGTGCCTACCTTATAATCATAAGTCAGCGTGCATGATATATGATTTTAACCACTTTATTTCCCACTTTACTTGCTACAGTTTTGACTTGTTATTGTCGACATGCTTTCTAATGTTTGTACTGTACGGTAAGTGTGTAATTTCACTTTGAGATTTCTTTATATGTATGTATTGGTATTTTGTTTAGTCTGATCTACTTGAAATAACATTTCATTTAAGCAATAAACCCTGACCAGTGTGGGAATAACTGCGCCAAAGAAAGTGCCCAGGGGCTTTAATAGACCTACTAATACCCAGAGGAGCTTATTGCTATTAGCTTCCTGGCATGCTGAGCGGGGTACTAATAGATTTTTTACAGTTGAGAAAAGGCGCAGTGGCGGTTCTTCCACTGAAAAAAGAAATCTACAAACCAAGATGGCCACCATGGTCATGGGAAAAGGGAACTGCAGTGTTACGTGCACCAGGGAAGGACCAGGCTTCTTCAACTAAGCAGGACAGGGGAAAATGAATTTGGGTGAGTGAGGCGAAAGGGCACGCAGGCTAACTTACCTATTGCCTAGGGTGGATGGTGACCTCCCGCTGCTCAGGGGACTCGAAAGACAGGATTTATCCTGAGGTAAAAGCCTGTTTTATGAGCTCCCTGATTGGCTGTGAGGCCTGCTGCCCCCCAACTTCTGCGGTGCTAATGAGATGCATTAATTTCTATGACACATTTGGAATATTGATTGTTATGATACATTCTTAGTACAAATTGTGAAGAATTTGAGTGCAATTGTTTAAAAAAATATATATATTTTATTAGCATTTCTTATATACACTTCCTGCCATTCCGTGGAGAATGCGTTGTGGTCCCCCTGTATCGAGTAAGTCATCCATTCCAGTGCCAAAAAGTTTCACACTTTGATAACCCATTCTGAAATATGCGTGGGCCCTTTCTTTATCCAGTTTTGAGCAATCACCAATAAGGCCCCGCCTTCTGTGTGGTTTTCGGTTTCTGTCTAAAGTCCTCATCCAACAGCATTAACAGTCGTGTTCACCGTGTTTTTGAGCTATGCATAGGAAACATTGCCACATGTTTATTTACAACTTCCCAGTAATTACTCAGCACTGGATAACTCAACCATACACATTCCCATTGCCCCTCCCCTCAGCAGTCCCGCCAACAGACAGCCGACGGTGCCAATTTCATTTGAGCCAATCAAGCTGGAGTGTAGTGCCACTGCACCATTATTTTATACCAGAATTTTCTGGTCTGTAATGATCTGATAAGTTTGGGGGCTAATTTTCCACAAATGTATCCATTCCATATCTGTAATTTCTTCCTCCAGGGTCATTTGCCAACGTTGCATATAACTAGGTGTCCCTTTAGCTTCTTCCTCTCACATCAGCTTATATAAGTTCGAGATAAGGACCCTGTACCCCGGATCTGATGTTACGTAATTTTCTAGTGCCGTTAATTCTCTAGTGGCTGCGGCATAAACCGGAGGGGCTAAAATCCAATGCCTCACTTTAAAATATTGAAATCTTGATATTTCCGATAAAATATGTGGGGGCCGATAATTTGCATTGTATAAACGATTTAACCGCCTACCCCTGGAACATATCCCTAATCTTCACGCATCCTGCCTCTTTCCATTCCTTAAATGAATTAAGTTCTAGGCCAGGAGTGAATTGTGAGTTAAAGAAAGTAGGGGTAAGAGGAGAGGGAAATGTTGTCCATTTGTACTTTTTTACCTCCATAACCCATACCTCCTCTGTAACATTAGTTATGTCACTTGCGTGTATATTGGGAGGACAGTCTTTTTTCGTGAGCCACAGTATGTCCTGGCGTCTTGGTCCCCCCGCTGCCTGTTCCATCTGTATCCATCTTTTCTCCGACTGAAGAAATCTGGAAGTCCCATCCCACCCCTCTCCATTGGAAGCATTATTGTACTAAGTGCGACTCTCGGGTTTTGTTCTGCCAAATGAATGTAGAGACAACTTAATGTATTCTTTGAAAGAAGGACCTGGGAACCCTAACCGGAAGAGTTTGAAAAAGACATAGGGCCTCATTATAAGGGTGGCGGCCACGGTATGAACGGTGCCGGTAAGGCACCGGCACCGTTCATACCGGGCTGCCGCATTACGAGTTCTGTTTGCGGGTCCCTGATAGCCCGCCAGGTCTGACCTGGCGGGCTGTGTGGCACCCTGCGAGGAGAACTCATCATTGCACCGGCACCGTTATCAACGGTGCTGGTGCAACCATGCTCCCCACCCCCATTCTGCCCTATGGGGCAAAATGGGGATCGGGAACCAGGCATTACCGCCACCCGCGAATGGGCAATTACCGGACCCTTCATCTCGTAATGGGCCGGTTATTGCCCAATCGCGGGAGGTGGTGCCGGTAGCGAGCATGGCGGTTGCCGTGCCTGCCATACAGGCACGGCTACCGCCATGCTCGTAATGAGACCCATAGTGCCTCAGGAAGTGTTAATATCTTTATTGAATTTATTCTTCCCAGCCATGAGATGGTAAGTGGGTCCCACCTTTTTAATTGTTCTTCTATTTTCTTTAACAATGTGGGATAGTTGGATGTGTACAGATTTTTAATGGTACGAGTGATTCCCACCCCAAGTAATTTAATGCCGGACTGTGCCCACCCCAATAGTGTACGAGCTTGAATGTCTTGCATTTCTTCCATTGATAGGGATAGATTTAAAACCTCAGATTTAGTGACACTGGTCCTCATTAGAAGTTTGGGTGTAGCCTTGCCGGTAAAACCGGCAGGCTGCCGCCGAACTTGCGAATTTTACGAGCACCTGGCAATGGGCAATCACAGGGGGCATTCCAGCCCCACCGGACCCAGTAATTGGCCATTCCCATCGGTCGCTGGAAAAAATGCTCCCCAAGGGGGAGGGTGAGGCCGGATGCACTGGCACCATTCGTGAATGGTGCATCTGACATGGTCTGCTTGCGGGTGCTGGTACGCCCGCCAGGTCAGACCTGGCGGGCGGGTAGGCACCTGCGAGCAGACCTTGTAGTTTGGCGGTCCGGTAACAATGGTACCGTTAAGCTTACCGGTACCGTTGCTACCGGCAAACTTGTAATGATGGCCATTAACTTTTAATCCTGCCACCTTTCCAAAGTTCTCCAATTCAAGGGTGGCAAATTGTAACGAATCCGCTGGATCTGTTACCATGAGCAACATATCATCAGCGTATGGCATGATTTTATGGGGAATGCCCCCGAATTGTATCCCCTTTATTTCCTGTGACTGACGAAATCTTGTCAGTAATGGTTCTAGGTGGAGTGCATATTTCGGTGGTGACAGTGGGCAGCCTTGTTTAGTTTCCTGTTGTAACTATATGGGGGGGATAAGAGGACATTTATTGATAAATGAGCGGTTGTGTTATTATAATTGGCTTTGATCATACATATACATTTTGGACCGAATCCCATACTACTTAAAGTTAAAAAAAGGAATGTCTATTCTACTCAGTAGAAAGCCTTTTCGGCATCAATAGTTACTAGTACTGCTGGAATCTGTTTCTTTTCCAGCTTCTCCAGGACATGGCATATTCTTCTGATGTTGTCATGCATTTGCCTTTGTTTTATAAATCCGGTTTGATCTGGATGGATGAGATGAGGCATGTGATCAACTAAACGGTTGGCCAGAACTTTGGTAAATATTTTTGCATCTAAGTTTATCAATGCTATTGGGGCGGTATGACCCACAATTAGTTAAGCCTTTGCCAGGTTTCGGGAAGAGAATTATTTTCACTTCATCCATAGAAGGGGCAATCTGCCCTGTATCTACGAAGGAGTTGTATAAAGAGGTCATCGTGGGGGCCAAAATACTACTAAACGTTTGGTAAAACCGGGCGGGAAAACCATCTGTGACTGGTGATTTATTCAAGGAAAGATCCCGTATAACGCAAAGTACCTCTTCTTGAGTGATAGGTGCTTCCAGTATTTGGCTATCAGTCGGTGACAACTGAGGAAGAGTAATCAATGCTAAATATTCTTTTTGCGATTGTGCATCTGGGACTTCTGATTGGTATAGGGTAGAATAGAAAAGGTGGAATTGTTGGAGAATATTAGAAGTTTCGGACATGAGTTCACCAGAGGGCAATTTGATCTGCTGAATTATCCTTGAGGTCGCTTTCTGGTGAAGCTTTTTGGCTAGAAGCCAGACCATTTTATTAGCTTTTATGTAGTATTTTTGTTTTAAGAAAATGAGGGCTCTTTCTGCTTTCTTAGTTGCATGCAAATTAAATTTTCCTACCGCTGCCCTATCCTCCTTTTGCACCCTGTGGACCAGAATTAGTCTCAATTTTCTTTAAGATTTGCGCTACTTCCTGCTCCAATTCTAATTCTAAAGTGATACTTATGTTACGTCTGTTAGCCTCCGCTGCTATGAAAAACCCTCTTAATGTAGCCTTAAAGGCGTCCCATATAATATTCATTGAGGTCTCCCCGTTCTGATTTAGCTCGAACAAATCTTTTATTTGGCATGCAGTGTCATCCCTGGTCACCTGGTCTCGTAATAAGACTAATGGGAATCTCCATGACCATAGTTTATTTGCAATGTTTGGAATTTTAAGATCTACCGCTATTGGGGCATGATCCGAAAGGGTGATTGTATGAGTCATAATCCACAAGATTCAACCTAGGAGTGGAGTGGAAGTCCATACATAGTCTATTCGGGAGAATGATCTATGTACGTGAGAATAGAATGTATATCCCTTTTCTTTCCCCTTCATAGTTAGCCATGCATCTACCAAGGATACATTTGCAAATTTCTTCTTCAGGGCCATCAAAGGGAAAGGTGACATATCTAGTCAACTTGCTGCGGTTATCTCGATCTGGATCCCAGGCTATGCTAAAGTCTCCCAATATTAGCAATTCCCCCTCCATAAATACTTCCAGCTGCTCCGCTATGTTTTTCAGAAAACCATCTTGGCCAGTGTTCGGAGCATGTAGTGAGGCTACTGTTATCTTCATGTCCGACAACTTTAGTATTGCAAATACAAATCTACCCTCCTTATGGACTTTTTTGCATACTACTTGGATCCCCGAGCCATGCTTTATGGCTATTAGCATGCCGGCCACTTTGCGATCTGCTGTAGCTTGTAAAATAGTCAGATATTGCTGCAGGCAAAGTTTGCCCTTGTCCACTTTGTTGATGTGAGTTTCTTGGAGCGCCACCAAGTCGGGTGTCATTTTGAATGTCCTCTTTGAAATGCAGTATCGCCATACCTGACTCCCTCGAAGTGACCCTTTGTTGTCTGCCATCAAGGTTAATATTTAACCCAAAGGGAAAAGTCCACGTATATATTATTCCGGGTGTTTGAAGAGCTTGTGCCACCACGTACGTTTCTCTCCGTTTTTGTAGGGTCAGCCTGGCTAGGTCCTGGTAAAGCTGAATCTCTATACCGTTATGTGTAATTGTTGCTGCCATTCTCGCCTCTCTTAATATGTATTATTTTTGTGGATATCATGCACAGGCAGCCATTACGTCACAAGGCCGGGCTCTTGGTTCTGACGTCCTGGGTCCTATTCTATGAGCTCTATCAAGTAGGATATTTGTGATGTCATTTTCAGAAATAATATCTGTAAATACTTGGATGACTGTCTCTGTCAGCTCCGAGTCCTGCACTGTTTCTGGAAGATTTTTTATTCTGACGTTAGAGCACCTGGAACGATTCACGAGGTCTTCCTGTTGGAGTTCCAGATTGTGTGTCAGTCGTGCCAATTCCTCTAAGGATATGTCGGATGTCTATTTCCATCAGTCAAATCCTGGATAGCACATTCATTGGATTCAACTCTTTCTGATAAAGTAGTAAACTCTTTGGTGAAGTCTTTGGTGAAGTCTGCAAGTGTGCTTCCTTCTGATTTCTGAGGTAAACGTAGAGAACTGTTGTTGAAATGAAGAGGTGAATTTGTCTTGAAATTCTTGTAATCTTTTCAAAAAGTCATCATTAGATGCCGCCATGTCTTGTGTTCCCCTGTTGCGTTTCTTGCTGAATTTGATATTTTAATGTAACTTTACTCCTGATTGGACTTTTATTTATTGCCCAAAGCACATCCAGAGATTTGAGTTGTTTTTGCGAGGAACCAGATTGTCCCGATTGATTAAGTTTCTTCCTTGTACCTGACATAAGATTTTTGTTGTGCAAAGTGGATATATCAGTTTCTGTGATGGGATGGGGGCAGCCTTTAAAGCGGCGTGTTTGAGTGGACTTATGTACGGGTACCTGGGGTTAAATTCCAAGAGCCTGATATGACCCGCACCAATATTTCTAGAGCCTAAAAACAGAGCCTCAAAGGTTGCATGTGCAGGTCCGCAGAAAGCAGTGAAAAAGGGCCAATTGTCAGTCTGGAGTCTCACTTGTAAAACCTTACTGCTTGGAGATTACAGATATGATGTTGCGGTATGTCTCCTTCCCTCCGGCTATTTCCCTTTGTCTCTCCCACTTCTAAGCCTCTGCACTTTATCCTTGTTTTTATTGCAGATTCTGTTAGATTTTCCCCAGGTTATTATGGTTTCAGCAAGGATCATTTTAGGGGACATATCTGCCAGGAGACTAGATCTTCCTAGAACCCCTCTGCTCTCAGGTGTGGCCAAATCCTTGGGGCAGCGTCTCTGGCTTTGTTACCATCTTGTTGCTATATGATGCCATGTATGTCAGAGCGTGCTCATATCCTCGAGGGGGATAAGATGCTCTGCACTTTCTGCAATGCAGGACTGCTTCTCTTCTGTCAGTGCCTGGACTGGATGTTTTCTTACTCCGCCATTTAGTCTTTATGCTCAACAATGGTCCATGGTCGCGTTCCAACAAACCCAGCTTCCTGCTGCAAGCTTGTTCCTCATGCGCTGATATACTCTTGCATTGCAGGCCATGTGGGCAGCCCCCCTCTACATGTGCTTATCCCTCATACGTGTTTGTTCCTCACACGGACAGAGTTTCTCCCCCTCTGCGGGCTTGCTTTGAGGCCCAACCACCAGCTACAATTGAATTCTCTTACTTCGGATCGAGGCTGCTCTCCCACTTCAGGTCACATGCATTTAGTGGGAAGCTCCCCGAGTGACCCACGACTCTTAGGTTGAGGTGGATCTATGTTAGGGAAGCTGGCGTGGTTCACGCAACACTGCCAGAGGCCACCGACATACACGATGATCATGGCGGGGCTCCAGGGGCTCCTGTTGCTGTGCTACTGATGCCGTTGGCACACACTGCATCTCATCTCGCCAATGGGGTCAGGGGCTGCTGCAGTTCTTTTCGCAGGTCAGGCAGGGATGTCATTTAGGGGTCACCAGAGGTCGCAACTGCGACCTCTGTGGTCTCCCTTGCGACCTCTGTGGTCTCCCTTGCGACCTCTAAAAAGAAAAATGTAAACCCCCCCTTTTTATTTTTTTGTAATGCAAGCCGCTGGGCTGTGGCCAGCACCATGTGGCTCTTTACTTCTGGAGTGGTTGGCTTTCTTGTCAGGCCTCTTAAAAAAAAAAGAACAGGAGTGCCACAAGTCTAACACTTTCAGCACTGACCCTAAATAAGAAAGAATAGGAATACCACATAATATGTATATCTGGAATTCTATACAATAATTGCTAGACTCATTAAAGTTTTATTTCATACACACTTCAGGGGGTGAGTCACTGATTTAGTCTGTTCTTAAACACCTGAATTCAGCCTTTCATCCTTCTGCGGTCGATAAATGAGTACCAACACAGGATGGGTGATATTGGGTGTATATTTTTGCTATATAAAGCGCTTAAGCGTAAGTGCCATATAATAACACATCATTATCATTTGGTCATGGACGTCTGCTTGCATTCACAGTCATTTGGTAATATGGACCTATACACACTGATCTTAAAGATACATATGGCGATCCATTCTTGTATGAAATGTACATTACATTATTGTGATATCGTAACCATATTTTTTGTAGTGTACAATGCTATGTGATGCCACTTCCTGTTTCGTCAACGGGTGAAAGGTCGTGTTCCATCGCTTGCTGCGATATGACTTCAGGTGGGGTCAAATGACATCACTTCCTGTGATGTCATCAGGGGGTCAAGGGTCGTGTGATGTCACTTCCGCTACCCCTGGCATTTTGGTGAAATGACGTCCCTGAGGTCAGGATCAGCTGAGGGGACCAGCCAGATCTCCCTGTATTCCCTGGTCGCTAAAAACCTCGGACGGAGCGAGGCACCGCACGTCCTTCCTAAACGGCAGCCATCTTGGAATCCCCAGTGCACTTGTTTTTAATATCTTATATTTTGTTCATTGTTTTATTGTGTTGATCTGCTTTTATGGTTTTTCAAAAAATACAGCTTTTATTGATTGATCGATTGATATGTGTGTTTGCTTGAGTTTTGTAGTCCACAGTATTTGTTAGCTTTATTTGCTTGTGTGTTAAGGCCTTACTAATAATATATTTTTATACTTCTGTATGGAACTCTCTTGCCTGCCTGTATCTACGTATTGTTAACTGTACTTACATAGCAGTCCCTGATCTACTAAGTCTGCCTTACTGCTCAGACTATGCTACCTTGAGAGAGTTTGGTAAAATCCAGTGTGGAAAGTCCTTACTCATCACCTAAATTGGCCTCTCAGAAACCTTTAACATGTAGCTCTTAACTGAACATCCAGGAAGTCCTGCACCTCGGAACAGGTAAAGACCCATTATGTCTGCTGTCCTGGAGAAGCGATGTTAAAGATGACATCTGTAAGCCAGTTCTAGGTTACAGAGCCCATATCAGTTACTATCTGCAGTTGTCCCAAGTGTGCATCTTCATGAATCAGTTGTGCCCCCATTTCAGGACAATAGCCTTTTATAGTTGTACCAAGTATTCATCACGGACCTGTTCTTTATAATTGTTTCATTACTGACATGTAGTTTATAGTTGGTCCAGGCCAAGACTACAGTATTATCAGCATCCCATGTATGTCTGTCTAAATCTCTTTTGTTGCTGTTAGATATTATTAATTTCTGATGTGCTAAACAAATTACGGCCCCTTTAATGCAAATGAGAAAATGGGATGTTAATTAAATATTCGTCCAGGGAAAGAAAGGTTTAATTATTCCTAAGGAAGCGTCCAGGATAGTTTCCCTGATTGGTGGCACATACCATAGCTGTTCCTCTCTTATTTCTGTGTGAATGTTATTGTGTGCATTGCTTACGACATGTCTCTCTTATTTGTTGTATTTGCAAATGAAGTTTACACTCAGTTCCTAGTTTGAAAATGGTAGTGAATAAAAATCACAATGTGGCCGCTGAATCAGTGGGCCTCATTATAAGTATGTCGATAAGGTAACAAAGATGCTGGTAGCGCTACCGGCACCGTTGCTACCATACCGCCATACTACGAGCTGTGCTCGAGGATGCCTGGTAGCCCGCCAGGTCTGACCTGGCAGGCAGAGCGGCACCCGCGATCACAGCAAGTCGGATTCACCGGCACTGTTGTAAACAGTGCCAGTGCATCTGACGTCCCCATTCCCATTGAGCCCTATGGGGCTCGAATGGGGATGTACTGGTTTTAGCACCCGCGAAATGGCTATTACCAGGTCCGGCGAGACCGGAATACCCCGGTAACTGCCCATTCACGGGTGCCGGACCCGGTTGCGAGTTTGGAGGTAGCCTTGCCGGTTTTACTGGCAAGGCTACCGCCAACCTCGTAATGAGGCCCAGTGTCTTGTTAAGATGATTTTGATGATCGTCCTGTGCCCGACAAGTAGGACAGTCAAGACGGCCAAGAGATCTCATTCTCAATGATGGTGCTGATCCAGGGAAAAAGTCAAACACATTTTCAGGCATCCTGCTCTCTAGCAATGTGGCTAGTAGGAGAAATCCATACCTCTGGGACCAATGGACGAGTACGGCTATGATTGTTCATCACCCATTATTGCTGTCGTTGTGAATGATGAAAGATTGGTGCCATTTCCACGTAGATAGGTTCTTCCTCAGTCTGTGCACCAAATTGTGCAGCTGTTCTTTCTCTGCAGCATTTCAACCTCATGGTCTGCAATCAGTGACAAGCTCTTCCATGGTTGTGTTTTGCAGGATACTCATTGGAGGAACTGGTGATGTCTAACCAAGTTGGTGATGAGGAAAGATGAGTTGGTTATTATTGTAACTCTGCAGCTGTGCCTCCTTACTCAAATAACCAATTGTTGGTTTTTGATGAACCAGGCTGTCGAAGAGAAAAGATGAGCTGGTTCTAACTGTAACGCTGCTGCAACTGCTTCTCCTCAATTGGATTACCTAATTCAGGTTTATTGCTGAACCAAGTTGGCGATGATGAAAGATGGTAATATTTTCACCATACCTTTTTGATGTGTACACAGCAGGAAGTGCCTTTCCAAAGTCTTTACAGAGGTATCTCACTTTATACCAGAATTGCCTTGTAGCTGTGCTCACAAATGAAGATTGCGCCCTTAAGCTTTCTGTTACTTTTTGCTCCTGAAGAGAAAGATGAGGAGAACCAAGATTACTCCTACTGCAAATATGTAAAACAAAGGTGGAATGCCAGTGTCCAGTCGTGACAGGAAGTCTCGAATGTCTGATCCCATACTGAAGACAGAGTGTGTGACCTAATCTGTGGCAACCCCAGACACGGTAGAGCTCTTAGGGATTGTGCTTGCACCATCTGAGCAGGTTCAAATGCCTGCCAGGGTGGATTTGGTCAGGTACCTTGCTTTCTCAGCTGCTTCATAAAATGACTTAGCAGTGCTGCCAATTGTTATTTTGAGGTTATTGAGGTGCCAACCTCTGCTACGGTAGTGGAAATTAGAGATGCCCATGTTTGGATTGAGCCCATTGCAGTAGAACTGGTTCAGCAGGGTACCCAGTCAATTTACCGAAGCACATTTCAGAGTGGTGTGTTTCACTGCAACAATAATACTGAAAAATACTGAAAATATTGAATATATATGAATATATGGTAGTGAGTTAAGGGGTTAAAATGGGTCAGGGTGGGTCTGTGGTGGGGTTATATTTTGATTGCGATGAAATGTAACACTCCGAAATTTCCTTCAGTAATGTCTCATATAACGGCCTTCGATACAGTGAACCGTCATACTATCTTGGACCGACAACGAGGGCTAGGAAGGGTCTATGATCATGCCATTGGCTGGTTCAAATCATTCTTGACAAATCGTCAACAACAGGTGAGACTGGGTGAGTTTCTGTCAGACTCCATTAAGATGAATTGTGGAGTCCCATAGGGATTATCACTCTCACCTTTATTATTCAATCTGGATATGCGTCCACTAATGGAGATTTTGAGACAACATGGGATGAGTTTTCATTCCTATGCGGATGATACTCAAATGTTAATCAGGATTGCCAAGTTTGACGAAGCATTTAGTAAACTTAAACAGTGCTTCGATGATGTTAGTCAATGGATGTCTAACAATCAGCTTCAGCTAAATGCAGCTAAAACTGATCTCATTTTGTTTGGCCCAAGACACCTACGCAATGCTGGCAAGAAACTGCCTATTCCGACTCTTCTAGGAACCAATCTAAGTTTTTTTTCTACGGTTAAGTACTTGGGTTGTGTCTGGCAGGAAGATCTTGGCAGGGAAGGCTAGGTAGGAGCCAAGGTTCAGGCGGTGTATTATGCCTTGAGACTCTTGCGGCTGGTACTTCCCTATGTTCCCAATGAGGGTCATGCTTCTGTGGTGGGCGTGCTGACAAATGCACATTTAGACTATTGAAATAGCCAGTTGATCGGCATTCCGTCTAAACAAGTTCAGAGACTTCAAAACGCCCGGAAAGCAGCAATTAGAATGATCTTCAGGTTGGGCAAAACCGCCCATGTTTCACCTTCCCGTCATGCCTTGCACTGGCTAGCAGTGGAAGAATGCATCAGATTCAAGGTAGCTTGCCTTGTCTTCAAATGCCTGAATGGGCTCGCTCCAGCATACTTGAAGGATAAGATCCATTGGTACCAACCCTCAAGATGTTTACGATCTAGAGACTGTCTTCTTTTGTCCATTCCACATTCAGTTTAAAGAACAGAAGATTTGCAGCCTTTGGTGCAAAACTGTGGAATTCGATTCCCATGGAAATCAGGACCCTCGAATCATTGTATCAGTTTCATAAGGCCTTGTAGACGTTTTTGTTCAGATAAGGCTGTCTCATGGCTGCTTTTTTATTTGCCACTTTCTTGGGTTTAGTTCTGCCTCACATTAATGTATTGTTTCAACTGCGCCGCTATACGGTTTGGTCCATCATGTGCGCTATATAAATACAAAAAATACAAACATAATCCTCCAGCAGTTGCATTGGTTGGAGAAGGATTCCACTGCAGTTCACTACGTGGGTGACAGTGATCAGGCTGGTAATTCCCAGAGGCACGCCACAGCACATATCATTGAACTGCATGATATAGGACCCGTTGGGTAGCAGATATAACCTGATTTGCTTCAGCCCTTACTGCACTACCATTGCAGTTTGTAGAATTGTATCACTTTTCACAGGGCTGTGTTTAATTGAAATTTGACTTTTCACTTGTCTGGTGCCAACAAAGTTTTCAAGTGCATACTGGCTGATACTTAACCCCCCCTGTGTCTTACTGACATATGTGTAGGGAACTTCATATGACGTCTTTACTCAAAGTTTCACAACTTGATATAGGGCACCCCAGGATTGCTGTTGCTTGGCAAAACATAGTGGGTTTTATATGTATTCGAAAAAGCAAGCCTACCTGTATTGTAAAAGATGTTACATTTGTAGCCCAGGAATATGGTGCAAAAATGGTCCACTCACTACACTCAATATTGTGCATGGGTGTCTGAGTGGACCTGCTTTCTTGCTTGTGTAGACAAACTTAGCTCCCTGATTTTAATGGGAAAAGTCAGTGAGTTCCGATCTGGCATACCCCTTGAAAGTGTGTCTAGCAAGTTTTGGCCAATCCTTATTATGGATAGCTCATTGTGTATTGTGCCAATCATATTTAAAATTACATCTCTAAGGAAGTAAATCCCTTGTTATAGTGCATTGAAGTTGTCATCTATGACGTAGAACCCTCTATGATATGCTCTTCCAGATGCTGCACAGCTGAGACAGCATCCTGACAGGACTGCAAAGCTTCTATCTGTTCCCTGGAGTGCTCATGTCTAGGCTTCCCTATTTGTGTAACTATTTGTTTGATGACAGTCCAATTGCTGGATTAACTCTATGGGACAACGTCATGTATGACTGGGCTTAATTTTGCATGCGTAACCTAACCATTGACTGACAGTCTTTACCCACTGAGTTTGCAAATGTTTCTGAAGTGTTGTGTGAAGCCAAAGCTCTGTAAGGACCTAGACTGGATACAAACCACCTTTTATTGATCTCATTGGATTGTACAACACATGATGCTAACATTCCTGAAGCATATGTACGTGACCTCTATCAATAAGGATGTCTTTCTTCACTTTCTTTTCACCCCAGAACTTACTTGCTTTCTTTGGCTTCCCAATCTGGGTAAAATAATATGTAATACATGCCCTTTGAAAATGGGTATAATTGAAAAAAAACATTTGATGAAGAAACCTACATTCTGACTCTAAAGTATCATCTCCATGTATTTGTCAATAATCACCCCCTGCCACTATGCTGTGGACTGATTCTCATCAGGAATCTTGTGTCATGTTAGCAGAAAACATTCTTTCAAATACCATTTGTAGACCAATAGAACTGCATAATGCTCACAGAGGGTCTTGCTAATCCACTGTATTGGGGATTGATTGTAAAACAAAAAATTGTGAAAGTATCTAATGAAACAGACATGTTTAGCCATGTCCTGCCACTCTTCCATGTCATCTTCAGGATTTAATAGGGCTCCAATGTAGAGAGGGACCCATTTGCAGACATACCCCCAACAAATATAAATAAAAAAACAATTCAACAGGCAAGTGGGCATCGCTGAAGGCAACAAAATGGTTTATTAACAAAAAATCCCCCCCATCCAGCTGGGGAGATACAGATTCGGAAATAGTCCGGCCCTGAGGCTGAGTGAAGGAGATCTCAGCTCTGACTTTACAAAAAGAGACTTTTATAGACATACATGTGTTAACAATAATTTAGACATGTAGTGTGTACTGATTGGCTGAGTCATTTGCATTGAACACCCATACCACACATTTTCTAGCACCCTCCTTTGAGGGCCCCCTCCCCTCCTGCTGACGTTACTGAGTGCTGACCTGCAAAAACTAGCTTTGGCGAAACACTGGTTCCCACCAGATATTGCTTGCCTGGAGAACGGAAGGAGACAGTGTCCAGTACCAAGGTCTGCTTATAATAAATTATTGTCTCTCCTCACTTCTGGTTGGCTGGCATGTTTTCCCTATCTGTTCCCTGCCCTGTGCCAAGTTTTAGTTAAAAAAACCTTTGCAAGTGCACTGCTAAAATCTATATTCCCTGCTATTTAATTGTCATTTGATATTATATTTGAATGCCATAGTCAGCATCTGGCTTTCTGAATGGAATTCCCCCCTCACCCCACGAGGACATTCTCTTCCTTGCACCCCACCCTTGGGGTTCAGTCTTAAACTATCTTATGTGCTGAGCACGCTTTTCTAATGTGCCTGTGTTTTGTGAATTGAGCCTTGTTAAGCTTTTCTGAGGCCTTGATGTGCTGGCTAGTTATGAACCATTTTATGATGTCTATATTAAATAGGATGGCTGCTTGTTAATGTCGCATTTATATGTTAGCAAACTGCAAGCAGATATTCTTCGTGTTACACTTCAGCATGGCCCTCACTCATGTTACGTTTCTTCTACATGAGTGGTTGCAGAGATGTTCTTCATGTATATGAATGCACATTTAACCTAATGTTTGTGTATCTTCATGGTGAATGCATATGTGCTTCATGGTTAATGGATGCATGTATGTTTCTACCATCTGTGTGGTCATTCTTGCCATCTTTAGCGCACACTGTGTTTGTTGTTACTGCCCCTACTTAGTGTATGGGTGATTGGCAATAATAGACAGGGGACGGGGCAAGAGCTCTGAGTGACATGTTCATCTGTCCACTAACATGGGGAGGGGCAGTATCCATTTGTCTACCCCTTAACACCTTGACTAAAAGTCTAAGGCTTAGTCAATACTATGTCCCTATATACTTCTGAAACAGGGACACTAGGAGAACAATTCTTGACTCATCTATCATTGACAGTACGTGTACCTGAATTTGCTTTGAATACCACGATAGTTTTTACATTTCTTCACCAAGAATGTCCCCAAAGAAAGTGGGTGAATGTGTACAGTGTGTGAGGCAGACATGCTATCAAGAGAGACACAGACTCAAAAGTAACAGTTTGAAAACCTGTATCATAAAACCTTTTAGGATTGGTGTAATGCCTAACTGGCCCTTATTTTAATAGGGCTGTTCCCTAAACTGATGCTTCTAAGGGACGTTGATGTCCGCAAGTCCAAACCAAAGTCTGTCTGTGTCAAAACCTAAGTTTGCCCTTACTCCTAAAACAAATGTGATGTTAGGTCGTCTTAAAGAAAAATGGTGATTAAAAAAGAAATGTAAACCAAGTCTGGTTTCAGATAGCCTTACTATCAGGTTTAGTTCTACCAGTTTAAAAATAGTTCAATGCAAAAAGTGGTGTCCTTGGGATCTTCAGGGTAGAGATCTTGTATCAGGACAATACAGTTTACAATGTCTCTGGGCCTCTTGGGGTTTCCTTCCGCAAGCTCTGATCCCTCTGGTTCCCAAAACTAAGAGTCACAGTTCTTTTATGCCTCTCAGGGTTCCTGTCCCCAAGTCTAGGTCACTCTCTTTTCAACAATGTCTCTTGTAGTTTCCTTTGGGCCTCCCAGGGTTCCCTTCCCCAAGCCTAGGACCCTCTTGCCTGCAAAGTACACTTAAAGGTTCACAAATACAAAACACCAAAATTTCACCTTGTCAGGATGCACCTCTCATAGCACAGTTCCTTCTTTGTTTGAGGGTCCAAAAGCCTTTTCTTTACTTTGGAGGATTTACCTCCCACTTGGCTCTTAGTGTAGCTCCCCCCTTTTCCACCTTCTATCAAGTGGCACTGTACACCACCTTTTGTCTTTCTGTGCCTCTTGCACACTTGTCTGACCCCTTCTGCCTTTCCATGCCTCTTGTACACTTTTCGGCTTTGTTGTGCCTCTTGCACACTTCCTTTGTCTTGCTGTGCCTCTTGCACACTTTCTCACTTTCTCCTTCTTTCTTTTGGGTCACTCGCACCCTCTCTTTTCTTTCTGTGGTTCACAGCTCACTGCTTTTCCTGCTTTTGAGCCGCTCGTGCACCTTTTTCTCTTGTTTTCTCTTGCTTTTCAATTAACGTGTCGCTTGCACCTTCTGCTGCTACTGCTCCAGCCACCTGCATGCCACCTGCACACTCTCTCTCTCTCTCTCTCTCTCTCTCTCTCTCTCTCTCTCTCTCTCTCTCTCTCTCTCTCTCTCTCTCTCTCTCTCTCTCTCAACTCAATGAGTAGCCCGGCACTGGCGGGCAGTTTGCTCGGGATGTGTATGTCGAGGTCAGGGTCTCAGCACCTGCCCCTCAGACCCGGCTGGAACCTGTACACATCCCAGGGAACAAGCACTGGCCTGGATACGACTAACAGGTCACTGCATTCCCCAATCCGACATGGCTCCCTCACCACGCTGCAACCCCTCTGACACACCGGGTCAGCGTCATGGCGTCCCGTTCTCCTGTGGATCCTCCAGGATCCTCCTGCTGCAGCCTCCTCTTCCCTGGCTTCCAAGATCCACCCAGCAACCCCAGCTCGCTCATTCACTCTAGCAGAACCACACCTTTTATACCTTAACTGGGAGTCAAGTGGCGTCAGGTGTGTATGGTTAATATCAGGTGCCTGACCTTGCCTATCTCTAATAACGGGACAGCCTATTGGTGGAGTGTAGTAGGCCTCTCCATGCATCTTCCTCTTCACAGTGTTGTTGCTATTGGTAGTCTTTATAACTCGCAGTGGCCTCTTCCTCATCCCAGTACATGTTGGAAATGGGGAGGAGGAGACAGGGTTAGATTGAAACTGATGTTTGTAGGTTGGATAATCATGAGGGGTTTGAAAGTGGAGAAAAGGGACTCACCTGGCCTTGTTTATATACAACTTTTCTGCTTTGCTGTGCCTCTTGCACACTTTCGTTACCTTGACATGCCTCTTGCACTCTTCCTCTCTGTTTGCTTTGTGGGGCCCGCACCTTTCTCACTTTTTCCTTCTTTCTTTCTAGTCGCTCGCACCCTCTCTTTTCTTTTTGTACTCCACAACTCACTGTTTCTGCTTTTTCTGCATTCACGCCACTTGCGCCACTTCCATGTTGGAAATGGGGTGACATTGAAACTGGTGTTTGTAGGTTGAATAATCATTGGGTGATTGAAAGAGGAGAAAAGGGAATGCCCTGGCAATGTTTCATACCACTAGGATGATTCCCCTTTTCATAAAGTTAGTCTCTGCTCCTGGTAATCTGTCATGAAAGTACTGGTCTTCACAGCACACCCTATGATCCGAAATTGGGCAAGTTAAATAGGTGTTGAGGTCAAAGCCAGACCTTTGTCTCGTCTGACCCTCCTCATTGCCTGCTTCTTTTCTGGTACAATACTCTCGCCTCCCTCTTAGATCAGGACAGCAGGACTTGCATATCTCGAGAAGGCTTCCAGTGCTTCTTCCTCTGTGCTTCTTGTCCCTTTGGGATACCGCGTCTCACCTGGTGTACTCCAATGGGTGCAACCCCGGACTCCCTTACCCAGGTGATCTTCCCTCGCTCGTCCACCCCCAGAGTTGGGATCCAAAAGCGATGGCCCTCCCCTGGCCACCTGAATAGAGGATTCTGGGGCTTTAAATGGGAGAATACCCCCAGGTTTCTCACAGGTAGCATGGACTCTATCCTGCACATCCCTCTTGTGAAGTGAAAGTGGGTAGACCAATGTCCATTTAACTGGACTGCTAGCAGGATGTATTGCTGGAGGCGTAAAACATGTTCCAGGGGTTAAGAGCATATACAAAATGATGAAGCTCATCCAGAGCACAACATAAAACAGATCTATAGTCCCCAAAGTTATTTTCAATCATCTGCCACAGAACTGGCTTCTAGTGGTTTGTGGAAATCATGTTTGATTCTTTAGGTCTGGAAAAGTCTATGTTATTGTATCAATTAGTCAGACAAAAATGTTATGCTTCTATTCCTCCACAGCAGCTCTTGCCTTCTGTCTGGGCCGTTCAAGATGTAAAATGTTCTATTTTAGGTACTAGGGAGTAGCCATCAGAAGCTCGTTCATGGTGGTCAATTGAAACCTGACTTGCTCCTTTTTTGAGGAGCAGGGATGGAGGACCGCTTTTCATATACCCACAAGCTTGATACCAGGACTCAGTCCCGATGCTCCACAGCTCCTTTCACTGGAGCGTGGAGGTTACCATAGAGATTGTGGCAACGGAACAGGAGCATTCACACGCGCCACTTTGATTGGTCCCATGCATGACGTACTGAGTTAGGTGGGACTGTGATGATGTCATAACGTTCCTAGAAAGACATCAGGTTGACGGAAGCACGTGCTTCCCTTTGCACAAAACATAGCTTCTCAGTGACTCGCTGCTTCTTAACGCTATTACGGAAGAGTGCGCCTTTTGATTGTTACAGTTTTTCTGGGATTTTGACCTGCCTGTTTCTGGATTTGCCCTTTTTTTGGTTTTGGTATTTAGAATACTTGTTCTGCCTGGACTTGGTTTGGCTGGTGTCTTGGATTGTAGTCTTGCATTAACCTCTGGCTTGGCACTTTGGATTGGTATTTCTTTTGGAATTCAAGCTTTGGACATTCTTGAACTGCCTAGAGTGCTGCTGTTTCATGGACTACCTGAGGAAAGCAAGAGACGAGATGACTCACAAAGAATGCTCATGTGTGAATTAGTTAGCCCTTAGCTGCGTCCTTGTGCATTTCGGGTAACGCCATGCGTTCCATCTTTCTCATCGGACTTTGCAACTTTTAGTATTGTGGACTATAAGATAGATGCGTCCTCTGTGGAGTTAGGTCCCTTCCGTCGCCTTGCTATGGTCGGTTACCTGGTCTCTGGACTTTCTACAGGGTAGGTGCACCTTAGGTTTAATACTTGCTGATCTGTGGTTTAAGGCAAGAATGGCTTTTGAGTCAGGCTTGAACTGTGATAAGTTAAGTCAGAACAAGTGGTCATCGGTTTGTTGTTGCTGTTTATTCTCCCTTACAGCACTGCCACAGGTTTGCCTATCTTTTTCACTTAAACCATGGACAACCAAGTATTTTTTCACCCCCTGGTTGTGGTGATTTTAAGGGGAAAGTTGTTCCCCATAGATGGGTCTTCACTACTGATCAAGGTTAATTGGTTGAGACGCTGACAGATTGAGAAGCACTTAATATGGGGGAGAAGGGGTGGTGTGAACCAGACCCCATGACAGCCCTGTTACAGGGCATAGCTTGTCTACGGAATGATTTGATTGCTGCCCATGCGACTCTCCACCAAAGGATCCACGCAATTCAAAGCATTGCACATCCTTTTCCCACGACCAGGAATTTGTTGGTGCAGCACCTGATATGCCTCTCAATCCTGGCCCTTCACCAGCAGTGGTACCCATGGTTCTGCCTACCCCATTTCCGTTAGCCCCTCCTGAGAGGTTTTTGGGTGACCCAAAATCGTATTGCACATTTATCAACCAGTGCAAGTTGCACTGTTTACTCACAGCGTTTTCCTATGCCACCACAAAGGTAGCTTTCGTTCTTTCTCATTTGGGAGGGAAACAGACACTGATTGGGCCAAACCGTTGTTAGAAGTTAATGATCCAGTTCTTTATAATTTTGATGCCCCTCTTCCCGCTATGAATCGGGCTTTTGATACCTGTTCCCGGTGTAACTAGCTTGCGGCAGAAACCACATGGCCTGAGAAGCATAATTTCCTGAACTTCGTGATTTGGTTCTACAGATGGATGCTCTATTTTCTGAGACACAGGTGAAAGATGATGTCCTGAAATACGGTCTCATGAACCCACCAAACCATGTACAGAATCGGAACCAATGAAATTGGGTCAGTACGTGTTCCACTTACACAGGAAGAACGGGAAAGGAGGAGACAATCCAATTTATGCCTCTATTGTGGGCAGGCCGGTCATTACGTCCGGGTCTGTCCAAAACGACCTTTTGCGGCAGTCAGGGAATGCAAAATCCCATCCCTATATGGGGCCGCAGGAATGTTTTTTTTTTACCTCTCATGCTTCTACTACCTGTGACAAATCTCTGTATACCTATTTGGACGCTAAGTTACAATGGTCTAAAAAGCCCTTTGTCCATCTTAGTTATGGTGGATTCCGGAACCAGTGATAACTATATAGATTCTATTGTTGCTGAGCAGAATAAATTAAGACAGTGGTGATAGTCACAAAATTGGATTTAAGAGGAGCTTACAATTTGGTACAGATTTGGTCCGGGAATGAATGGAAAACAGCATTCAAGACCAGGTACGATTGATATGAATAGGTGGTTATGCTGTTCAGGCTTTGCAATGCTATTGTGACTTACCAACATTTTGTAAATTACTTTTTTCGCGATATGATGGAGCTTTTTGACATCGTATTTTTAGATGACATCTTGATTTTCTCTCATTCTATGGAACAACATGTGGAACATGTTAGAGCAATTTTGGAACTGTTGCGTACCCATTCTTTGTATGGCAAGGCAGAAAAATGCCTGTTTCATGTCTCCAAGATGGAATTTTTAGGCTTTGTTCTTTTCTCCACTGGTGTGCACATGTCCGATTCTAAGGTTAAGGCTGTTTTGGAATGGGCCACTCCTATATTTGTAAATACATTGCAATCCTTTTTAGGATTTGCACATTTTTGCAGATGATTTATAAGTGCCTTTTCTTCTATCACTGCACTGTCAACACGTCTGACTAGCCCTAGGATTCTGTTCTATTGGTTGGAACAGGCTCAACGGGTATTCAAAAGGCTCAACGATTCTTTTGCTTCTGCTCTGGTTCTGCAGCATGGAAATCCGGATTTACCCTTTATAGTAGAAGCTGATGTTTCTGCATATGCTATTGGTGCCCTTTTGTCTCAGGATTGTTCTGCTACAGGCCTGTTAGATCCTGTGTTTTTATTTCTCAAAAAAGTAGTCCAGCAGAACAAAACTACACCGTCACTGAGAAAGAACTGCTGGCTATTTGTGCCACTTTCAAAGAATGGCAGCACCATTTGATAGGGGCCAAGTATCCGCTGACCATATTCACTGATCACCGCAATCTTCAGACCCTTGCATCACTCAAATGCACTACTGCATAGCAATTTCATTGGCATCCGTTTTTTACCATGCTTAACTTCAGAGTGAAGTATCGACCACCACTAAAACATGGCAAGACAGATGCGTTATCCAGGAGAGATGGGGAGGGGCTTTGCACAGATCCTGTTGAGACCATTCTGCTCCCAGAAGCTACAATCTGCACTTGTACTCCTGCTCCTTCACTTCTCGAGAATGTGCATCTATGGATGCTTCAACATTCTGGAGATCTGGACGCACTTAATGCCACCGTAATCAACAATGTTCCATATGTCCAGGAACGGATGTATTTGCCCACAGAAGACATCCACATCCAAGTGTTCCAATGGTGTCGTGATTCCACAATAGCAGCACATTCTGGACAACGGAAAACCTTAGAATTAATGAAGAGATGGTGTTGGTGGCCCTCTATCCAAAGGGACGTTGTGCATTATGTTCACACATGCGCCATTTGTGCTCAGTGTAAATAGTCTAGTGGAAAGACCTGTGGGTTATTACAACCTCTGCCAGTACCCCACAGACCCTGGCATATGATAACAATGGATTTCTGCATTGAACTTCCTAGCATCAATGCATATGATGTACTGTAGGTTGTAAATGACTCAATTTCCTAAATGGCTCGCTTTATACCCTCTCAGGGTATTCCCTCGGTCCTGGTACTGGCACAGTTGTTATTTTGACATGTCTTTGGTCTCCTTGGTTTGCTTTCAGTCATAATAACAGACAGAGGAACCCAATTCACCTCCCACTTTTGTAGGGCTCTAACCGCTCAATTAGGTATCGATTAGAGATACTCGTCTGCCCTATCATCCACAAAATGATGGTTGGACAGAGCGTTTGCATTGCACCTTAGAACAATACCTGCAATGTTTATGTCTTCAACACCAAAGTTCCTCGTTATTAGTCCTATTATCTGCCGAATTTGCATACAATAGTTTGGTTCATTCTTCTACCAGCTGCTCCCCTTTTTATACAGAAAGACGTCAGTTTGCCAGAAGCCCGTGCTTCCCTTTGTACAAAATCCAGCTTCTCCATGACAAGCTGCTTCTCAACATTATTATGGAAGAGTGTGCCTTTTGATTGTTACAGTTTTTCTGGGAATTTGACCTTCTGGTTGTTTCTGGATTCAATGCTGAAGACCCCTTTTTTGGTTTCAGTATTTGGATTACTTGTTCTGCCTGGATTTGCTTTGGCTGTTGTCTTGGATTGCATTATTGGATTACCCTCTGGTTTGTTGCTATGGATTGGTATTTCTTTTGGAATTCAAGCTTTGGACACTCATGAAATGCCTAGAGTGCCTGCTTTCTGTCTTTTGCATTGGACTTTGTAACCTTCATGATTGTGGACTATAAGGTAGATGTGCCCTCACACCGCCCATGGAAGTTAGATCATTTCCGGCTCGTTGCTATGGTCGGTTACCTGGTCTCTGGACTTCCTACAAGGTAGGCGCCCTTTAGGTTTACTACTTGCTGATCTGTAGTTTAAGGTAAGAAAAGGTATTGGGGAGGCTAATAATGTGGGAAGTTAAGTCAGAACAAGTGGTCATTGGATGGTTGTTCTTGTTTTTTTCACCCTTACAGCACTGCTACGAGTTTCCTGGTTCACCCAGCCTTTTGACTTATACCCTTGACAACCAGGTATTTTTTCACTTCCGGATTGTAGTGATTTTAAGGGGAATGTTCCCCCGTTGATGGGTCTTCACAACTGATCAAGGTTAATTGGTTGAGACCCTGACACTTAATAACTTGCACTGGTTGCCTGTACTTAGGGCCAAAGGTATATGTGCCATGCAGTTTCTCAAAAACCCAGGTACCCTCCTTAAAAATGTTCTTTTTAGCAAGGAGCTCTTTCTCCACCTTAAAGGATTCTCATAATTTTGTGGTGACAAGAAGTTGATCGGGCCTGTTTAAGGAACTGGAAGGGTTGTACAAGTCAGACATTTACACTGCGTCTCAAACAGTATTTAAGAGGATGTTTTACTGTCACATTGTTATTTGTCTGGTACATTATTTATACTTTCTATTAAAAAGTTCAGTGATCCACCCACTTAGCCCCAGAGTAAAGGATTCATTTATTCGGGCCTATTTTGTAATCCCATTCACTCTCCCAGCAATCCCATTGGCTTGAGGGCGAAAATGGTGTGAAAATGGCAAGGTACAGCCACAGCATGACAGGGCTTCTCTAAAGGCTTTGCCTGAAAAAAATGGGCCATTGTCAGCTTGGAGTTTTTTAGATGCTGTCATAGCTACTAGAGATAGCAAATTCTTTATGACTTCTTCACAGTCAGCTTTCTTCTGGAGAATGGTCCAAGTGAATCTAGTACACAAGTCTGCTACCATCACCAAGTATTTGTATTTGTTAACTGCCGCAAAGGGGCGAATGAAATCCATTAACATGGTGTCAAATGATACAGTTGCCCTCAGCAGAGGAGCTGCTTTTGGCTTACTGGTATGATCCACAGTGGTTTGCAAGTATGTTGGGAAATCAGCAATGTGCTGTTGTACATCTTTTCTCAGCTCTGGCCACCAATATCCATCCGGTGATAGCTGAAAGGTTGCTAATATCCTAAAGTGGGCAGTAGCCATTGCTTCGTGAGCAGTAGAGAATCATATTAATGTGTCTTTGCTTGTTCTTTCTTTCAACAGGGCCTCCATCTTTTTTAGGTATTGCAACTAGTACTGTGTTGTCTTTTAGACAATTGGTGTATGCCCTGGGACAACTTGCATGCTTCAGCATCCTCATCGATGTATGAAGTGGAGTATGTGAAAGCTGCTCCCAAAAATCTGCCTGTCTGATGTCTTGTAGACAAGTCTGCTAGTGCATTACCAGTGCTGTGCACAGGATCTGTTCTATGTGCTTTAGCTGGTCTTACCAAAACTAGAGGTTTACCTCTTTGATGTTACAAACCCTCTGAAGAATCTGTTCATATACTATTGTTTACCCTTTAGAATCTTTACAATGATTTTGTACCCAATATTGTAGGTCAAAGTTGTATCCTCTGGAAAGGTCTCCTGAATTAGTGACAATAATGGTGGGCTTGTGTGGAACAACCTGCTAGAGCACCATTAGAAGATCCTGTAACTCAGCGGTGTGGGCTGATGTATCTACAAGTGTTTTGCTTTGGTGTCTAGGCATTAAAATACATTATTATGGTTGAACTGACCCTTAACAGAAGCACATGAAGCAAATGCTGTGAGTAGGGGATCTTGCCTCAGTGGCTGAATTTTCTAGGCAATCATAATACAAAACTTCAGAAAACATCTAGAGTGGAATGTTTGGTACAGCTACTTCTGCTTTTACAAGGACCACTCGAGATCTCACATTTGCTTCAATGCCTGTTTTAAATGGTACTGCACATCAGTCATGGCCTGAGTAGCAGCCCATTGAATCCATCTTGCCTGTAATGCTTTAGCATTCAAGAGGCCTGAGCATGTTGCTGGATGCAGTCGAACTAAAGGATTATTCTGGTGTACCGTTTTATTGGCTGTTAGAGCCCTTTTATTTTGCACTATAACCTGTTCTACTGTTATATTCTCTTCTGGCGTGAAACATTTTGTTCTGGTATTGTGTAAACATGTGAATGATATTGGTTTGGTTTCACCATAGTTAAAAACGATGTATATAAAAACATTTTGACTAGGAAGTAATATTACTTCTAAATGATTATCAGTATTGCTATCTTGAAGAGGAGTGACTTGACCCATTTGATTGTAAATGCGTTCTGGTTTGCAGCCTGATAGATGGAAAATCTCTTCACTTTTGCATAAAGTGGTTTTACTAAATATGCATAGTTAGGCACATACGTGCATCAAGGTTTAGCAAATACAGCAAGACCTTACGTTGTCTGAGTGTGCAAGGATTCTGTAAGTATGAACATTTTCAAGAATCTGTGAGGAGAGCCTCCTCCCCTCCACTGTCAATAAAGTACAAAGTATCCTTGTTAAATGTTTGATTTTTTTAAATTGAATATATCCTTTTGAAGAAAATTTCTTTATGATTAAATCCACGTTTTCTAGATGGGTGTTTATATTTTCATTAGTAATGTCATGTACTTGCTGCCAATAGTTTGGGATTCCTTCAAGAAGGATCTGTATTATGCTTGAGAATGTTCCTGGGCTATTTTGTAGCCCTGATAAATTCTTTTGAAACTGTAATGTGCAGTATATTTGAAACTCTCTAGTTCTAGATGTTGTGCACAGAATACATTACTCAAATATAACCCTGCTTTATATTTTTACGTCTGGGTGGTATTACTCAACAGTCTTGAACTGTGAAAACTTTGAACTGCCTCAGTGCGTGTGTATATTAAGTATTCTGTAGTAAACGATAAGTAGCACCTTGCCACTGGAAGAATTAGCATATTGTCTGAACGTGTCTGTTGTATTACTCCTTAGTCTAACAATTGGTCTGTAAAGAAATTAATTCTCAGACATCATTTTCTGCAGTCAGCTATCCCTGGAAATAAGTACACTCCTGTGCAAGAAAGAGACATAGAGGCAGCCGGCTGGGAGTAGTTTAGTTGAATCACCTTCTTACAAGCTGAAAAAGGAAATGTCTCAATTTTGTTCTGCATACATCATGGTTTTGTACAATGGCAACAGATTACGCAATCATTTTCTGCTAATAAGAACCTTATATTTCAATAGGCTTTGATTGGCCATTTTACTTAAAGGTCAAACATAACTTGTTTTCTATTGGAGATAAACGCTTCTTGAGACACATGATTTTTTATGCTAATCAGCATGACTTGCTTTTTTCCATATTTTCTGAATCACCTGACATATGTTGCAACCTTAAAACTGGTCAGAACAGGTTTAGCAAATGACGCATGTCTCCAGACTTCTTAGCACACTGTGGCCAAGACATAAATAAGTTGTGTGGTTTTCTATTGGCTAATCCCCATTTCTTATCTATTTCTGACTGTATGCCAGTTTCATTTTATGAGTCCCACCGTTGAAAACCATATATTCTACTACTAAATGTTGCCAATTTGTCTGCACCTGTCTTCAGCTGCTCTCAGTCAACCTTGGCTGGGGCTCAACTATTTTCCTGGTTTTATCCCAACTCTGTGATTCTAAACACTTGTAAAATCCTATAAGACTCTTAAGGCCTTTATTCATTTGCAAGGTAAGCTTTGGAGTCCATTTTAAAATATTGGCCGTCTGCTGCGGTCACATTTCTGTTGTCAAGGAACTATTTTTCTGCATGTATTTGATCACTACCAGTTTTCTGAGGTCTAATGTCTATTGAGTGTGGGTAACATCCTCCATATCTAAACACAGTGTAGCCTAATGTCTGTGTTATTCTCGAATAAATACATCTTTACCTTGTTTCTTATGCAACTATATGATGGTATAGGTGAAATGACATCACTTCTGTCATCCTTGGTTCACACCATGGTTATTCTCATGGTTTCTGTTTAGGGTGTGGATAATACAGTTGTCTAAGTGCACAATTCTTCTCATATTTACAATATTGGCCCAGGGGGTGGGACACGGCCCCTAAATGGCATAGTCACCTGTCCGTCATCAGAGTGAACAGGAGGCTCTACTCCTCTACAAGTTGACTACTGTTTTTATGTTAGGGCTAGCTTGTGCTTCAATGGGACATTTTTTCTGAGGAGTAGTATTGAGTACACCAGAAGTTTGTTTGGTGGACAGTCAATATCAAGACCAACATGGTTTTTGAATAGTTGATCTGCTCCTAGTGCAGCTCAGGAATCAGCATATTCATTTATTAAGTGTTCCTTAGCTTCTTTCGAAAATTCTGGTTTAATAACTTATAGGGCCAGTGTCAAACTGCGAAAGATATTGTTTTAAATGTACATTGGGCCAAAACAGAACCTCAATTTCTTTTAGTTGCTCTCCCTCTAAGTGTATTGTAACTAAATGAATTCCACTATTATCCACCACTTCATCCATGGGAGTAGTCATTTGTACTTCCTTTTGTGTTGGTATACTAATGATATATTTGTTGTGTTTCTCCCCAAATATGGAAATGTTCAAACCATAATCTGAAAGCACTGCTATCCAGTCACTGGCATATATAGTTACTGGGATTATCCTGTGGGTCTGGAGCATTTCCATTGTTTGATTTAAGAGCTGCTATTCTGCTTCCCACCCTTCTCCTGATTTCTGTCAGAACTTACCCACTATGCTAGCAGCAATGTGTAGGTATCCAGACGTATCCTTCTGGCTCTCCATGAGGGTTAGGAAGAACCAGTGGTGATTGTCTAGTTCCTATCCAAGATGACATCACTTCAGCAGACTAATGTACCACGTACGCCCTCTGTAGCAGCCGCAGTACCTTTATCACATAAGAATGCATCCGAGCCATGGTGAGTCGCTTTACAACTCTGCTTCCCTACACACTGCCTTGTTTCTTCTCCACCTTGCTTCTAGCATTTTACTGCAGTACCTCCTGTGCTTCTGTGTTCCTCTTTGTGGCTCTCTCCTTCCACCATTTCCTTGAATACATTACTCTCTCTGCTTATGTTGGCTTTCTTGACCTCCTACGGATGTTACCAGTTTCCTTACCATTCAGAGACTGCATCTTCGCTCTCAAATGCAGTTAACAGCTTTTGCAACAAGTTTTTTTTTTGCTGCAAGGAAGTTTTTTCCTGAACAGTGTGACCCTTCATGGAGCTACTGGCAGACTGTGTTCGACTACTGAGCCTGCTGTGTTTTTATGGGAGGTTTGGTTCCTGATAAGTACGATCCCGAGTCACAGCATCTCCCAGTTAAAGCGTATTGCTTAGAATTTCTCACATTTTTATCATCTCCCTTGGAAGCTGAGTCCTGTTTCTTTTCTTTTTGTGGTCCTCTGAGTTGTATTCTATCTCTGAGACTATGTGATTGTTATTAGACCTTATGTTTAACCCCTGATCCCGTTGTCAAGTTAGATCCTTCTTTAGGGTTAAAAATGTCTTTCAGAGGAGATTGCTCTGTCATGGTTGGCGCCATGAGCCCTATAATCTTCCTCTGCTATATTGATAGACTTGATTTGTGCTGTCTTCCACCTTTCCCTAATTTGAGAAGGTAGTTCTGGCTTTATTATATTTACTACATGATGCCTCCTTTTTCTCGTGCATTCTGTCTTTTCTGGATCCTGCTCCTGGGTGTCTGGCCAAGTGATCTCTACATATATATATATATCTATATGTGGCTGATAACTATGTCTCCAAATTAGAGTTTCCTCTCTTGTGCATTAGGAAGTAAAGCCAGGCACCTTGCAACATCTAATCCTGCAGGTTCTCCTTTGAGGAGGGACATTATTGGCCCTTCTACCATGTTTTAGTTTACCCCAACTATGGCTAATCCTAAATTAATTGCTGCAGTTGCTTTTTGTGTAGTTATTATTTCCCTTAGGATATTGGTTAATAGTGTAATTGATGGAGTGCCTATAAACACCACATATAAACAAAAAAAACTGAAACCAAGTTGTCGTAGTTTTCCAATAGTGAACTGCATCCTCCTGGAATGCTTATCATTAGCTAATGATCTCTGTCTTTGTTTTTGGAGAGACCGTAGGAAATATTGCCTCCGGTTGACTCACTTTAATGGGCAGCATCGGGGTCTCCTCTTGCTTTGATGGGCATGAACCCAGCACAGCTTTGAGGATACTGAATGAACGCCACCCTTCTTTACTAGCTGGAGTATGACTTTTGGTGAAATCTGATTAGGTGTTCTAGTGGTAATTCATCGGATGTTAAGGTCTCATGTCTAGCAGAATTTTCAGGATATCTTAAACTGCCCCCAAACCAATTTTGATGGTCTATGTTTTCTAAGACTATCTCAGAATTCCTGCATGGTGCATGTTCTATTTGACCTACATACTTCCCTTTGCAATGGGTTTCAAATAATGACGGGCCCGTTGTTAGCATCCTGGTCTGCTAGCAGGTCCCGCTAAGGATGCCTGGTCTGACCAGGCTTTCCTTAGCGGGACCCGCTGCAGACCTCGTAATAGGGCGGCCTGCAATGAACGATGCTGGTCCCTTACTGGCACCGTTTATTCTGTGGCCGCCTAGGTTGTAATGAGGCCCAGTGTCTTTTATACTCATAAATAGACACACATTAATAATGTTGTCATTCTCTTGTTTGGCATTTACACATTTATTCTCTTGTATGTGTAACAAATGAGAATTAAAAATTGAATAGTCAAACAATATACAGTTCCTAATTTTAGCAATAAATTGGGGTAGATACCCAGAATCCTACTCTTCTAAAATGTTAAAACAGCCTACTACCAATCACAAGTGTATATGTCTCCATTATAGCTCAGTAAAACCTAAAATCGGACTCACAATTGTGATGTTGTGGAGGGGTCAAGTGATGATTTCTGGTCAGGGGGCTTCAGTATGGAGACACCGGGTCTGAGTTGGCCATATGGCCAGTGGTCCTCAGATAAAAGACCCACTTCAGTTGCACATGGTGTTCGAACACTGATACGTACCCACCCACCAACCTGCATTGCAAGTGCATGGCCCAAGTGAGAACTGACTTCTATAAGGCACGGAGTGGATAAGGAAGAAGTGAGTGGATTAGGCCCGGCATCATGTCAAAGGGCGCATACATATGTTGATCCAATGGGGCAGGGTCTACAAAGGGGAGTATGGAGATAAAGGGTCTAGGATGGGCATGTGCCCATGGATCCCTAGATGGAAGAACCCTTTGAATTGTATATGCCGTTCAGCGCCCGGTATGTACCCACTGACCCACCCCCATTGTGATCTCATTACCCAAATGAAAACTGGATTTGATAAGAAATGGGGGGGGATAAGGAAGAAGTGAGCGGAATAGGCCTGTCATCTTGTGAAAGGATACATACATTGAAGGTGCCGAAGTCTTCAAAACGGAGTATGGAGACACCAGGGCCCTCATTACGACCCAGGCGGTAAGTGAAAAACGATGCCGGTAAATGATTACCGGCATCGTTTTCCGCTAGGTCCGATCATGACCCGTGACCGTTAACTACGATGCCATTAGCGGCATAGTAGTTAACGCTGCCGCTAACTGCACCAAGGACGCGCGCACGCGACCTGCCACACTGTAAATACCGGCATGGCGCAAAGCTACGCGAATGACGACCCAAGCGGACATGCACCTAACGCCATCACCCAGCCCGTTAAGTACCTTACCGCCATGGTGCTAATTACGCCATCGCGAACCAACCGTAAAGGGCCTTGTGCAGTGAATCCAGCTGCCACAGGTGCACAGAATCAGCACAGGTGGAGGCAATACAGACTCAGGAAGTACAAAAAGAGCACACCCAACCCCTTCCCACACCCAGTCACACTCCACAATGATTCTAATAAGGCTAGCAATGTTGGGGCTGGAGGACCTGATAGCAATGCAAGTGCTACAACTTCAACTACAACAAAAACAACAACAGGCTGCACAGAGGAGACGCAGGAGGAGAAGGAGGGCAAGGCAGGGCCAGCAAGCCCCACCAGCACAGCCAGTGGCACCACGCAGGTAGCCCACAATCCCACGCATCAGAGCCAGTCCATTCAACCTCACCGCAGAGCAGATCCACACCCTGTACCGGTTTGACCGGGACACCATCAACGCCATCGTAGACATGATACACAACGACATCGTCAGCATGATAGAAATACCAATCGCCATCCCACCCCTACTGAAGGTAGTGTCTGTACTCCACTTCCTGTCCACAGGCACCTACCAGCACACAGTGGGACACTTGCATGGCATTTCACAACCATTATTCTCACATACACTGATCCAAGTGCTTGATGCCCTCCTCAAGCACACAGACGACTACATCTCATTACCACGGTCTGCCCAGGAGATTGCAAACACCAAGGTGGGTTTCCATGCACTAGCCGGCATACCTGGTTGCATTGGTGCCATTGACTGCACCCATGTGGAATTGGTGGTGCCACATGCCATGGAGGTACCGTACCGCAACTGTAAACTATTTCACTCAATCAACGTGCAAATGGTCTGTGACTCCAACAGGATCATCACACATTGCTGTGCCCGATTCCCCGGAGCAACCCATGATTCAATGGTCCTTCGGAACTCCACAATACCATGCTACATGGAGCGACATGCAGGGCCAAGATCCTGGCTACTCGGTGAGTCACATGTCATGACCATGGAAATGTGAAGTGGGTAGGTGAACGACGTACCAATGCATACTCCACCTGGCTGAAAGGGGGGGGGAATGATGCATACTCCACCTGGCTGAAAGGGGGGGAATGATGCATACTCCACCTGGCTGAAAGGGGGGGGGGGGATGATGCATACTCCACCTGGCTGAAAGGGGTTGGGAATGATGCATACTCCACCTGGCTGAAAGGGGGGGGGGAATGATGCATACTCCACCTGGCTGAAAGGGGGGGGGTGATGCATACTCCACCTGGCTGAAAGGGGAGGGGGGAATGATGCATACTCCACCTGGCTGAAAGGGGGGGTGATGCATACTCTACCTGGCTGAAAGGGGGGGTTGATGCATACTCCACCTGGCTGAAAGGGGGGGGAATGATGCATATTCCAACTGGCTGAAAGGGGGGGGGATGATGCATACTCGACCTGGCTGAAAGGGGGGGGAATGGGGAATGATGCATACTCCACCTGGCTGTGAGTAGCAGAGACAACAGAGCCAGATCATACCCTAAAGCAGCACAAACTTCAGCTGACACCACTAAACCTAATGCCCGATGTATGCAGCCCCACCACGTGAATGAAGGTGTGCCCCAACCATGACACAACCATCTGCAAGTGCATTGTACCAATTCACACCACATTGACCTCAACGAAATGCACCTACATGCACGTCACCAGATACCATCAACTGAAAGGCCTGTCCCCCATAACTGCGCACGAATGAGGCACATGACGGACAGAAACATCAACACACCATCACACAGACAGCAAGGCCCACAAAATGTCCCTATCAACATCAGTATTGCTCACTGGGGTCATGATGAGGCTGACAGCAATGTTGTAATGATGTGAGCGTTGACATCACAGGACACGTGCCAGGCCACCAAAACAAACGGCATGAACAAACACAGTGGATGGGCACTCACAAGGCACTTGACCCGCCTGCATACATTGATTGATGGCATGCACAACAGTCCATAAAAGCCATGAGCATATACTGGTCGCATCGTGTGAATTAGTGCATTTAAAAGAGGTCCGAAGTAACAGTTGGATGCAAGCCATGGTGGCACGTCATGTTTTGAAATAGACGTCATGACTGACACATACATTCTCGCCCACATACAGGTGATGCAGGCTATCCCCTGAAGAGCCAGAAAAACCACAAAGGACTCCAGGACTCAGCGCCAATGGAAGGGGTTTGTTTAATAGCACAGACTGTATTAGTCGTAGCTATGTATGCAGACAATAGCCCTCCACTAGATAAGATAACGCGTTTCGGCTCACACAAAGCCTTTATCAAATCAGGGCCAAATTTAATGTGCTAACCCTTATGACTGCTGTCCGATATGCAATGATAGGGACAAATCCCAAAGACAGAGAGTTTTACCCCTCCGGTTACACTCGGGTCGGCTGCTCAATAGGCAAAATAAGCCCTACAATTTCATATATCCCCTGAAGTGGTGGCTCCTTACACCAGTCCGGAACCCACAGAACCAGCACAAGGAGGACTTCAACCGTGCACATACACATACCCGTGTGGTGATTGAGCAGGCATTTGGCCTATTGAAGGCAACGTTTCGCTGCCTCAGCAGGTCTGGTGGGGCACTCCTGTACCGCCATGAGAAGGTGGCAAAGATCGCCATGGCATGTGTCATGCTACACAATATGTGCGTCAGACGCAATATGCCCCTGCCCCCTGATGCAGAACTGCAACCACCTGACGATGAGGATGATGAGGGTGGGGATGGGGCAGCACCTCATGGAGGCGGCTTTGCACAGGAGGGGCGTGAAATTCGTAGTACTCTGATCAACCAATTATTCTAGCACACGCGGATGGGGGGTGTCACCTGGAGATGACGATTGTGGCACTGTGTGCGTCTGTTATATGGACACTGGGGACTGTTTACCAATAAATCACACATACGCAATGAGCAATGTCCACACATGTGATTTGTGCAAATAGGAAAAGTGTATTGTAAAAGTGATTTTGTTGAACACACCCACTCCCCCCTCCCCCCTCCACCCTGAACTCCCCAACACACCCACTCCCTCCTCCCCCCCTCCCCCCTGAACTCCCCAACACATCCACTCCCCCCTCCCCCCCCCCCCCTGAACTCCCCAACACACCCACTCCCCCCTCCACCCTCCCCCCTGGAATCCCTACAAAGGTGTGAGTAAGTCTGTGAAGCAGTGTCTGATGTAGGATTTCTCCACTGTCCGGCCACTATTGGCAGCCCCCTCCCCTGGCCCCCGGGGCACCCCTGCCTGTGCTACGAAGGTTCCTCCCCGATCGGCGGATGGGGCTGCTTGGTGTCAAACTGGCACCCGAGGAGGTTCCTGCCTGCTCATTTGGACGCATGTCCCGAATTGTCTGCACTAGTTCAGAGATGACGTACCGCACAGCGGCGAGTTCTGCGCAGATGTCCTTTGTGGAGGACTCTATAGCAGCCTTCACTGTCTCCGCACATTTCTCCATTGCTGCCCTTGGCCCCCCCACATTCTGCAACATGCTCAGTAAGGAGTGAGGATAGTTGCTGCTGCCGGGTGACGATCTCCTCCAGCGTTTGTTGGTTTCTCTGGCCCATGGCTAATGGCAGTGGTATTCCCATTAGGCTGCTCACCTCCTGCACCGAGGATGGAGAGCCTGGCCAATCCTCATCCTCTAACTGCCCCTGTGTGGCATCCGCATGCGGGCTGCTTAGGGACAGGTAGGGGGAATGAGGGTGGGCAGTGGGGCTTCCGACATCAATCTCCTCAATAATCCCTGCTTCGCTATCGGAGGAGGCTGCAATGGCAGCAGTTTCCCCAATAGTGCTGCTTGCAGCAGAGCCTGTCCCTTCTGTGGGCACAATTTGGGTAATGTCCGCTGCTGCTGCTGCTTCTGTGCTGCCTGCTGGGGTGGTTGTCGGTGCCCTATCCTGTTTTCTTTGCACAGATTTTGGCTGCTGTGGGGTTTTCCTCGGTACGGCAGAGGTGGAGGGTTGTGGTGTTGGCACAGTTGTCCTGGCCCTCTTGGTAGGTGTGGAGGCAGTGGTGTCCTCATCCTCAAGGTCGGAATTTGAGCCTGTGGTGGAGCAAAGGAGGGAAAGTGTTATTGATGGGTCTGCGGACATTGGGCGGGCATTGTGACGACTGACATTTTATCAGTTAGCACATGTGGCACATTTGAGGCAGGGGCATACAGGTTGTCTCCCTTTTGTGTGGAAGTAGCATGGAGGTATGTGGGTGCCTGCAGTTAGGGTGTTCATACTGCATGTGTACAGGGTGGAGATCGGATGTGTCTGTGGGCAGTCTCCTGCTGATGCGTTGCATTTACACTATGGGGCAACATTGTACTTCACATGAATGGACTTTGGTGAATTTTGCATGGCTTGATTTGAGCCACCTACCTGCATCGCCTGATGTCGGGGCTCCTCTCTCCATTCCTCCTCCTCCTTCTATGCTCTCCATTCTGATTGTGGAGGCACAGATTTCCTCCCATGGCTGCAATTTAATAGGGGACTCCGATCCTCCCCCGGTTGCCGTGCCCAGGTTCCTGTTTGCCGATAGGATGCTCCTGACTCTGAGCCGGAGATCGTCCCACCGCTTGCGACACTGTCTCACATTGCAGGGTACTGTTCCCACGGCACTAACCCGCTGAGCTACCAGTACCCATATGGCCTTCTTCTTGGCTATGGCCGGTCTGGTCATTTGGTTTGAGAATACCACTGCAGCGTTCTTCTGCAGGGTCTCCGCAAGCATGGTAAGCTCCTCTCTGGTGAAGCGGTCTTGCCGCTGGCAGTCACAGGCTTTTTTAACCACTTTAGGCATTTTCTTGCAGGAAGAAGGTTGCTGATGGTATTTGCCGGGTCTCAGGCTCGGATGTCCAGTGGTTGCGGAGGATGCCAATGGATTGTGTTTTTAAAGATGGCCGCCGTGCTCTTTCCCGTTCCGGCGCGATGACGCTACTTCCGGTTCCGCTTATTTACGGTCACCGCTAATTGCGGTGACCGCTAACTACGGTCACCGCTATGAACGGTGGTCGGGGTGGCGGTAGTGCACCTTGCGCGGCATACGATGCCGGTAGGTGCCGTTTTGGGGGCATTAACGCCATGGCGCAGTTTACATTACCGGCATGGCGTAATGCTCGTGCACGATGGGTCGTAATGTCCCGCTTTTTACGGCTTTGACCCAGCACGTAAACGTTAGTTACCCCATGCCGGTAATGTCGTATACTTACCGCCTGGGTCGTAATGAGGGCCCAGGTCTGGGGTGGCCATGTAGATAATCAGCCCCGAATGAAAGACCCCTTTAAGTTGTACATGGTGTTCGGAACCTGGTACGTGCCCACTCGCTCACCGCAATTGCAAATGCAGGGCCCAAGTGAGAATTGACTTTGATAAGGAAGGGGGTGGATAAGGATGAAGTGAGCGGAATAGGCCTGTCATCTTGTTAAAGGACACATACATTGAAGGTGCCGAAGTCTTCAAAACGGAGTATGGAGTGTTAGGCGGAAACCTGTGCAGTTCCCTCTGGGACCACTGCAAAAGATTTAGGACTACAGGTGTTTGGCAGTAAACCCACTTGGTAGCAGTCTGTACCACACAGATTCACTTGGTAGCTGTGGCTGAGCAGTCAGACTTCTCTCAAGAAGAGTTAAGCAGTATGTGGAGTATACAATATAGGGCAATTCTTCACAGTAAGACAAGCAAACACGCAACGAGGCTTCAGTGTAAAGATATTAAGGTATTTATTTATAACGGAACATCTATAGAAAACACTATGGCACTATCACGGCAAACACTTCAATTACAATTACTCTACGAAGAAGAAACGATCAATCCCCCTAATAATATTTCAACAAGTCTAGGTTCTACCAGCATCACTTATTTTCAGACAGAGGTGTATGCCTCAACCTAGAATGCATTCTAATATTAGTTAGGACGGGAGAGAAAAATAAGCAGGTTACGAAATCAACACAGTTCAATACTTCACGGGAAAAATGCAAGGCAAGAAGGCAAGAACCACAATAGATCATAAAGTTCAGAGGCCAGGCCCACTTGGAGAGAGGCAAGGCGGTATGTCCCAAAAAGTCTCTTAGTGGAAATGCGTTTGAGTCTTTGTAGCAAATTGTTATCGGCAGATTGAACCAGTTCAGAACAACACGCTAGAGAAAGCTTGGAGGCGACCCAACGGAAAGGTAAGGATTAAGACACCTCACTCGAACCGATCGAAAGGGAAGTTTGTGGAGAGACAGCTCCGGCGGGGGCAGTTGTTCCTGGTGGTGGATGCACGTCGGGTCTTTGCCAAGAGTAGAGATGATCTCGTCGTCGAAGAAAAGTGAAGTCCGGTGCACCACCAGGGAAGAGACCAGCCACAGAGTGCTCCGTCACAAGGCATCACCTTTTGGTTGCGGTACAGGGGTAGTGGCTATCCGGTTGCCGGGGTGCTCTGCACGGGCAATTCGACCACTGCGTCCTGAGGCAAAGAAAAAGCAAAGGGGACTGGTTGTTCCCACCAGTCAGGGGAAGAGACTCTCCGGCAGGGAGATCTCCTCTGTTGTCGGGAAGTGGTGAGTCGGCTCAGCAGGGCTCCACCGGAGGTGTCGTCGTTGCAGGTCGGCTCAGCGTTACCCTCGTCGGATTCTTAGGTCCTGTGGCGACTTCTGAAGATCCAGTCCCAAAAGCCCTGCTTTTATGCAGAAAACCCCCATTCATTCAGCCTAGCTGTCAATCAACACACGCTAAGTGGTGAGCGGGGAGGCTCACCACTTGGGCCAATCACACCAGAGTGCGACCGGAGTTGGCAAGGCAACTCGGTCCAGGGTGCCTAAAACCCCTCCGACACCCCTGTGGTAACCCAGACAGAATGGCACCACTTTGGAGGGTCTCTGTACAGAGGCCCGCCAAAAGTGGAACAAAGGGCTCGACCTTTGGTTTAGGAGTCACAGAGACGAACACAGACGCCATTGCCATTTTAAAAACCGAGTTCTGTCAGAAAATACCATCCGATAAACTTATTTAAGATAAGTAGACCGGTGGTACGTTAGAGATTAACGAGGAAAAGTATCAATCTCCAACAATGGGACGAATCCCATAGGGTTATGTTCGGGGTCGAACATAACAAGTAGTTTCCACTGCCACCAGCCAAAACTCAACGAGGGGGGACGGGACAGTGCCCCCTCGAGTAACAGACCCAGGAGTAATCGAATTACCCCTACTAGCACGTCCACAATAAGATGGTTTGTACTAGTTCTGTTAGTAAATTTAGGTCTAGTAAAGCCAATGGTGACTTTACATGCCCGGGGAGACAGTAGTCAGTCCCCAGGTATGGAGTCTATGGTGGAGGTACGCTAGGACGCCCCAGTGTTACGGCACGTAGGGTGCGGTGTAACACACATAGAAAAACATATGAGACCCTATGGAGTAAAAGACCCCATAGCCCATAGAACACATTGACATTCAACGGAATTACACACATTCATGTCCAAGAGTGGGAGGAAAAGAGTCTCACTCTTGGCAGGATGGAAAAAAACAAACTCCAGAAATCCAGCAAAGCTGCTGGGGGACTCACTAGGTTAGGAAATTCAGCCTAAACAGAGAATTCTCCCTAACATGGAGACACCAGGTCTGGGGTGGCCATGTAGACAATCAGCCCCGGATGAAAGACCCCTATAAGTAGTACATGGTGTTCAGAACCTGGTAGTGCCCACTCGCTCACCGCCATTGCAAATGCAGGGCCCAAGTGAGAATTGACTTTGATAAGGAAGGGGGCGGATAAGGATGAAGTGAGTGGATTATGCCTGGCATCATGTCAAAGGGCACATACACATGTTGATTTAATGGGACTGGGTCTACAAAGGGGAGTATGGAGATAAAGGTTCTAGGATGGGCATGTGGTAACGGGGCCCTAGACGGAAGACCCCTTTGAATTATATATGCCGTTCAGCACCCGGTATGTACCATCTGACCCACCCGCAATGGGTCTGGGGTGGCCATGTAGACAATTGTCGCCGGATGAAGGACCCCTTTGAGTTGTACATGGTGTTCGGAACCTGGTACTTGCAAATGCAGGGCCCAAGTGAGAATTGACTTTGATAAGGAAGGGGGCGGATAAGGATGAAGTGAGTGGATTATGCCTGGCATCATGTCAAAGGGCACATACACATGTTGATTTAATGGGACTGGGTCTACAAAGGGGAGTATGGAGATAAAGGTTCTAGGATGGGCATGTGGTAACGGGGCCCTAGACGGAAGACCCCTTTGAATTATATATGCCGTTCAGCACCCGGTATGTACCATCTGACCCACCCGCAATGGGTCTGGGGTGGCCATGTAGACAATTGTCGCCGGATGAAGGACCCCTTTGAGTTGTACATGGTGTTCGGAACCTGGTACTTGCAAATGCAGGGCCCAAGTGAGAACTGACTTTGATAAGGGAGGGCGTGGATAAGGATGAAGCAAGCAGAATAGGCCCAGCCCCTTGTCAAAGGATGCATATATATGTTGATTTCATGGGACAGGGTTTTCAAAGAGGAGTATGGAGACACCACGGCTGGGGTAGACTTATAGCTAATGGTCCCTAGACAGAGGACCCCTTTGGATTGTACATAGGGTTCGGCATCCGATATTTATCCACCCAAAGAGGACTACAACATTTGGCTTTTCTGTCTGACCATGCTTGTGGGTGCAAAAATTATCCTGTTTCCCTCTGATCCAGGCTGAATAATTCTTTCTAAAAACATGCACAGACACTTACTTAAGCTAATTATAAGTAAGTCTCCAGGTGTTATGGTATTTACATTTTGACTTTTCAGCATGTCTTTATCTAAATGTATTGCTTGTACTATTGCCTGCATTTATCCATATTTATTTTCCCCCTGTAAAAGTTGCAACTAGTATTTTATTGAAATGAGAGCTCCATTTCCAATTTAGAAACACTGGCTGCACCTGCTATTGCTGCTGGCTGTAACAACCTACCTGTTCATGTGGCTCCCAGAAACATCTGGGAGCCTGGTTGCTAAGACACCTGCCCCTTCATGCCGCTCCCCAATAACTGGGTAGTAACAATCGGGAAGAGTGCACAACAAAGGAGGGTGGGTGAATTGCCTGAGTGATGGGTTTTCTTCTCTGAGGGTGGAGATCTAGGTAATGCAGATGTTGTTATCTGTGTGATGACCCCGTCTGCTGAATAGGGAGATATTAGCGACTGAATTCTGCCACCCCTTCTCCTGTACCTCTCCCATGAGGGCGTGTGATACCTACTGCCCTGGTTGATATCCTGCCACCTCCACACTATGGCCTGTATCTGTTCCTGTTGATATTCTTTTCTGGATCATTGTGGTTACTTCACTTCCGGTGCGCACTCATTGAAGTCACGTGCTCAACGTTGAATGCTGGAATAAAGGGTGATTGCTCTCACACGCATTTAGAATTGTCCAAGCATGCAGCGCAGGACTTTGCATCGAACCTTTTTCCCTTTCTCTTTGCAGGTCGAGAGCTGATGGCCAAGTCACCGAGATCAGGACACTGGAGGGTGAAGACTAGGTTGCCAAAAACTGAAGTTGAATAAGTCGTTTCTTCCAGGTGAGTTGGTTTTGCAAAACAAAAACAATGCTTTGTGTAGCCCGTGGCCCAATTAGAGCCCGCCTAGTAAGGCCGGCCTATCTGTCCCCTAAGTGAAGACACCTATAAATAATGACATGGACACCAGGGTTGAATGAAATATTCATTTATTTTTTGCAGTGTGCGTATGTGCTTCTTTATGTGCATGTGTTGGCGACGTGGACTAAACCATCCAGACCACAATGGGGCCGGGTGGAATGCTGAAGAGGGAAAAGAAAAAAGAGCAAAGGTGCAGATCTCTCCTGCCCAAGAATGGGCTGGACAGGGGAGAAAATGATCTAGGGAAGATTTTAATAAATAAAGACTATTGGAAGAGAGTTGAAAAGAAGAAAAAGGAGAAGAGAAAAGGACAGAATGAGAAAGGGAAAAAGAACGCAGGGAGAAAGAAAAAACAACTTCCTGGGGAGGCTGCGATCTCGAGCCTTTTATGGAGCTGGGCTGCGGGGAGGGGGGGAAATTCCCCAGCTTGATTACCATGTGCCCAGGTTGCATGCCTGGAGCAACCTGGGCACCCAAGGGACCGTGGTGCCATGTGGCCCGCCCACAGGCCAGAAAGGACGGGCCCATCAACATGAAATGGCCCAGACAGCATGCGCAGGGCTGCCCGTGCCGAAGATAGACCTCCCCAGTTTCGGCTGCGAGGGGCCCCATGTTGGCTTGCTTCATGGTTGGCGAGGCGGGCCCAACGATGAAGTCCACCCGGGCTGCACCTGCCAGGCAATCTGGGAGGTGAATGCAGGAACAAGCGTGAAGAAAAGTCCTGGTCTGCCGCGCAAGGCAGCCCAGGTGAAGAGAGTGTGGGGTAAAGTCCCGGACTGCTTTGTTGTGGCAGCCCGCATGAACCGAATCCGTGGATTGCTGTGGCGAGGCAGTCCGGGTGAAATGGAATGGCCTGCCCCCTGCGTTGCTCTGATCCTAAGAGGCGGGCTGTGAAGACTTAGGTAGGCCATGGGCGTGGCGGTGAATACAGTGGCATCCCCATAACAATGGCACTGTGGGTGCGGCGGTAAGGACAGCGGCTACCCCACGCTAGTGGGACACCACCTGGAGCAAAAAGGGCACAGCAGGGCATTGAGTGATGCAAATGGCTGCTCCAGGTTTTGGGGGCCACCCTGAAGATATTAATGGAGCCTTGGGTGCGGTGGTGAGTACGGGTGGTCCCTCAGGCTTTGGGGGCCACCCAGAAGTCTGAAGAATGGGGGCAGCGGTGAAGGCAGGCGAGCCCTCTTTCCGGCAGAGGGACGAGCAAAGCATTAGAGGCGTCGGCCATGCACAGTGTATTTGGGTGGCCCCACGTGGTGGATGGGGCCACCCAGAAGAAAGACAATATGGGGACCAGGTCCCAAACTCCCACCGGGGCAGACTCTTCCCCAATCTTCAGCCTACAAGCCATCAGGGGACTCCACCAAAGGACAGACCCAAGAAGGTACTGTGAAAGGGGTGGCTGACTGCAGCATCCATCCCTGTGTACAAAGACATGGTATGTATGTTGTATGGTATTGTTTGTGTTTATGTATAGTAATGTATAAATCTAAGTGTATAGAATGTGTTATGTAGAGTAGTGTACATATGTCAAATCATTAGAAATGTTAAGTATGGAGTTTCTAGAACAGGGTAGGGTATTTAGGGGAAAAGATAAGCAGGCAAAGTTAAGTAGTTGATATGTATAGTGTATGTACATGAGAGTATGGGGGGGAAACCCCATAGAGGGGACGAAGAGCTCTGGTGTGAGGTAGTGGATTGAAGCTGTGACCTGCTTGAGGTGATTTAGAGTGTGGGACTACCCATGGAAGCTATTCTCTGGCCTCAAGCTTCAGTCGGTGGTACTACGCATTAGGCAGGGGGTCTGTGGTACCAGTACCTCCCAATGGGTCTCCCTTTGGCTCCTCGAAGGAAGGGTGGGCTAATGAAGCAGATCCCCATTTAGAGGGACCTCACGCCAAGAAAAGTTTAGAAGGGGAATTGGAAGTAAGACATTAAGTGTTTTTTATAATTAAAGCGGAGTTCCCTTTGGGATCCCTAAAAATCCCCCTTTGTGTCTGTGTCCAGTTAAAAAAGTAAGAACTCTGGAAGTAGCCCATCTCCTACTATCAGAAATTCTATTTTACAGGTGCTGCTCCCCTCCCTAACCAGCTGAGCTGGTGGGTGCGGGTGGTGGTTCCCATGGGGATTGTCTCTGGTCAGGAGCAGTCAGGTAGGTGTTCAAGAGATGTCTGTGACATCTGACATGGCCTTGAATAGGCTGGCTTTGCCCTGGCAGCCCCCAGGGAATTTTATTGAATAAAAGCCCTAGAAGAGGCCACCAGGGCAGGCCGACAACCCCCGCAATTGTTCAATTGTTGCTGGGGGTCACTGTGCCTTGACATAGCAGCTGGGAAATGGTCACAGTTTTAAAATACAAAGCAATATGGGGAGCCACCAGGGCAAGACCCACTGCCCACCGCCCCACAACAAATAGAGGAGGGAGGTGGTCGCCGGGCCTTGCCCTCGGGGACCCTGTATTGTTTTGTCCTTTCAAACTCAGTGCAAAGGGGGGTTTAAAAATCTACTATTCAACTCACTATTCGGCTTAAGCCAAATACTTGGACCAACTAGTTGGTATTCGCCGAATAGTAAATTCACTAGTCAGTACAGTCATCTTCATTACTCCGAGTCCATTTCTTCCTTGTCACAGTTCTTATTCCATTAACTCAAGGACTGTGCGACCAGAAAGACGGCTGGGGAGGTGATGGCCCGATTTCTTACAAGTAATCTTCATTCCTCTGAGTCCAGGTCTTCCTCGTTACAGTCCTTGGCATCATATAAGAAGGACTGTGGTGAGGAAGATGGGGGAAAGGGTAATGTGGCAGAGTTGGAAATTTGTATTTGTATTTATTTATTTGTATAGCGCCTCTAGCCCTGAGGCAAATGAGTGCTATTCTTACAAGTTATACAGCATTACATTTTATAATTTTACAGTTTGCAGTTTATACAATGTTACAAAGAGGAGTCAGTTATATACAGTCAGTAACATAAAGATCTACATTTCACCATTTACAGTAATATATACAATGTAGCAGTAAGATACGGATCTAAGATTGCTAAATGGGAGAGTTGTGATCTTGGACTCATAGCCAAACTTTTAACTTGTTACGGAAGACCATGAAAGATGGTTCTGCTCTGATGGAGATAGGAAGTGTGTTCCATTTTTTGACAGCCATGACTGAGAAGCTGACCCCACCTGCCCGTTGTTGGTTATAGCGAGGTATGATGATACAGTGTGACTGGGCGGATTCGTTAGGTCGCATTGGTATGTGACGTGCAAAAGTGTCAAAGAGGTATGGGGGTGCCTGATTATAGAGGCACTAAAAGGTTTAAAAGCATTACACTTTGCTTCTGTGCATTTCTTTCCCACACTGGTCCATGTGAAATGACCCCACATACATTAGTGTCTGAGATTCATCCATTATCCTAGATGTACACTTTGTTCGTGCATTATTACACTACACCTACAGGTTATTAGCAATGCAGATATGACACACCATATACATATATGCTAAACACACTTATAATCCACACATTATCTTTGAGGAGAGTTTCCATTGTTTCCCTATCAGTGTTATGCAAACCAGGTTTCTGTTCTCAATCACACCATGTCTCGTATGAGATGACATTCTGGCACTGGAGTTTAGACGCCTGATACACTTCCTGAAAACAGTAGTTATCTGAACGACCGGAAGGTGGCACTGCAGGACTTAAATCAACATTGTTCAAACAAGTTTATGGTTGAGCAGTAAAACGGACTACGGCGCATGATGTTTTGAACTTGTTTTTTTAGCGTGATTCGGGCGGTTACTTACAGATCAACTGATTCCTGTCACTTTTACAGTGATAACACTGGTGCGTGACTCCGTGCTCGCAGTACTGAATATTTGTTTTCCAAAACTTAACAAAATTGCGACTCTGGTGGGACTCGAACCCACAACCTTTGAATGCCTTTTCAACACTTACTAGAAGTCCAACGCGCTATCCATTGCGCCACAGAGCCACCTGTGGCTACAACCTCGTGTGAGATACTCGTGGGTGGTGACATAACCACCGACAGGTTTCTCTGATCCAGGTTTGCCCTCGCTCATGACAGGCCCACCCACACTGAAATTGTGTTCCGGCTCGTTTTCCTTATTTTATGGGAACAGAAAAACAGCGTGGCATAAGGTGCTTTAATGGGTAGAGGAAAACAGCGTGGCATAAGTTGCGCCGTTGCACGACTGAGAAATGTGTATAAACCGACCATCCGCCATCTTATATACGGACTCCTTCGTAGGAAGTGCAATTATTTAACCCGCAAAGACTTAATTCTCAGTTTTGTCATAATGCAGCATTTCCACGGATGTGTATTTTTTATTTATTTAGGTCACAATTGGAAATTATGATAGAATAGTTAAATCTCGAGTTGAATGTTTCTCTATTATCTTCGTGGGAAGTGGAATAGCTCAGGGGAAACGTATTTGGTACCAAGCCAACGCAGCGCAGCCAAGTTTCGAAACCCGAGCCTCCGCTAAAATCAATCGCTGCTAGAGGGCCGGTTATAGACGAACAATTAATTAAATATTTCCCTAACTCCCCATTCCCTTCTAAGCACGACAGCCAAATTACCCTTTTCTTCCAGGCACGCTCTCATTATGTTTCCCCTCTATTTCTAAACTCTTTTCCATATTCTTTTCTCACTCTTTTCACCCACTCTCCCAAAACCTCTCCCAGAGCGCCTGAGGACCAATTCCGTTGGTGACGGTGCGCGGTACAAATAAATACCTTTAACATAACATAACTCCTTATGTAAAATCTCCCCTGTCCACGCTCCTGCAGCCCCCCCTTCTCATCCCCCCAAATGTAAGACCACATTCCAAAATGATTATTTGGGGCAATTAACTCCGAGCAGAAAATCCAAACGACCACGGGGTCAACGCCCCAGTTCTGAAAGGTCAGTCGTGCTAATTAACCAAGGTTCAAAGGACCGCCAATTGGGAAAAGAATGATGGCCTTCGATTTAGAATTTAATTTGTGTTAAAAAGGTGAAATGCGTGCGGATTGCTGGGCAGAGAGGTGGCAGTGTGAGTTTCGGTATGGTGAGTATGCGGAAAGTTAAGGGCATAAGGTACTGTTAATGTTTACATTTTTAAAGATATTAATAATAGTTTGTCGATTTCTTACGACTTTGTCTTTGCGTATCTGCGCCCAACCTCTATGGTTCTCCTGTGTGTTTGTATGGGCCAAAGAAACACTGAAACACTCGGGCTGAACATGTTTTGGGGATATGCCAATTTCCTTCTGAATGTGATCATCCAAGAAAAAGGGGCATCGGAACACAGTTTCCTTTAGGTAATTGTGGAAAATGTGTAAAGAACTACAATTTCAAGTCAACTTCTAGTAAGGACATTTAAACATAATCAAAACACTTCAGTCCTCAGTACGAGTTTGGTGATAATTTGGTGGTAAATCTGCAGAATTAGCACCAAACTCATTTACTTCTCCTACCACGGGGAGCAGTGAAATTACCACAGAATTGTGAGTGTTGGCACATCAGTGTAATTCCCTTTTTTGGAGTCCTCAGGACTCAACAGGGATTTTTGTTGAGTTACCAGGAGCCGTTATTCCGCTGCTGTAATGCCGTCATTTTTTGGGGGATTTAAGCAGACGATCTATCTTCAGCAAAATGATGATAGTAGATCCTCGGCTTTAACTCCAAACCTCATTGCACGGCGGTGCAGTAATGCAGCAGTAAAGCAGTGGTAACGTAATTACTGCCACTTTAGCATGATTTTTACTGCACTGTCGTAATCGTAATGAGGTTACCAAATGCCATCAAAAAGCATCACGGAAGGCGACTGCCTTTAGGCGAGAACCATTTAGCCGAGGTTACAAGTCTTCACTGGAATTGATACATAAGTTAGAGTCCCAAATCATGACAAGTGTTTGATTTTTTTAACATTTAAAAACTTGACTTTAGCAATGCCCTGTTACAGTGAGCAAGTTAGTACCCATGATTTATATAGGACTAATAGCACATCTTGTAATGTTTCTTAATGTACCATCTCGTACAAACTACAGTTTGTGTATGCTCCTGCAATGCACACTTTTAAATTTCCATAAAAGCACACATTGCATTTTAAAGTTTGCATTATTAATGGCAAACTTCACACTCTTAGAACACAAAGTTCGATAATGCGAGTTGGCACAGATGACCACTTACCCATTCCATATGCTTGCTTTCCGCCTTCCCTTAATTTGATGCCCAGAACTCTTGTTTGGTTATGCCTATTTACTATTTGTAGTATTAAAAAAAAGCTACCGTACATGGCCACAGCAGACCTTGCCAGTCAGTGACAGCGTGGTGCTGTGGCAGGTGGGAACCACCAACGATGGGCAGTGAGAGCCAGATCCTGGGTGCTTTAAAGTCTGTCAGGTGTCGCAGCTTTGACAATTTCTTTTTGGGTTTTCTTCTAGAATATTTGGGACAATTCAAAAGTACTACCACATACATTTCTGGAGGCGGTATGGCATTCCATCGTATGTATTCCAACTGCGGATTACACAGAAACACTGGCACCGAAATGCTGGTGCGACCGTGAAAATCGAGCTGGAAATACCGGCACCGCGGAGTAGGCAGTAACCAGGCCCAGGTGTGCAGAAACAGCCCACAGGTGCAGCCAATTGACCCAGATGCACAAAATGAGCAAAGGGAATGCAGAAAAGGACCACAGTAATGGACCTTGAGGCACTGCATGCAGGAATGCAACTACATGAGGAGGAGGTGCAACAGTGGCAACAGGGCCATAGGCAGAAGAGGGGGAGGAGGAGCAGGAGAAGGTTGATGATGGTGCAGAGGAACAATGGGCAGCAAGTAGCACCCCAGAGGCGAGTCCCCATACCCTGCACAAGAGCCACACCCTGGTCTCTGACTGACAGACAGATACAGACACTGTACCAGCTGAACCGGGAGACCATCCTTGCAGTGGTGGACCTCATCCAGAGCGTCATTGGCATCTGGACTGCCATACTCCCCTGCTGAAGGTTGTGTATGTGCTGCATTTCCTCACCACCTGTCACCAGTGAATGGACCGCAGGCAACATGTAAATGGAGGGACACAATCTGAATTCCGGAAGGGCTGCCCACGGATGGCATGCACCACATGAGTGAACTGAAGAACACACCAGCACAATCTGGGCACAGATGGACCGGCACATGTAATGCACTACAGGTACCAGACCACTCCCATGTCACAAAGTACAGCATATGCACACCATGACCCACCAACCACCACCTAGACATTCTTGTGAGTCTGATCCCACACATGTCAAGACCAGTAGTAACTGCCACAGGGTGCAGCAGGGTGATTGATGTCCCTCAAGCACACATTCCAATATGCATGTGTCACAGATCCACATCCAAACATGCATGCACTGCTCAGTGACCTCAATGACAGTGCCCTCCTTGTATTTATTCCCATGCAGGTGATTCCGGCTACCCCTTAGTACCATGGCTCATGACCCCTGTGAGACATCCACAGAGCCACCGGGAAACTGCGTAAAACCGTGCACACATCAAAACCAGAGCCACAGTTGAGCAGACCTTTGGCCTGTGGAAGGCACAGTTCCATTGCCTCCACTGCTCGGGGGGTGGGAGGGTGGGATCCTGATCTACAGGCCTGGGAAAGTGGGCAAGATGGTCCCGGCCTGTGCCATCTTGCAGAAGATGTGCATCAGGTGGAACATTCCCCTACCCCCAGAAATGGACATACCTCTGGCGGACGATGACGACAGTGAAGTGGATGCAGATGTAGACATGAAAATCCACCTTCACAGGGATGACAGGGACAGGCATGCTGCCCAGCAGGAACAAATCTAGAATTACTTCTGAGCACAAAGCACCAGCACACTGCACAAGCCACACACTGAATGTGATATTGCACACAAATAAATCACTCCAACACAAATAAGGAATGCCCGGCATCAATTTGAATGCTGGACCATGTGTATTTATGTATGCACAAACATCAAGGAACATGTGGCCCTCTAGCCCCTCCCCACCTATCCCTCCAAACCACCCCCTCCCAAAATAACCCTCCCATGACCCCTTCCCCAAATATCTTTCCCCAACACACCAAACCTCTCAACTGTTAGGCAGAATCCAGTGCAGTGCCCTTAGGGACCACTACACACAATTAAGACTACAGGTGGTAATAAAAGTTTTACCTTTGGTACAAGCCTGTACTACTATGTTATAATAGTAGCAGTAGCAAAGCAGCCAGGATTATCTCAAGAGTATATGAGCAGTAGCAGGGATTACACAAAGGGACACAATTACTGTGGCTCAAGCAAACACTGACTCAAGGTTTCAGGTAAAGAATATAAGTACATTTATTTTTAAACCATTTGTTATTAACACAACACTTCTATTAAATTTAAAACCACACGTTAAATACACTACAACTGACCAATTCACTTTGTACGGTATGAATCAAGGTAAGTACCCTGTGTTTGAGAGAACCGGTGTTACGAAACAATACACTTTACCGCGAATACGATCGCGATCATTTTTTGACAGTTCAGTCTACTAAATAAACACGTATCCGCGGCAAGAAATGCTACCGGGGCAAAAACACACTTAGCACCTGAGATACCCAGAGGGAGTTTGGGGAAAAAAATCATAGGCAATATGTTAGGTAGGCAGACAGATTCGAAGAACACTCATAGACAGAAATATAAGAGTCAAGGGGCCGGAGCCAGTGTCGAGTGGAACCGGGTTCCTGTGTCGAGGATCACACGGCGGATAGTTTGCGATTCAAGTTGCCAAAAGTACTTTAAATATTGTCAAATGTTCGGAAGCAAAAGTTATAAGAAGGAGGGAAAAATAAGGGCAAGGCTTATAAGCGAGAAATAGGGATTTCACCCAACACTTCTCAAGCAGAACACAGTACATTTTCAAAGAAGAAGCTGGTGCCACGGCAGTTGTTCCTGGTAGTTTCCTGTAGACCCACGATTACTGGCTTCGGCATGAAGAAGGACGATGAAGGGGGTCTACACCACACATGGATGAGGCCGGCAGCAGCGACAATGAATAAAAGGTGCGCTCCTTAAAAACAGGAGAGGCTCTTCAGGTGGCTATCTGGACCACTACAGCAGTGTGCAGCGATTTTGACCACGAAGGTGACCTCTGGCTGAAGAAGACGAGCTGGTTATCCCCACCAGGCTCAAGGGAAGAAGACTCCGGACTGGATCTCCTCTTAGTCGTTGAAGGGCAGATAGCTCAGCACTGCAGCAGGGCTTCACCGGTACGGGATAGTTGCAGCAGTCGACCTTTCCTACGCTTCTCTTCGGTTCCTTGTAGTTCCAGTGGCGACTCTCCGACTTCCAGCCCAAGAGACCTGCCTTTTATGTGAAAATCCCCCATTCACACAGCCTGGCTGTCAATCACACAGCAGGGGGGTTGTCCAGCCTGGACAACCACCTCAGCCAATCAGGAAAAAGTGCAACTTGGGTTTCCTAGGATACCATGTGCAGGGGGTGACTACACCCCTCCCTCACATTCAGCCCACCTAGACACCCAGGCGCCTTGAGGAGGGCCTCTTGGCAGAAGCCCACCAAAAGACAATGAACAAAGAAGGCAAACCTGGTTTGCCGTGCAAAGTAAAACACAAGAAGGGTTTTAACAGAAAGAAATGGCGAATAAACCACACCAGAGCCAAAAGAAAAAGTATTTGGTCAAGCGGGTTTAAGTTCGAGGCTAACACAATAGCCTACAATATCACCACGGTTATATAAGATAACCGCGGTAGAAAATGAGGGTAGATACCACTGCCACCAGCCATGTCTAAATGTTGAAAAGAGCAAAACAATGCTCTACGAGGTACAGATAAAAAGGGCTAAGAGTTAACCCTTCCAGTACTCCATGTAAGATGGGGTGTACTGGATCTGTGGTTAATTTGACTAAGTAAAGTTAATGGCAACTTTACCCTTTTCTGGGGGACAGTAGTCAGCCTCAGAAATGGAGTTGTGGGAAGTCTGAATGACAACCCTGTGTCACTGCACAGAAGGTGCTGTGTGACACACAAAAGATGGGGGCTACTGAAATGGTGTACTCCAGAGTCCTCAATCACAAAAACAGGTAAAAACACATAGCAAAACACAAGTAAGAGAGGTGGAAAGCTCACACTCTTACCAAGTGGAAAGAAATAACTCCAGAGATCCAGCAAAGCTGCTGAGGGACTCACTAGGTGAGGGAAATTAGCCATTAAATGAGAATTCTCCCTAACATCAAAACCCCCTAGTGAGCTACAGTGTCACTGCACGTGTGTGCCTGGATCACTTTTGTGACCTTTTTGCACATGAGCTGCCTCTCTGTGACAAGGTTGACAGGCACAGGGATCTGCACCTCGGACTACTCTTTTGAGAGCCGGCAGGTGTCGTGCTTATGGATGGTGGGTTGGAATCCGGCCAACGCTCTGCCCTCCAGTGCCGCATGCAGGGTAAGGGACAGGCTCTCAGCCATTGCCGAGATGGCCTTATTTCCCTCCCGGACCCTCTGAGCCAGCAGGACAATTGTGCAGGCTGTCCGGCCCAGGGTACGTGCACATCACTGGCCAGTGACCTGCATGCTTTCGTGGATTGAGTCTCCTCCCTGTTCAGTCACCCCCTCACATGATGCCTTTGCATGCTGCATACCGTTAATTCATTCTCATATGGTATGGCACATTTACACAAGTGTCACCAGGCAACAACAGCAAAATGGAGGTGTGCATGGGCAGAGGAATTAGCAGATACAGCCACACGGGGCCTTGTGTCATGGTTACTGTGTAGGTGCAGGGCACATTGTTGTGCTGGGAAGGGAAGACTGTGGGTACCAGGATGGGATGGGATCTCGTGCAAGGGGTGGTGTACACAAGGGGCTGTTCACATTTAGATGGGAGCAACAGGGGATAGGTCAAAGAGGTGAAAGGGGAGGGTAGTAGAGTGAGAAGGATGGGGTGGTCCACATACAGGCTAGCACAGGGAAGGGTGTCCATGGGCATGTGCCTGTGAGGGGTTCTGGTGGTGACTGGCCGTTGTTGTGCTCGTACCATTGTGACTCATGGAGGACCATGCCACAGGCTTCCTCGTCTATGGGTCCTAGGGATCCCAGTATTGGACCATGCCATCACAAGGGAGCCAGTGCAGGGATACCAGGCCAGGAGGGAAGTGGTCCCAGTACTTGGGGGTCTGGGCAAGTTATGCAGTGCTATTTGGGATAGTCATTGAAGGCGCAAAGGGAGGTGAGAGGTACAATGAGGGGGCCTGTTGCTGTCACCAACGACAGTGGGATGCAGTGCTTAGGGCACATTGGACTTCTGGGGGTCAGTGGGGTAAGCAAGGGTGCCTCTGAGGTGGTGGTGCTCTGCGTTGGACCTCTTGCCATGGTTTCTGATGTTTGGATGCGAGGTGTGGAATGAGTCAGGTGTGGCAACAGGGTCTGTGTACTTCCAGGGGTGTGTGGGGCGGGGGCACATGAAGGTTGGCCAGGGAGTGTGTGGGTGACAGGGTACGGCTGTCATAATGAGTTCCTTCTCTGTCTAGCAGGGATTGAGGCAGGGATCGTCAGCAGTGCATGTTGCATGATATGAAGTCAGGCACTCAAGTTTGGGAGGGGAGGAGTGGAAGTACAGAATGTGGGTCAGAGGGTGGGAAGTGGGTCATCAGCAGGACACCGGTATTGGGGTGCTATGGTGGTGATCACATTGGCCACAGGGGCAGAGGTAGGTTTTGTGGGGCCATGGGGATTGGATGATTCCATGGGAATGCCCCAGGTGGGTACTGAGGTGCAGGGGTGTGAATGGTACTATAACACTTGTTGTTGCGGATCTGACATGTAGACAGTGAACCATGCCAGTGCTAGGTGCGTCAGGGCACTTTGTATGCATGCATTCATGTGAGTGTGTTATGGGGGCATCTTGATTGTGGTGCATGCATGCTGGCTTGGAAGGTGTGTGCCTCGTGCATGTGTTGCTTGACATGTCTTCCTTGTCTGCAGTGGGCATTTGTGTGTATCTGTGCTTGTGAGGGACAATTTTTGTACTCACTTGCCCGTCAACTATGGTTAGTGGGCCACTCCGTGGGTTGCATGTGGTCTGTGGTTGTGCAATTGAACATGTCTCTGTGTGGTGTTTGCTACATTGGCATGCCTGCAGTCATTATTTTGTGTTGCACGTTGTACTCACCACCCTCTGCATGTGTCCCTGCACCGGCCTCCACTGCACCAACACCCTCGATGCCTTCCAGGTGCAGCACAGTGCTGCATCTCTCCTCTCAGGACATCAGCCTGATTGGGGAGGCCGTTTGAATTCCGATCCCCATGCACTTCCTCCTGTGTGCCAAGAGCAGGTTGCAGGCTTTCAGTTGGAGGTCATCCCACCGCTTGTGCCAATCTTTGGAGGTGCGATGCCACCTAGTCCGATATCGCTGTCTTCCGCATTTGGGTGCTGCGCCTGTTGGCAGTTGCGAACAGCTGCCCAGCATTGTCCACTATAGTCCACTATAGTGTCTGTCAGCACTGTTAATTCGGGCTCTGTGAAACGTGGTTTCCTCTGGCCGACTTTGGGAACGCGAGACTCGGATGCTGCTGACATGATGCTGGTGTTACCAAGGTCAGATGGCAACAGGAAGTGGGTGATTTTATATGGATTGTGTTTTCCAAGATGGCCACCGGTGAGCTTCCAGTTCCGGCAATGACGCTGTTTCCGGTCACAGTGTTTCCACGTGATGGATGCTATAACCGATGCCACCGGCATTTGGGATGGTGGAAACAGCATGTGTCTTGGTTGCTCACAGTGTTTCTGGGATGCTGGTGGCAACAATTCCGGCATGCCAGGATGTGCTTACACACAGTGTTGTGATGTGCCAGTTATTCCGTGGCTGGGGCTGCTGGAAATATAGCCACTGGAACCACAGAATCACTGGAACATTAACGCAAAACTTGGAATGAGGCTCATAGTGCTTCATTACGAGTTTGACGGTATTCCGGCAGTAAATCTGCCAGGATACCACCAAACAGAATTACTGTTAACACCACTTAGTCCCGTGAGTATACCACTGAATTGCAAGTAGTGGTAAAGTGGTGTTAGTGCCCCTTTATATTGGGGATTTATGGCAGAATTACTACTGAGTGGTAATTCTGCCGATTTTTGAGGAAAAGTGGAGGATTTACCATGCTGGAGGTAAAGCCTCTGTTTTTCCTCCAAAAATCGGCAGAATTACCACTCTGTAATTCCACCGGTGGTAATTCCACCAAATTTGTAATGTAGCCGTGCAGGAAAAGTGCTGGTAACAGAATTACCACCCCTTTTATCCAGCACCGCCAAACTCATAATGAGGGCCAGAGTTTTCATAAAGTAACTGAGATTTCATTGTTTGCCTCTTACCTCTGCTTTTCATAGGTGGAAAGACGAATCAACAGAGAATCTTTTTTTGTTTCTTTTGCGCTAATAGTTTAGAAACTAGGATTCATTTTATATTCTTTTGTCCCGTTTACAAGGACATAAGAGCACACACATTAATCTTAATATTGAAAGCACTCAACATCAGAATCTGTCCATCAGTTTGATTTTTATTGCCTGCACATTTCCCACCTGCCACATGGGCCCTTTGCCGGTATGTGAGTAGGCCATTATATAGGAGAAACCTTGAGGAGAAAATGCTGTTGGATCATTAACAAGCTACTGTGTCTTGGCTGCTGGAAAAAAATCAGATATAGGACTAGGAATGGATTTAATTAAAATGTTATGCATATTACCTTCCTACCATGTTTTCATGCTTCAAATTCTTTTTGTGAGAAATGCAATCTTGCTGTTTTGCCTTGATCATTTATATACTGTATTTTCTGCTTAGTTGATTATTTGATCTAAATAAAGCTTATTGATTGATTGATCCGATGGAGACACGAAAAGGACAAAAGGATGGCTACTTGCAACTCCCTGTTTAGCGTAAATCCAGAGGAATATGCCATTTGATGGCCCTCATTCTAAGTATGGCGGTCCAGAAATAAGGGTTTCAGTAGAAATGTACCGGAACCCTTTCCGGACCACCATAGTATGAGAATGCTGGTAGGGGCCACTGATCCTCCGGCAGGCCTGACCTGCTGGGTTTTCATGCTCCTAGTGGCATGTCTCTCACTGAAGCACCAGCCCCTTTAGCAATGGTGCTGGTGCTTGTGTGACCCCATTTCCACGAAGTCCTATCCGACTCCATAGAAATGGGGATTAACCGTTACCACCGCTGCTTGTGATATCCCATTGGCACTGGCCTCTCAGATGGCGGGAAGGGTGTTACAGGTTTTACCGGCAACCCTGTAATGAGCCCAGATGTGTTTGTATACTCTCACACATAATTCTTTACATTTTAACGATTCATTGGCATTATTGATGTAGATGAATAATAGTATTATTGGGAAATGTTCTTTTTCCCTGTTCCGCTTAAGCATGGCATTGTTTCAAGTGATGTATGAAATTCGTGCAAACGTAAAAAGGAGAAATACCAAAGACCTAATTACGAGTAGTGGTGAGGGTAAATAAAATGCAGGAAAGTGGCGGTAATTCTGCTACCGCCATTATAGCACCATATTACGATACTGCCGTGCTACAAGTGTGGCAGCAAGGTGGAGGCTGAACCGCCAGCAAAATGCTGGAGGGAAATCACCCACTTTACTTTCAACAATTGTCATAATTATATTAGTAGAATTATTGCTTGCAGTTATTCCCAATAATTTCCCATGGAGTCCTATGGTCTTCAAAAATGGGGACTGACGCTACCATGCCACCCCTTACAAACCCATTGTAAACCCACGTGACTGAGTGGCATAAAGGTAATCAGTGAATTTCCCTGACGATTTACCACCAAATGTATGAGGCCCAAAATGGTTTTAGGAAGGAGCGCTATACACTCCATTATTGTTTGCTGCTGTAATTGCAACTCACCATATGGACTTTTGGGTTGACAGAGTCAAAGGAAATTATTGTGAGCATTCAAAAAAGGGCAACTTGGAAAACCAATGTATTTGTGAATGAGGGGTTCTCAAGGTTTGTGATCGTATCATGTATTTATGCTAACATAAAGAAAAGAACAATGACTAAAATTGCTTTTATAGATCAAAGTCACGTAACAAGGGGTTCCTCAAGTTTACAGAATAACATGGACATTTAAGATAAGCAGGAAGTAAGCATGATTGGTACGATTTAATTTCAGAGGGGCCCTTTTCATTGAGCTGCTAGAGACCCATGAAAGCAGTTCCTTCTAAAAAGGTTAATACTTCTTGTATGCGCATATACTCCCATAACAGGGATTGATGGCTGTCAGTCACAGTTGACTTGCTTCGCCAGCAGTCTTTGGAGATGAAAATCACTTGTAGTTGTTACTTTGATGGTAGTTCGAACACAGACCCATGTAGAGAAGAACAGTTATCTGGAGATACATTGTTCAGCTTTAAGCTTTCTCCTGGGCTGCAGAGACAATGTTGCCAGATGCCTGGGGCCTGGCTGGAAGCAAGCAACACTTCAGAATTATTGCATTAGCAACTTGTAAACGCAACTGTAAAACTTGTAGCACCATTGGCTATCCCACAAAGAGTTAAGAGCAACAATTCCCTGCACAACTCCCTAAAATTACAACCATGGTACCAGTTTCTTCTGCAAAGTCAAACCCTTATTCCCATGTCAGATTTCAGAACCGTTTTTCAAGCTCTGTTTTTGTCGAGACTACGTGGGGTAAGACAACACCCATGGGCTACTTGGGCTTTAGCCAACTGCTCCCGAAAGTCTGGGCTGTTGTTGACAGAACCTTACTTAACCTACACAGCTTCCTTGACAAGAATGGATGCAGATAAATAAACATTGCCATGATGGTGTACCCAGAAACAAGAGCCTCGCAGTTGTATTTGTAACACATTTCTTTGTTATCAGCAGCATCTTTGTTATGTGTAAATGTTTAGGCAGTTAAAACTATGAGGGGGGATTTCCAAATGAGTGCCCCCACACAACTCCAGTTGTTTACCAATTCTGAAAAAGTGACTCATGATGTCTGCAAGTTTGACATGCAAAACATTGGGCCTCGTTACGGGTCTGGTGGTTAAAATCTGGTGTTACAGTGATGGCGGTCCTACCGGGTCCGCCACTGTGTGGTGCTGGAAACAAGGTAGGATTACGGCTTGTCGGCCGTGCACATCCCTTATCAGTGTAACTTGTGACACCATCATCACGGTAACACCGGTGTAGCCAGGTGTACAGTCACCAATGTTGGCGGTGCATCCGCCCCTGCCGCGTGCATGCCGGACCGAGTGGCACCGCGTACACTGAGCCGGAAATAACATGATAGCCGAACCGGAAAGAACCCAGCGGCTATTCCAAAAATCACAATCCAATGCAATCTCCCTGTTCCTGAAGCCATCGAGCCATACTGACTGTCACAACACATCCAGCGACATGTCATCGAGGATTCCCCAAACCCACCAGCGGAAGCCATGCTTCAGTGAGGCAGAGCTCACCATGCTGGTGGAGCACATAGTGGATCATTTTGGGGAGCTATTCTCTGCAGACCAGCGCCACAGAAGGCAGTTCTGGTGCAAGGCAATCTGGGCAGAAGCAGTCCGGAAGGTGACAGCTGTGGGGGTGACAGAACAGAGTGTGAAAGACTGCCACAAGTGGTGGGATGACCTCTGGCTAAGGGTGCACAACCTTCTGGCCGCACACGGCCGCAAATGCACAGCTAAAGCTGCTTCCCTGGGAGGACAAGTGCAGCAGTGTGCTACATCCGGAGGGCATAGAGGGAATTGGCGCTGCAGAGGCAGGAGCTGGGACACCTGTCGAGGCTGGTGAGTAGAGAAACTGCACAATCATAAAGTTCACACAAGCATATCCTGCCCCCCCTACCATCAATGCACGTAAAAGTCCATAGCATTGGCCACCACATCACCCCGACCAGACCCAGCACACCCATCCCCCATCACTTAATTTAATGCAAAGCAAGTCACATGCCCTGCCCCCAAGCATGTCCCATACACAACCACATGACAATGCACCACACATGACTGCGTGTGAACTGACACTATGGTTCCTGTAAGTAGACCGCCACACGTGTGACAGGACCAGCAAACACATGACCATGCCCCATTTCAGTGGCAGCAAGGGCTGCAGCGCCCAACAGGCCTTTCTGTGGTGGGTGCTGCATTCCTGGCATGCTGAGTTGCCATGGAAGCACTGCCATTGTCCACAACGTTGCCACTGCTCCTGCCTACCCACTCCCATGGGATCGTATGGGACTCAATGTGAATGTGAATCAATAACATCCGGCCGCCTGACTGTAGCACTGGCATGGTTAATACCGGGTCCATAATGAGGAACAGTGTCACCTGCACACTGCAGCACACACAGCCATGCAGGGACACCCATACCCAGCTGCATGTACATCATGGCTATGGTATAGGCCACGCACCCTGGACGCCCCAACCCGCACATGCAAACACTGATGAACAACTGTTCGCCAGGCTCAACTGACAATAGATTGAACTGACAATAGAAGGAAACATAATCCACAAAGGCGACACTGTGCATCCTGGTCATGAGTATTGCATGTGTGCCTGCCATGCTGCCACTGCCAGCACAATACAACACTGGTACGCCCTCACCAGCACATACACATGGGCACACACTAATTGGGGAGTGCATGTTCTCATATGACCATGCCAGCCCTAGCATGAAAACACCACACACATCCCGGCCATGCAACCAGGTCACACATCGACTCCAGGCATCCACCCCCCCAACAACCTTCGCAACACATCCCAAATATCTGCACATGGGCAGACATGCATGGCTCTGCACACTGATAGATATGCATGGTACTACCCACAGCCCAACGTGGGTGTACATGTCAGCATACCCAGCACAGCTGTGTAACATGTGCCATCTGCACAGTGCCTGCAGCGGAGTCTATGCAACACATGCATGAGTCAGACATACCATGCAGCAGTGGCTGCCCCCACAATGTAACATAGCAGGAGGACCATGTTGGATGTAATTGTACAATACTCATCCAGTCAGATCCCTAACTTCATGCATTTCATTCACCCACAGGAACATCATCTGACATGGACGGCGGTCAAGCACACACAATGGACAGTGGACATGCAAGGGCCACAGCACACCGTTCCGCAACCTCTGGTGCAAGCACCTCGGCCATCATGAGAGTGACAACTGCAAAGGTACACCAGGCAGGGCCGGCAGACACCCTTGCTGGTGCCGTCACACAGGCAGCCTCTTTGCCTGCTCCACCTGCTGCCCCCGTCACACATGCAGCCACAAGTGGACTTCCACTGGGACATGCACCACCACTCCAGCAGGCCGAGTCATATGCCACCAACAACAGTGATGGTGATGGGGCTGTTGAGGCAGGCCTAAACAACGTCAAGGACACAGAGCACACCCTAGATGTTTTGGGCACATTCAGCCGCACGAGCCCCAGAAGTCCTGTGCCCTCGCAAAACCCCTCACTACAGTAGATGAATGCAAGTCTCCAATGCATGGAGGAGCAACAGGACACACTGATCGCACTGGTGCAGCAGCACTTAGAAGAGTCACACCTTCAGAGGGAGTGCAATCAGGCAGTTGAATGGCGGGTTACCCATGCCATTGGGTGTTCAGCTTGTACCACTGTCCTCATGTCTCTGAGGGTCTGTGAGGGGAATAGTGTGCAGTCTAACAGTGCGCAGAGACAATGGCACTGGCCCTACAGGATATGATGTCATGACTACTGCGTGAAAACATGCCAGTGCCCTCAACCAGCACCACGCCTGTAAGGTCCCAGACAGGCAGCCCCAGGAGGAGATCTATGGGCCTGTCTATCTCCTCTCAGAAGGACAAACATGCTACCAAGCATAGCCGGAAGTCGTGCAGAAACATTGACACTTGCTCCACATGTGAATAATTTGGGAGTGGGAGGTGGGAGGGTACATTTGGGAGGGGGGCTCCATAGTTTCAGATAGATATTTGGAGCCTGGGAGGTGGGAGGGTACGTTTGGGAGGGGGGTCCATAGTTGGGATAGATAGTTGGGGCTTGGCAGGTGGGAGAGCACGTTTGGGAGGGTATTGCTGTTGCACCTGTTTTTTATTGTCTTCATTCTAATACACTGGGCTGTGCATATCAGTCACAACTGGACATTATTTTTCTGGGTGAGTATTAATTATTTAATCCAAGTGTTACAAATTACGTGTCAGAAATTGTGCACCATGTACTTGTGAGGATTGTTAAAAATTGTGAATCAGTGCATACTGTTCATGTTGACCATCCATGGCATCCCGCCAGGGTCGCACTGCCATCCCATCATCGTCGTCATCCCCATTCTCCTCATCTTCAGTGTCCATGTCCGGGGGCAGTGCAATGTTCCATTGAATACACCTTTATTGGGCTATAAATTAGTGTCCCGCTGGATCTGCTGAGGCAGTGAACCTGGCCTTGTGCAGTCCAAAAGTCTGTTCTATGATGCCCTGTGTACGGATGTGTGCCCGGTTGTAGGCCTCCTCATGCCTGTTCCGTGGGCCTCTAACGGGTGTCATCAGCCATGGTGCGAGGGGTTATCCGGCATCACCTGCATGGGAGTGACAGAATGGTGATTGAATGTTTGTGGTGTAAATTTCATGTCAGTGATGATAGCATGTAGACATTTCCAGGATCTAATTAGCACACAACATAGAACATGCCACAGATGACCCAATGGATTTTTACAATGTTGCATGTGACAACATTTCCATATTCTTATTCACTCATTCCCTCTGAGACTATTTGGCCTGCTCAATGTCTGCAGTCATGATATGGCCTTCGATGCTACTACACGTCTTATTCCTTTCAATGTAAACAAGGGTGTGTGTCTGCCTACTAGGTGCCTCATGTCTTGTATGGTGCTAACAATGTGAGTTCCGTGCCTGCAGCATGCAAGAGGCCAGACACTGCTGTGTGCAGCAGGCCCAGTAGGCAGTGTGCACAGGGGATCACCTGCTACTTTCTCACCAGTGAAATACTCCCATGTACATGTCACCATTGCGTGGTGTGTCAATCCATGGTTAGGGGCACTTTTGATTTTCCGGTACAGGGATTTCTGGACCTCATGCAGCGGTAAGTCAGGTGCATGTACAGTGTGTGCCTATTTACCCCCCAATACACAGGGGTCATGCATTGGTCAGTGTATTTACTCAACAGCCAGGTGTATATAGGTTGTGTGGATATTTACCCCTCCCCCATGACGCAGGGGTCATGCATTGGTCAGTCTAAACATCCAACAGCTAGATGCATGTAAGGTGTGTGCCTATTTACCTCCCGTCCACCCCCCACTACACAGGGGTCATGCATTGGTCAGTCTACTCACCTAACAGCCAGGTGCATGTAAGGCATGTGCCTATTTACCCCCTGACTACACAGGGGTCATGCATTGGTCAGTCTACTCACCCAACAGCTACGAGAATGTAAGGTGTGTGCCTATTTACCCCCCACTGCACAGGGGTCATGCATTGGCCAGTTTACTCACCCAATAGCCAGGTGCATGTATGGTGTGTGCCTATTTACCCCCCCACTACACAGGGGTCATGCATTGCTCAGTCTACTCACCCAACAGCCGTGTGCGCTCTCCAATGTGACGTGCCATGTACCCTGGCAATGTGGAGTTCCGCAAGACTATAGAGTGATGTGTGGATCCCAGGAAACGTGCACAGCAATGGGTGATGAGGTGTTCAGCATCACAGACCATTTGCACGTTGAGGGAGTTGAATTGTTTGCGGTTTCTATACACTGCTTCAATGGCATGTCTGCCCACCAACTCCACATGGGTGCATTCTAATGCTCCTATGCAATTGGGCATGCCTGCAAGGGTAATGGAAGGCCACTCTGGTGGCATTGACCTGGGCAGGGGTTCGGGGTAGGGCAATGTGGTCTGACACATGGCGCAGCAGTGCATCCAGTACCTGGAACAGAACCCTAGAGAAACAGCATTGTGACAGCCCATGTAGCTCATCCACAGTGTGCTGGTATGTGTCAGTTGCAAGGAAGTGCAGTACCGACACTACCTTCAGCAAGGGGGGATTGCAGTCCGTATGTTTATCATTCTGCTAATGTCTTCATTAATGAGGGTGACTATTGATGTTATGGTCTCCCAGTCAAGCCGCTACAAGGTGTAGATTTGGCTTTAGGTTAGGTTCCAGGGCGAGGCCCTGATGAAGGGTATAGCTGGCTGCCTGCGGGGTGCAACCTGCAGGACATTGAGATAAGGCATGGCCAACTGGTTCCTCATTTGGCTCCTGCGCCTACGCCACCACCTCTGCCTCTCAGCTGCTTTGTCCTCAATAGCTCCTTGCAGGTTCACCAGTCCAATTGCTGCTAAAGCAACTGCCAGAATGGTTGAGTTAGGAGGTGGGTTGGGTGTGGGTGAGCTTCTTTTGTGCATTCACAGTGGTCAATTGTGTGCACGTGGGCTGCCCTGGTACACCTGTTGCCTGTTTGCAAGCATGGTTGTGTTGGGAGGTGGGTTGGGTGGACGTGTGGTCCTTTTCTGAATTCACAGTGATCAATGGTGTGCAGCTCTGCTGGTTTGGCACACCTGGGGCCTATTGCTGCTCACCTGCCACTGTTTAACGCCTGGTCTGCGGTGCCAGAATTGCATGCGCTGTGGTTCCGGTGCTACCAGCATTTTCATGACAGTTTTTCTGTGTAGACAGCACTCTGAATGTGCCTGTACTACTGCTGTGCCGGTAATTATGGGATGTACAGCGACTCTTGCTGCAGTGTGTGGTCACGGTGCGACCGGGTGCGGTAGCACTGTGGGTGTCACTTTGCAGTGACAGTGTTTCTGCACTTGTGGCTCTGAATGTGCCGCTATTTCTGGACCGGCAAGCTTGTAATGATGCCCATTGTTTGCTTTTATGCAGAAATTGAAATGGCCATAACAACATGAATAACAACAACAGGCTGGCATGTTGTGACAATCGCTATAAGCAAGTGACCTTATCATGCAATTTACTTTGTGTGTCTTTAAATACATAAAGCTTAGTGGTGTAAAACCGAGGAGATTTTTTATTCTTAGGCTTGTAGTCTTCCATTCAGGATGTGGAAAATAAAGCTACAATGATACTCATTTGGTATAACATATATGACATAGCCCCCTACCTAACCGTGGGCACCCACAGTGGGTGATCAAAGGGGCAGAGTGCTTTCCCAAGATAATGGGCACTTCTGCAGCAGGCAGCACCAGGGACCCTGCTACCCCAGGTCTGGGGGGTCTGGCTCAGCCCTCATCTTGAACTTATGTCAGGGTGAGGGCTGGGCCAGGGCCAACTGCAGTTGGCACAAGAATGAGGCGCTCCTGCGGTTCACTTGCTATGCATGTCAGACAGAAAGCAGCATTCCTGCTTCCTTTTTTGCGTGCGTCACGTGGGTCTGGATGGAAGAAGAAGCATTGCTCGCACATAACAGGCAAGGTACCCTTTTTTTGGGGGAGGATGTGTATGTGTGAGTGTGTGAATGCATGTCTGTTGTGATTGTGTATGTAAGAATGTCATTCTATGTATGTATGCTTATGCATGTGTGCATGTGAATGGTGCATGTATGTATGGGTTGTGAGTGCACATGTGGTGTGATTGAGAATACAGTGTGTGTGGATGAATGTTCTGGGTGCTCGTGTGGACAATGCAGTGTGAGTGAATGTGAGAGGTTTATGGGTGAGTGACTGGTGGTTGAAAGGGTATGAATGTGATTTTGTGTGTGTTCTGAGTGGTAGCCTCTGTGTAGAATGCATTGCAAGTGAATGTGAAAGTGTATGAATGAGTGGCAGTTGTTTGAATGGGTAAGAATGTGACTGTGAATGTTCTGAGTGGGTGGTTGCCCATGCCTGTGTGTATAATGCTGTGTGAGTGACTATGAAGCTGGTTTATGAGTGAGTGACATGTGAGTGAATGGGTACGAATGTGACTGTGAATGTTCTGGGTCGGAGGGTGCATGTGTGGAAAATGTGAGTAGATTTGAGAGAAGGTGTATGGGTGAGTGTATGGGGATGAATGTGATCACGTGTTTGTGTGAATATTCTGGGTGGGTGCCTCTGTGTGGAATGGAGCATCAGTTCTCATGATATATTAGGCGGTCACTCTCAACTCAGGGAGTTCCTTTCCCCCCGAAGCAAGGTGGCATGCACCCAAAGCGCTTATACAGATTCAACTTTAGTGAGGCCTCCAACCCATCTCGCACCACCACAACAAATACCCTCTGTTCCACCAAGAGCTAGGAACCAGGCCGGTGCATAGTAAGAATATATATTTATTTAAGGTTTGACAAAGAAGACTAGCAACCAAAACATCAACCACCAATGCTGTGGCACTACACAATATCACAAATTCAAATGTCTTGCACCAATTGACTAACTTATATTTCTAATGAACTTACAGATAGTACAACACACAGGTACAATATAGAGATGGACTGTTATCACCTTACATTGGATTTCTTGCAAATTAACCAATAGGAAACATACAAAACAAACAGTGATTGCTTAGTTTGGCACAATACTCCTTTCTCTCAGCAGCCCCCACCCTACAGGCATCAATTAGATATGACTCCTCTGATCTGAAGGCAAGGTACAGGGAGTGGGAATATTGGGTGGGACCCCCAGGTATGCCAGAGAGATGCTGGGGGTCTGCTGACTCAGAGGACCCAACACCCTGCCCAGAACAAACAGAGGACTCAGTCAACGGCAAGTACACACTGCGGTTTATTACAAATTAAACCAACAGGGATCAATACAAGAAAACAGACACATTCTGGTATCTCTCAATGCTCCCCGGGGCTCAGGCTGGTTTTGTCATGCTCTGGCATCATCACTTGGGCCCTTCCCATAAAATCCTATCATTATCAGGGATTGGGTATTGAGCACTCTATAACCTATACGGTCTCCTATAGATGTTATTCTACTGGCTCTAACATGTCTGGTGGCTGGCCTGTCCCATCCCAAAATAACCATCTATTACATTGTTGCAAAGTAGTGGTATTACCATTCGTTATTGCCCCTTGCCATCCACCCCTTGAATACTAAACTCTGATTGGTCAGAGCTGTTCCCCCCAGGCCTGGGACTCGATCGAGTTCTCAGCTCGCTGTGCACCTCTTCAAGGTGATGTGAACGATTATGCGTCTGTATTGTAACTTGTGTGTACCACCTTTGCCTATGAGAATATTCTCCTTCCATTGCAACACTTGTTTCAGTATGCATCTGTTTTGCTAAGATCGTCTCCTCTTTCCCAACACAGAAGACTGTCCACTGTCTTGTTCGGCTGTACCACATGTTTAGAGATCACAAAATCGAGCTCTGCAGCTCACAATTATGAGGATTGATTCTGTTTCTCTGCAGCTAGTCCCTCTGTTGTCTGGAGATTGGAATGTGTCCTCGTAGCTCTGACCTTGGCTGTGGGCCTATCTTTGCACGTCTTGCTTTTTGTGCAGCCTCTTGGCTCGTCTCCTATTCAGGCGCTTGAGGCCTGCTGCAATTTTCCTAAACCTTATAATGCAGTTTCTACATTGCCCATGTTATTCTTTGCTCTCTATAGGTTAGTCATACTTGGTCCTATCAGGTTCCATATATACCTCTGTAGTTCCATAGGGTTATTTAAGCATCTGCAAACTTTCTCAGGATGTCTTGTGCCTTGCGGTTCTGTGTTAATGCATTTGGCTAATGACAAAATAATAAAAGCAATGACAGTATGCATATGTATTTGTCCTCTAGCTATAGAACTGTGCACTCATGTTCTTCATGTATACGAGTGTGTGTTTGTGTGATGTAGTGCGGACTGCAAATGTGCTTCATGTCTAATGCTGCTATGTCATGGTGTCACTAGTGATGTCAACAACATGGCTCCTTGGCGCTTAGTCAAGGCTTTCAATATAGGTGTCTCTGTTCACGATAACAGGCTCTTCTCCCACACATGGAACGATTTGCATTGTATTCGGTCGGTATGGCTGCCTGAGAGGGTACCTTTCAGTGTACTTGTCAATCATTGGTGCACTTGGGAGTCATCCGAAATAAGATGGGTGGCTGCCGGCATTTCTGGCCTTTCCACTTGTCATGAACTTGATGGGCCGGGGGGGGTGGTCTCGGGATCCCGACCCCCTGTTCAGTCCCCCATATGGTTGACCTTTCAACCACATCCCGATCAGTTAATCTTTTAGCTCTTGGCTGCCATATTTATGTAATTCCTCCAAGGTGTCCAAAGTAATTCACATGGTCGTCAAAGGTCCATTCCATATAGCCACACTCCTTCCAGGTTGTACCACACCCACTTTCCGTTGTAGTACTTCACATCTAATGGGTTGTCCAATTTCATAGCTTCAAGCAGGAACAATTTGTAGTTCACTATTCTCTCTCTCAGCTTGTCTCTTTGTTCCACAATTTTGTCTTTTGCTCCTCCTATGCTCATGTCCATCAAGACCTTCATTCCAATACTCTCTTCTGCTGTCTTTCAGCACTGAGTGATGCAAATATTTACAACACACATTGTCACCCCTGCCAATATCAGTGCTCCCAATGTCACCTTCAGTCCATCTGACAGCCATGACGACATCCATGACCATATATATGCGATCCAGCTCTGGTCCTTTCCCATCCCCTTGGCTTCTTCTTCCATCCTGGCATGCATCTGAGATAGCTGAGTTACTGCTTCTGTCAGTGTGTCGTTATCTTCATTGTTGGCAGGTGTGAATGTGCAACAGGAACTCCCAATTTTTGCACACACTCCTCCTTCCATTGCTGTGAGCAGATCCAGAATGCATCTATTCTGGAGCGCCACCGACATTACTGCACGGAGCTCTTCCTTTATTGCATTGAATTCATTTACTATAGAGTTGATCATCACCATCAGCTCCCACCAGGTGATCTGCATCCACTTCACATTTGTATATGTCTCCACCGATGGAATTAGTGATGCGAAGAACATTTGTGTTTTGCTGAACAGCCTGTGCTCTGCTGGTACTCCATCCAGTGCTGTTTCTGATGCTTCTGAAAAATAATTACGGCCTCTCTTTACTCTCTTTAATCCTGCCGGTTTTTTGCTCTTGCTTTTCTGTTCTCCTTCCACAGACCTCGTCTTCCTTTGGTTGGTGTCCATTTTTTGGAAATCATCAAGCTTTCCATCTTTTCGTAGCATGACCAATGAGGGCATGCTGATGTGTACCAATGAGCATATTCCTCCCCAGTTAGGTGGTAGCTTCTCATATGCCTTGGATCCGCACGCCCAGTACTGATCACTGCATGCTTTTCTACGCTTCGGCACCCTACATTTTCCCGAACTTCCACTTCACAGTTATTCTGGTAACATAGCGCTGGCATCTTCAACGGTATTATAGGCATCAGTCCAGCTTCATTCTCCACCCACATGATTAATTGCACACTCGCATCCCACTCCTTCAGGCATTTATCATTCTCTTCTTGTATCTTATTCACTGGAGACTATGCTAGAGTGAGCGCCTTGCTCCCCACCACTCCATCCTTCCATCCATCCTCTGTGTATACTTGGCCATACACGAGTATCTGTGGTGTTTCCCAGCACCCAGCTTCTCCTCCTGTTTCCTTCACTCTTGTCCATGGACATGGCAATTCCTTCAACGTTATAGTCTTTGTCGCCCCCTTCTCGGGCCCATCAGTGATATACTGTATTGCTTCGTCTAACTGCCAATAATTGTTCCTCATGTCTAATGTCTTTATATAATTGTCTTCATACAGGAACATTGCTCGAGACATCCACCTTAATGTTGATGTCTTTTCTTGGAACCTTCCTCGAGTTGTTACCATTGACAGGTACATCAGGCATTGAGCTCTTGCTGCCGTTATTTCAGTTGCTACAAACGTTCGGGGGGCACTCATGGCATAGAGTATTAATGAGAAGCATAACAGCTCTCCCCGGTGGTTTCCTTACCTACTTTGGTCATGTGCATGTACCACATGTTGTTAGACACTCGAGCAGTGTCAGTGAGATACATGTTTACCTCCTTCATGTCTGTGTCAACACTGTGCTTACCTCTCCTTACTGTGCTTGCAATGCTCTCCTGTCCACTTGACATGCTCGTTCCATCTGCTGGGGTAATATTAGCAAGGGATACAGCGATAGTGCTAGCAACTGATGATATTCTCCAAAATATAAATGCGACGCTCCACTCGGACTAAAGAAACACAACAATATAATCACATTTTGTATTATCTCAACTATGTTTACCTGTACTGCTGTGTCCTTGTTGCAACCTTTGATGATGTAGTTGTCTGCCTGAAATGCGCAGAAATAGGCATTACTATTTTAGTATCAGGTTAGTTATTTATCCCTGTGCACCATATAATCATTGACCGCAAATATGAACACATGTTCCAACATGCTTATAACTCCTGGGTCTCTCAATATGGCAAGAACTGATGTGTTTCTGTGTCCGAGTTGTGGGTAGGCCTGGGCCAGGTATTCTACAAAAGCAAGGTAATACACTCTAGATGATCGTACTCGGAATTGGCTGAGTATTCTTACATTATGGACAAATTGGTTCGAGAAGGTATCTGGGTGATAATTTGTGGGAACATTAAAACACTCAACAATCAATGCAGTCAGCTTTCTCGTCGAATATATGTAGAGAATGAAATAACAAACAGGCAGTGTATTCTCACTCTAAATCTATCAATAGTTCATTCCCTAACTCTGCTGTCCTTGAGCAGTAACCATTGGGTGTCCTCCACTCGGCAGTGTAAGTTCAAAATTGTCAGTTTGCTCCTCTTGCTGCTGATCGTTGGACGTGCTGAACTTGTTACCAGTTGAGGCCACTGCTTGGTAGGGCTTGATGTCCGCAAGATGATTCAGACTGTTTTCCCCTCCAATCTGACTGCCTTGTCTGCTATCTCTGTGACAGTATGGGGCCCTCTGAATCTGGGAGCGTCCCACCTAATCACAAAATTCCTGAGGAGGACCGTGTTGCCTATTTTAACAGTGTGTTTTGTCCGAGAGTCCTTCAGTCCATTGTCACTGTTGTTTTCATGGCTGTCTTCTGAGCCTCCCCGGTGATGTTGTCGCTTGTGAGAGATAAAAGAGACACACACAATCAAGGAAGTAATGTAGTCATCTATTTCCTAACCTAACACATTTGCACTACTCTCTGCATCCTTCAATGCCTTTGTGGGAGGAGCCAGTGGGAGTTGCATGTGTCGTCCTGTCACCACCTTATAGGGTGTTAAATGGTGGTCGGCACCAGGATTATTGCGCAATGCAAACAGTGCAAGGGGTAGGCAGTGTAGCCAATTCTTCTTTGTGCTCTGCTTTGTTTTAGCTATTGCCTCCTTCAAGAAGCCATTCAGGTGTTCACACATTCCATTTGCTTGTGGGTGGTACACACAAGAGAACTTATGTTGAATGCCCATCAACGTGGTTATGTGCTTGAATATCTCATTGGTGAAGTGAGGGTCGTTGTCAGACCGCAGGACCTCCCACATGCCCCATCTTGGGAATACTTCCTGGACCAATAACTTCACTGCTCTGAGAGCTTCAGGATGTGAACAGGGACCTGCCTCCATCCACATGGAGAATGGGCATACAACCACTATCATGTAGCGGTATCCTTGACACACTTGGATCATGTCAACATAGTCGACATGTAGATGCTAAAAGGGGCCTGCTGGTGGAGGTATGGCTCCACTCATAACTCTCAATGTATGTCGTACTGTAAATTGCTTACATGTCTAACAAGTGCTTACAAATTCAGTCACGTGTTCTACCAAATTAGGACAGAACCATGTTCCTCCAATCTGGGCAGCAATGACCTCGTTCCCTGTGTTCATTGGATAGTGTAACTGTGTCAGAGCGGTGTTCAATAATGTTAGTGGCGTGACCACCTTCCCAGTGTTATTCTGTCACCATAGGCTGTCTGTTGGAGATACTGTACATCCCCTCCTTGCCCTCGGTTATTTGTCCTCTCTGGGTGCTGCTCCCTGCAGCTCCATAATCTGTGTCTCTGATAATGCATTTTACCCTTCCTACAACACCATGTTCCTTGCAAAATCTCGGGCCTGTGAAGCTGCCTCCATTTCTAGTAGCTCTCCAGAATATACCGCACATTTTGCTTCTGAGTCTGCTGATTCGTTTCCCTTTGTGCCTGGCACTGTGTATTGCTATCTGCGCAGTGTGCTGTGCAACTTCGATCAGTCTGCCCAATAAAAGTGCATGCTGTACAGGTGTCCCATCTGCTCTTCTGAAGCCTCTCGTCAACCATCGTGCCAGTCCTGCCTGTACTGTTGACATCACGTAGGCAGAGTCAGAGTAGACTGTCACTTCCTTTCCATTGCTATTCTCCAATGCCATTATTAGGGCCACTAACTCTGCTGATTGGGCTGAATAATGTGATGGCAATCATGCATTTTCTACTACCTCATTTGTCCCAACGCCCCTCAACCTCACCACTGCAGTTCTTGTATGTCTGGGCCCATTGTCTGATCAATTGTCGAAAACTAGTCAATTTATAACGTGTACCCCCCTCAAGTATGTCCTCATGTACTTTGCAAGTGTCACTGAATTCCTGTATGTTTCCTGCGTAGTCGTGTGGCTAATCTCCTTCCTGTAAAATGTCTGCTAGAAAGCTTGCTGGGTTAACAAGTCTGCACCTCACTATCTTTAGTGATGCATTTGATAGTATCACCTCGTACCCTGATGCTCTTTGTGTCGTCAGTGTGCTCTTTGGCTTCTGCAGTATTGTAAAGAGGGCATGCTCCACGTCATGTTGCACCCAATGGTAGTACCTGCTGATTTCTCCACTGCGAATGCGGCTGCAGCCAATGCTTGTTCTCACTGATAATGTCCTCTCATTACTGGGTCAAGTTTTCCACTGTTGTAGGCTATGGGCTTGTGCCCCAAGCTTGTCTTCTGTGTCAGTACTGCTTTCATCACTACACCATCAGTGTGCGAGAACAGGAAAAATTCCCTTTTATAGTCTGGGATCCCTAACACTGGTGCTGTTCATATGGCTTGTTTCAGTTCTTCAAATGCCTCAGTCATCTCTGTTGTCCAGTTCAGTGTCTTGTGTCCTTTCTGTGCTTCTTTCAGAGGCCTTGTGTATGTACTGTAAACAAAGACCCATGCTCTGCAGTAATTGAACAATCCCAAAAACTGCTGCATTTCCCTCACTGTCTCAGGTTTTGCTGTCTTGCGTGCTGTGTTCGCCCTCTCGGGTCTGATCTGTCAGCCATTTTGTGAAATCATCTGTCCAATGTACAGCAGTTCCTTCTGGCAGTACTGTAATTTGGCCTTATCCACCTTGTATCCTTTGTCAGCTAACACTGTCATTATGTGCACTGAGTCCTTCCTACACAGATCTTCTGTCATGCTGCAAATCAAAATGTCATCTATGTACCGCAGGACCCTGCTCTCCATCTGTTTATTGCCTAGGTCCATCTATAGGACCCTGTTGAATATAGAGGGTGACTCGCAGTACCCTTGAGGAAGTCTTGTATGTTTCCACTTCTGGTTTCTATATATAAAGGCGGTCAAGTCTTGTGAGTCTGGGTGTAATGGCACTGCGAAAAATGCATTCTTCAAGTCTATGGGGGTCATTACGAGGTTGGAGGTAATTAACTGTGTTTACCGGCATGGAGCAAATAACGTGTCCATGTAGCTAAGAGCTCGCAATTAGAGGGCTATTATGACTTTGCGGGCACGTGCTTTGCGCCATGCCGATAACGACCCTACCGCCATGCCGCTAAAGACCAGAAAATCACCCTTAGCGGCATCGCGGGAAGCGCAAATAGCACCACCGCTATCCATGCCTCCGGCATTAGTGGTCACCGCTATCAGCGGTGACCGCTAATAGTAAATAAGCGGAACCGGAAGTAGCGTCACCTCACAGGAACGGGAAAGAGCACGGCGGCCATCTTGAAAAACACAATCCATTGCCATCCTCTGCACCCAGGATCTACATCACCACCACACCTGTCCCAAAATAAACCAGCAGCATATTAGAATGCCCAAGGCACTTAAAAAAGGAGCTGCACGCCTGCGCAAGGAGCGCTTCTCCGAAGAAGAGCTCAACATGCTTGCGGACACCTTGGCTGAAAATGGGGATGTAGTGTTTTCTAATGATATGCATCGACCAGCACTGTTGCGCAAAAAAGAGATCTGGGCAGAGATAGTGTGTAAAGTGAGTGCGGCTGGAACAACCCCACGCACGGTGAAAGATGTCTGTAAGCGCTGGGATGACCTGCGCCTACGTGTAAGCAAACCGTAGCCAGGGAATGGCAACAGGTGGCAGAGGCAGCTCACCCATAAAGATGACTCGCTGGGAGGAGACTTCTGCGAGCACCATCGGAATGGAGGCAATCGAGGGAGTGGGGGACATGGAGCCTGGAGCTCCGTCATCGGCTGATGCAGGTAGGTGTCCCAAATAAACCACTGTAATGCAAACCACGAAGATATCCCCCCGAACTGACCATGAAATGATGCAAAGCAGGGGCCACCAGACACATGTACGCAACCCTTCCTACAGGCAGTGCACAGCACCATCTCGTCCACATGCATGATGCACCCCATACATGTGTCGGCCCAGACGAATCCCTGCATGACCCACCCAGGCTAGCAACCCGTATGTCACTACTCCAATGGCAAATGCCTGTCATTCCATAGAATTGCAGCTACCACAATGCATGCCTGATGCACGTAGACCCATCACTAATGCTCTCCCTCTCTTGGTCCCCCACAGGCACACAATCTGACAGCGATGATCAGGATCCCACAGAGCAGCCCGCAACAGCAGTGAAAATGTCCAGCGGCATGGAGGGGGCAAAAAGGCCCTCAACATCAAGGGGAAGAGTGAAACCAGGACTACCTCACAAGGCCAATACAACCCACGAACCTACAGCACCAATGTGCAATTGGGCCACTACCACAGCACCCACACCAGCCACCACCACACAGGAGCCAATGCCTGAAGGCTCTGTATCCACTGCCAGCAGTACCATTGGAGAAGCAGCTGCCACGGCAGCCATGTCAGATGATGAATCACATAGTCCGACACCCGGAACACCTACCGCTACAGGCACCCTGCAGTCACCCCACCTCTCTCCACCCAGCATACACAATGCCAGCAGCCATGAGCTGTCTGCTGTGGAGTCATGGCCAGGGAGCTTCAGCCCCACGGGGAGCAAGCATGAAGCACCAACCATGTCGCATGCAGCTTCAGCATCCACCAGTGTCCGGGACAGGCAAGAGAGGATCACGGTAATCCAACAGCGCCAGGAGGAGCTGACAGGGCTGGTGACCCAGCACATCATTGAAAGTGGCCAGGCAAGGGAGGATTTCAGGGAATGTGCAGTGTCCCTCAAAGCTGCCATTGAGTCAACTTCTGCAAACATATGCAACGAATTGGCGGCTGTGATGCAGGTCCTCACCCGCATGGTGGAATCTCTGGAGGCCCTGCATTCCGCACAGGTGGTTGAACCACCAGGAACCTCCTCAAATGCCAGCTCCACACAGACAAGCCCCCTGCGTAGGTCTGTGCGGAACTTGCGCAGGTCGGACAGGGGTCCACCCGATGCTGGCAGTGGACAAGGGGTGTAGGTGCAGCCTGCCATTCCGAACTCTTGAAGACTAATGGTGCATGAAAGTGCACCCCATGTGTGGGGAAGTTGAGGGGGAGGAGGGAGAGGGTGTGTGGAGAAGTGGAGGGGGAAGAGGGTGTGTGGGAAGTTGAGGGGGGAGGGAGAGGGGGAGAGGGTGTGTGGGGAAGTTGAGGGGGAAGGGGGGAGAGGGTGTGTGGGGAAGTTGAGGGGGGAGGTGGAGGGGGAGAGGGTGTGTGTGGTGGAGGGCTTTTGCACATTCAATGTTCTAGCTGTTCAATACACCTGTTGTGATATGAGAATTCCCATAACCGGACATTGCTTATTGTGTACGTGTGCTTTATTGGTGAACAGTGTACAGTGTCCATTTCCCCGACACACCCAGTGCCCTGAGACCCACCTCCATGGCACACTCCGCATCCATGTGTGTTAGAAACATTGGTTAATCAAAGTCTGGCGCACGGCACGTCCCTCCTGTCCATCGCTACTTCCATGATGTGCAGCCCCATCTCCTCCCTCCTCATCCCCCTCGTCAGGTGGTTGCAGTTCAGTATCAGGGGGCAGAGGCACATTCCGTCTGATGCACATATTGTGTAGCATGACACATGCCATGATGATCTTGCCCACCTTCTCATGCCCGTACAGGAGGGCCCCACCACACCTGCTGAGGCAGCGAAACCGTGCCTTCAAAAGGCCAAATGTCTGCTCGATCACCACACGGGTACGTGTGTGTGCACGATTGTAGTCCTCTTTGTGCTTGTTCTGCGGGTTCCGGACAGGGGTAAGGAGCCACCTCTTCAAGGGATAGCCAGCATCACCTGCATGTGTACAACAATGGTTATGTGTAAGTGGTTACATCAAATGGGAACTGTATCAATGACACAATGGCATGCATTTATTACCTGTTTGCATCCACATAACCATGCATGAATAGAGCCACTCAAAGTAACTGTAATGTGTGATTTCATATGATCAACAGGTGTGCGTGGCATCGTCTAGTGGACGCAGGGGTATCCTATTCCTTATGAGTGCTCATGCACTGTGGTTGCCCACGCCGGTTGTTCCCATGATCTAGGTGATGTGTGGTTAATTGTATGCTTATATCCTGTCACCATTGATGCCAGACTCATGATGATCTAACTTTCCACGCCTGATGTTGCCATGCTGGTATGCTGGACCTCTGTGGTGGTGTATGAGTGAGAATATGTATTTTGGCCTCATGTGACTCCTTTGTACGCACTAATGGACACATGTCCTTTTTGATGATGTTATTTGCTCATGTACATTGGCCATACTAACTGCATGTCACTGGATTGTGTTGCAGGGGCTACGGTCTGATTATGTGCAGTGTACATGTTGATGGCTATGGAATGGTTGCAGCACTGCCTCATTTTCATAGTAGTACAGTTTACGTCTTGCATTTAGGTGTCAGGTGTCTGGTCCAGTCTGGCCTCCTTTGGGGTATGAGCATGGTCCATCCTCTCAGATAATCTCAGCCAGGTGAAGTATGCATCCCCCCATCTCAGCCAGGTGAAGTATGCATCTCTCCCCCCATCTCAGCCAGGTGAAGTATGCATTTCCCTCTCCCCCCATCTCAGCCAGGTGAAGTATGCATCTCCCCCCCATCTCAGCCAGGTGAAATATGCATCTCTCCCCCCAATCATCTCCCCACATCACACTGCCATGGGCTTGAAATGCAACTCATCGAGTAGCCAGGATCGTTGCCCTGCGTGTCGCTCCATGTAGCGTGGTATCATGGAGTTCCGCAAGACCATTGAATCATGGGTTGATCCGGAAAATCGGGCACAACAATGTGTGATGATCTTGTTTGAGTAACATACCATTTGCACGTTGATCGAGTGGTATAACTTACGGTTGCGTACACTACCTCCATGGCATGTGGGACCACCAATTCAACATGGGTACAATCGATGGCACCGATGCAACCTGGGAAGCCTGCCAGTGAATGAAAGCCAACTTTGGTGTTGGAGATCTCCTGGGAAGTCCGTGGTAGGAATATGTGGTCGCCTGTGTGCTTCAGGAGGGCATCGAACACTTGGTTCAGCGTACGTGAGAATAATGGTTGTGGCATTCCATGCATCTGCCCTACTGTGTGCTGCTAGGTGCCTGTGGCCAGGAAGTGGAGCACAGACACCACCTTCAGTAGAGGGGGGATGGCGGTACGGATATCTATGAGGCTCGCAATGTCATTATGTATCATGTCCACAATGGTGGTGATGGTCTCGCGGTCCAGATGGTACAGGGTGTGGATCTGCTCAGGGGTTAGGCTGAATGGACTGGCTCTGATTCGAGGGATTGGGGGCTGCCTGTGTGGTACAACTGCCTGCACTGGTGGTGCATGCTGTGCCTGCCTCACCATCCTTCTCCTCCTGCGTCTCCTCTGTGCTGCCTGTTGTTGTTGTTGTTGTTGTTGGAGTTCCACTGCAATCATGTCCTCCATCCCCAGTATTGCTACTAGTATTGGAATCATTTTGGTGTGTGACTGGGTGTTGTAGTGGTGGGGTGTGCTCCTTTTGTGCTGGCCCAGTCTACATTGCCTCCACCTGTGATGATTGTGTGCACCTGTGGCAGTTGGGAACACTGCACATGGCCGTTTATGGGTGGTTCGCGATGCCGGTATTTGCTCCATGCCGGTAAGGTACTTTTTGGGCTTCATTAGCCCGTTATATGCATGTCTGCCTAACTTGTGTTCAGCTCCTGTTTACGCCATGCCGCTATTGCCGGCATGTAGGGTCGCGTGCCCGTGCCAATGCCGCTATTAGAGGCACCGTTATTTACGGTGCCGCTGATAGCGGGTTGGCGGGTCGTAATAGCCCTGAGCGGTAAGTGATGCTTACCGGCATCGTTTTTCCCTATGACTGTGATGCGGGCAGCTTCTTCCTGAATGCTGCACAAAATCATCACTGGATTTGGAACCAGAGGATATTCTACTTCTAAAATGTGGTTTAGGGGGTGCAAATCCTGGATGAAACGCCACAACTCCCCTTTTGCTCGTTTCACTGGGTACACTGCCATGTTGCATGGCAATTCTGATGGCACTAAAATGCCTCTCTCTAGCAATGCTGCAATTGTTTCATAGATGCCCTCACCTGCTTCTTTCGTGAGTGGGTATTGTTTTATTCTAGGTAATATTGATCCTGGCTTCAGCTTTTTCTTTGCTCCCCCATTCCATTCAGAATCCCCACATCAAGGGGACTTGTTGTCCATAGGGTGCTGGCCAGATCCTCCTTGCAGAATGATGGTGGTGCTTCCAGCACCAATGCCATCCTCTGTGGTACCTCCCTGTAGTGTATTCTCAACCCATAAGTCACACCCATCTCGAACACCATCTCTGCCTCTGACCTTTCGTCCATGAAAAGTTATTCGTCTGTCACTGTGGTCAGCTTGCACCCTTCTGATGCTGCAATCACAGCTCGCCATGGGCGTCCTGTGTCATCCATCCCATGTACTGTTATCCACTCGTCTCTCACCACCACAGAAGGACCACAATAGCCATAATGTCATTCATTTGTAGATGTGTCCTGTGGCGTATTGATCGGGGTATTATGAAGAGATCAGGAACATAAGGATATGAAAACATTTGTACAGTTTACTTAGTAACGGGCAATAGTAGATTATTGTCTTCAATGGTGAGTGAGGCGAGCTGTATATACCATTTTCAAAGCATTTGCAAGCAATGATAATGACAATAATAAAAGATTTGATTAATATATCTTTTTCAAACCACTTCCACTATTAGGTAGTTCATTGATAAAGAACATAAACTTATACAAATATAAAAATAGTGCTGATAAAAAACATAAAAATATAAAAATGTGGAAGATACAAAATAGTCCCAATAAAATGTAAAGATGGGAAAGTAGAAGAAATAGTCTGTTATAGATGTATGCTCTTGTGAAAAATAGTTTCTTAATACTGCGCTGGTGATACATTCAAAAAGTCCTTAGCATCGCCTCCTTTCTTACTGTTCCAGTGATTGTTCAGCGTCAATGTTCCTCAAGTGGTGCAACCTAATTTATATTTCTTGCATTCTCAAGCTCCTTTGTCTTGTAAATTACTTGTTCAGCACGCACTTGGGCTCTAGTCCTAAGTTTGTTTGCGTTCTCTTCTCCTTCGGGATCCTGGTAGCTGCGCAGGGAGGTGACACTCTTGTATCGTCTTATGTTGGCTATGTTGACCCACAGAAAAAAGTTGACAACTGCAGTAGTATTCAATTCTATTTTGTCTTTTTCTGTGCTTTTAGCAATACCTCCCTGCCTTTCATTTGCCTGTCAAGAACTGAAAGAGAGAGGTATTTATCCATGGACTTGAAATAGTCAGGTAACTCATTACCTAGCACAGTTGCAGTGCTTTGGGCATCGGTCTGCACGCAGATTCAAGGGGTAATGGGCACATGCATCTTGCGACCTGTCACCAACTCATAAGGAGTCAGGTGATGGGTCTGAGCATGGCTGATTGCGCAGTGCAAAAAGAGCCAGCGGAAGGCAATACAGCCAGTCCTTATGCAGCGTGTCACGCAATCTTGCTAACCTTGTGATGGCCCAGAGTTTTGTGCACTTCATATATGTAAAATAAATAAATAAATCTCCACGACCCTCCCTATGATTTTCTCACTATGTATACAGCAGTGTTGCATGCAAGGAGATTCTGAGATACTATCACTCCCTGCTTCATGAGTGCCTTTAATGTTTCATAAATACCCTCATCTGCTTCTTTGGACATTGGATACTGTTTCACTCAAGGTACAATTGCCCTTTTCTTTAGTTTTATTTGTACTGCTCCAATCCCTTTTAAGAACCCCACATAATATGGACTGGTTGTCCATATTGTGCCGGGTACACTTGCCAAATCTTCTTCCATAAATGATGGTACTTCTTTAGCTAGCATTATTTGTTGTGGCACCTCTGTATACTCTATTCTCAATTCACATGGTATACTTATCTCAAACAATACCTCATTATCAGAGTGAATGTAGTCAAACAACTCATCATCTGTAAACTGAGTTAGTCTGTGTGATGCGTCAACTGCTATTACTGTGCGCCAACTCACCACTTCCTCATAAATGCCGTGTAACATCACTCTATCCTCCCTCTCTATAGCCATCTCTGGCTCAATTGTAACTAGTTCCCTTTCAGTTATATCTGTAGGTATTTGCGTTCTGAATAAAAAGTCTGTGGGTAGTCTCAATAGCTGTCCCATAATGTGGGGAAGCCATGCTAATATTAATTGTACTCCATAGAAAAATATTTCGGGATACAGTGGTACTCCCCTGTGTGCCCTTTGCCCATGAAAGGCTTCTATTTATTCCTTTGCTGTCTGAAAATGTATGCCTGGTGTAGAGCATAATATACCATCCTCTGTGAAAGATTTTGACATATAAAGTTTTGCCATAAGATCTCTTCCCAATATGTTAACAGATGTCTTCCTGGAATACAGGAATGGGATAGCTACCGTCTGCTCTCCTACTGTCACAGGCAAGCTGTCAGTGAAAGGAACCATATTTGTAGCTACAGAAAAGCCTTGAGTGTCCAGGAATATTCCCGACATTGGAAATCTGCCCTCTCTGACACAGGATTTTGTTGCCCCAGTGTCGACTAAGAAGGAAAGAGTCTAACCGCCTATAGATACCTTCATCCTTGGTTCCTGTTCAGGGTCTTTGGTTACTGATAGGATAGGGCACATCAAGCTATTATGTGGGCTGTCCTATTGGGGATACATGTTCAGTCCTGTCCCTGTAAAAGGGTTCCCCCAACCGCTGTCACTCCTCCTATCTGGGGTGTCTGTGGCAAAATGTTTGTAGCCCACTGTATCACTGCTTGCTTTGATTGTGCTGCATTCTGTGGTTGTCGCGTCAATGTCTGCTGTGGTTGTTGTGGTGCTATCTGTGGCTGTATCTGTGGCCCTTGTGGTTGCTGCACCTGCTGTGCTTGTGTCTGATCTGGGGAATATCATGTGTAGTCATAATAACCATAGTCTTCCTGTGGTGCACCATATGGTGCTGGATATGGTTCCATGTGTTAATATCCCATCAATAATATCGGCATACAAAAATTTCGCCATATTTTTGCGGCGATATTAAGGAATGGTACCTGCAGGGGACACCCCCAAACCCCTGTATTATTTTTAAAGGAGCGCGGGACACCCCTGCTCCCAAAAACCCCAAAAATGATCCCCCCCAGAAATATCACCTATGGCCATTCCAGACAACCATATATACGGTGATTGTTTTGGTGGGGATAATATGTAGTGATACCCTGGATATGCCATCCACCCTCTTGGCCCATACTGCATTGCACCTTGCTGCATTGCTCCTCTATGTCTACACACTTGTGAAATGTGTCCTGCTTTCTACATGTCCAACATACTGCTCCGGTGCCCCAGGACCTCCAAAGTGGGGCTGTCCCCCACCAAACCCTCTTGTGGCACTCCAAACCCAAATCCTGTTAACAAATCCTCTTCCTCCTCTGGGGTAAAAACTACTCTCCCCTCTTCCTGAAAAATAACCCCCCATGCCCTGCCGTGGCATGACAGCTCCCTGTCCATTATTCCCATCTCCTGTATTTATCAATACCGCTCCTTCTATCGCCATTTTGGATAATTTCTTCTGCACCAATTTTGCCTCTCCTTTTGCCTTTCCTCTATTTTCTTTTGATCCTTCTCCTGCTTTAAACTACAGGTATGGACAATAGTCATTTTTATCTCTGGCTATGGTCTCATTTCATCGCCCACAATCTTTTTGAACTGTCTGTGTATTTCTTCAGGTAGGCCCTGATATAAAATATGATAAAATACTGGTATATTTTTATCCCAATGGTCTTTAGTTTCCAAACACCAATGTTCTTTAATGCCTTGAATATAGGCAGATGGGTCCACAGTAGGCCCCATCTTCCTAGTCATTATGGCGCTTATGTCAGATTGGTCTGGAAATAGCACTCTCAGTGCCTTCGATACATTAGCTCTACAATTATTGAATGGTGACCCATCATATTTAGTGGTGCCATGTTCTGTCACTGTAAAATAGCCTGCTCACTTCCATATGTCCTCTGCCTCGTCACACAATATGGATGCAAACAGGCTTTTCATGTCACCTATAGCTAATGCTATACCAGCTGACTCTCGCTCTAGCTTGTAGATCCACCTGCCTGCCCTTGCTGTGAGTGATGGCAGCTTATCCATCAAGCTTTGTCTGTCTGATTCCATGGGGTATAGTGGGGACTGACCTAATCCCTTGTGGAGCAGTGGGAATTGTGTTATCCCTTTCTTGCGCAAAGGTGAAGCTGCACAAGTTCTCCTTTTCAATGTCTCAGCTACACAGTGTCACTGGTGTTCTGGCAAGTTTCTTAAGTTTCTTAAGAAATATGGTGATCTATGGTCTTTATTTATGGGGAGTACCGATGTGAGGGGTGGATATAGGCTTAAGTTTGGACCAAGCAAATCTGCTCTCTCCTAAGCCTGGTACTGTGGTATCCATTTGTGGGGCTTACACCATCTCCTCTCCCCCCTCTTCATCATCAATGTCTACCCAATCTGTCTCTCTGTCACTTTCTCCACTCTTGTCATCCTCAAGTATGAGATCAAAACTCACTCCCTGAACAGGCTCTCTTACATATGTTCGACTCATTATTTCTGGCAACACATCTCTGCCCCTGGTTTCTTGGGTTATTGTCCCACTCCCTTCTCCCCACATCTCTGGCATCATATTTCTACTCATCTGTTGGCTCATCACCTTCCTCATTTTCTCAATGTCTTCTTTTTCTCTTGCCATTCTTCTGTTCCTATCATTTAGCCTATTTACATACTCATTCCTTTCTCCTAACTCCCTTTTCCTTCTTTGTCTTTCATGTTCCTCTCTCTGCCTTTTCTCTTTTGCTTCTCTACGTTCCCTCTCGTTCTCCCTCTGTACATGTTGCTCTATCTCTTCCTGTGTTTCCCTCCTGAATTCCTCCCTGCCTGCTTCCTTCATTTCTTCATACTCCACTACCTTCACATAATTATTTTCTGTGCCTTTCACATCGAGTTTCAACAATACCTTTCCTCCTACCCATTTCTCTGGTCCCATCATCGTCCTTCCACTATCTCCATTACCTATGGGTTACGCTTCCCACCCTGTGACCATCTATCTGCATGCCTCTCACTCTCCGGAGCTCTTTCGTAGCTGCTTTTAGCTGCTTTTCTAAGCTATGTAGCCCTCTATACTCTTCCCCATCCCTTAACTGTGCCTCTAAGCTGTGTCATGCTTTATTCTCCATTGGCCCTAATGGCGCCTTTCCTTTTACCAATTTCGCCCTCCTCCTACTATCATCACTTTCCTCATCAGGGGATTCATATTTGGGATTTCTTTACCTGCTGCTTGTAGTAGGTATATTGATGGGATGGTCGGAGCTGGTGTTCTCTCCTCATACGGAGGCAGTACTGTGAATCGTGTGTAGACGCCTGCCTCAGCTGGTGATGGCGGGGCTGTTGGCTGTTTGTGAGCGCTCTCCTCAGAGGGAGAAGGCGGCAACGCTGTGGGCTGCTCGCGCTCCCCCTCACACATATTAAGCATCCATTCCTTCTTAGGCCCCTCTGTCTCTTCCTCAAAGGCCTTCCAGAGCTCTAATATACCTAGCCTGATCTTAAGCTTCTTGCCCTTGTGTATGACGTGTAAGTATGTGCACATATGTTGGAGTACATCTTTCGAGTGAGTGCCTTCTTGTGGCCATGACATAGGGCCTCATTACGACCCAGGTGGTAAGTTACCGCCTGGGCCGTGACTTTACCACCATGGCGTAAACTATGTTTACGCCATGGTGGTTGGCGGACTTACCGCCCCATTCCGACCTAGGCGGGGCGGTAAGTCCCCAATCCCCATTTACCCTTCCCCATTCCCATTTTTGCCCCATAGGGCATAATGGGAGTGGGGAAGGCGTTAATTACGCCACCGTAAATTACGGTGGCGTAATTAACTCCATGGTCCCTTAGCGCCATGGATTTTAACACCTGCTAAAAGCAGGTGTTAAAAGCACCATGGCGCTAGGGGACCTCGTAATTGGCGGTAAGGGGTCGGCGCAGCTAACGCTGGCGTTAACCCCTTACCGCCAGGGTCGTAATGAGGCCCATATACATCTTTCCAGCAGTCCCTTTCACCCACTCAGCATGATACTTAATGATTTTAGTACTATATTTAGGGAACGCTTTGCATAGGTGAATTATTGGGGTATCTGACATGGTGACAACTTTTAAGCAGCGTGCAGCTTGGCACCTACACAGAATAAACAATACAAATAGTGTTCAGCTTACCAATAATCAGAACAAAAATATTCTTCACAATTCTCTCACACTTTTCCCTTACTTACACCTCCTCCCCATTTCAAATATACACCACCATTAAATCAGTTGTCATTATCTGGGGCCACGCCCCAATGTCCAAATCCTACCTTTGGGTCACAGCAGAAAATATGATCACAATATACATTTTCATACTAACCCCATCAACCTCTATCAAACAATACTATCTGCTACGCTCACAAAACACAAGGAAAAACACCTCTACATGACTTCCTTACAACACAACGCAATGATGGCAATCAACAATTTAATCAATTAAAACTCAATACAACACGATAAAGTACAGCTGTCTTCCAGTTTTTACCCCGGGGTATCCTTATCTCTCTATCTCTTTTACTCTACCTCAAAAGAAGGGTTGGGCCCTCAGGCGCCTTACTGTGCAGCCTTCCAAGATCTTGTCAAGGGTTATCCTTCATCAACTTCACTGTTTCTTAAATATCATACAATACATTTCCCAACCCCTCCCAAATGTTACCATGCACATAGCATACTCACTTACATCTGTGGATCTTTGAGAATTCTTGGCATTGGTGTCCCCTCAATCTGCAAGCTCCTCCTTTTGCTTCCAACAGGTGGTGGAAGACCAGGGAAGATTCCACTGCAAAGCCAGCTCCTGCTGACCTCCTGTTAAATTGTGCACAAAAAGTACTGGTCTCCTGACCGATCCGCTGTCCAAAAAGGAGGGTTGGCGGAGGCCCCGCAAAGTCCACAAAAATCCACACCATACTCTACTACCAGATGAAAACAGAGGCCCAAAAACAGTACAGCCTGCTACCTGGTATTTGCCAATAAAGAAATAACACAGAGTGGATGGTGGTATGCCAAATGCAATATAATCCAGCTTTACTGGAAGTATGCAAAAGCTGGGGAGAAAACAAGATCAACAGCCAGACTCGCTCTCTCTCAAATTCTTTAACGTTTGAACAGAAAACACATCTTATATAATACAAATGAGTCATTCTGATGTCATCATTATCACTGGGTTATGGAAACCTATCTCTACTGCTCATTGGTTCTTGTTGCTAAATTACATATAGAATCTATATGTCCCACCCTACTGATTGGGTAACTGTCAATCTAAGGTCCCACACATAAAACATCCCATAAAATGTTCGACCTCGTCATGCTTGAATGTTATTGGTAAGCTCTAAATTGCTTCTGCAGTGAAAAGGACACATGCCTATTGGTAAACATGCAGTCCCACTCTCTGTGAACTGGTGGCATGATCACATGTGTATGTAGATGGGAGGAGAGGACAAGCATATCGCGCCTTGTTCTTAATTGAATCAAACAGCTAATGTTTTCTCCGCCATGATGTCTCTGGGTTTCAAAGAGTTTGTATTTGCCCAGATTTCAGTTTTCCGACCCTCCCTATCTTGCAATAGTAGTTGCGCCATTCTGTTCTTGACACATTATGAATAACTATTGTTATGAGTCATGCTGCTTCCACCATAAGATTTTGTCGTGGCAATTATTTTGTCTTTTTAGCTGCACTTGCTTCTCTGTCATGCCTAGCTGATTGCTGAGACATTACTCTGTCAACTACTAGGACATTTCCTGAGATGCTCAGTTCATACCATGGACTTCAAATAGTCTGCTGTGTTGCCGTAACTGATTTATATCAATGGTTGAACGCTTGCTGCCCAGATACTGGTATTTTGTTCTCCTATGTAAACCTCCACTCCGATGTCCTGGCTTTGGACATTCCTTTGAGACAGCTATGTCCAGCCACTGCAGCATTTTTCTTGAATTAAATGTATTTGTTTCAAATAGTGTGCTTAGCTGTGATGCATTATTAAAGTTACAGACTTTATTCGCTGCTTTGCTTGTGCAGTTTTAAAAATGGGAACTGCTGTCACGTTTTATTCTCTGCAGGACACATTTGCTTTGCTATCTGCTGATTTCCTAGTGCATGCCTGTCCCATTATTGTGTGTCCACACCTTCCTGTCACCTAATCTATTCCATTTTGAAACACACTAATTGTGCAAGATAATGCCTTCTCTGATCTCTACTTGTGTAGCGCAAAATAACTATTCTTTGTGACAGCTGCATTTCCAGCCAGGAGAATTCATAGTGCTGTTACAAATGTGTCCTTTCTTATCGTATCCTTTTGTTTCTTTGGAGGAATGCAGGGGGGCAGAGCTTGAACATGCTCTATAGTCTATAAATGCCCCACTACACGTGCAATGGCAATCTCAGTCCCGTACTGGAACAGCTCCTCATCTACTGGCACCGCCCTCTGTACCTTCCGTCCACAGTAATGATCTCTCTCACATTGAGCATGTGTATTTCTGGTGTGTAGCATATTATCCACTTGTCTGTGAATTAAATCATCATGTTTAGTCTGCTCATAATGTCTCGTCCCAATATATTTACAGGTGTCTGTCGAGAGTAAAGTAATGGCAGGGATACGTCATGTTCCCCTATAGAAAGGGAAATATCATCTGTGAAAGGAATCACTTCCTGAGCCCCAGAGAATCCTTGAGTAATTATGGCATCGGATGCAGGACCTAGTCGCCCCTGTGTCTACAAGAAAGGAAAAATGTTTGTCACCTAATGCCACCTCTATGTGAGGGTCCTCCGCAGGTTTAGGTGTGATCGACAGGATGGAACACATCAAGTCCATCTGTGGGCTGTCCTATTGAGGGTATAAGGACATCCCATTCCCAGTAAAGGGGTTGTTCCCCACCATGGAAACCCCTCCCAGTTGTCTAATGGGGACCGTTGCCATGGAGTCCATGTGTGTCACTGTGTCATTGTGTCATTGTTCTGTATCTGTGGCAAACGCTGTGTGCTTCCTCGGATCTGTGGTGCTTGCAAATACTGTGGTACAGGCACTTGCATTTGTGGTATCGGTGGTATTTGTGTCATGCACTGGTGTGCCTATGGGGGTGTGCTCTGTGTCTGCCCCTGCAGTTGCTGTGTTTGTTCCGGTGTGTAGTAGTCATCCTGATCCCCTTAATATGGTTGCTGGCCCTGCGCTCCCCGATTCGGCTGCATCCCCCTGTTCTTACACACCCTCGAGATGTGTCCTATCTGCCCACATGTCCAAGATTGTGGTGGCTCCTTCCCCTGCATTTGGAAACCCCCTGCGTAATCCCCTGTGCCCTGCTGCACCTGTGGCCCATATCCCTGAAACCCCCCTGGGAGGCACCCTTTGTTGTGCGGGATCTGTGGTCAGTACCCATGTCCTCTCAATGGCCCCCCTCTTCCTTGAAAACCTTGAAGTATGTCCCCCACCCCACAAATCCTCCCCCATGGGCAGCTGTGTGTGCTGCTGTTACGCTCACCTGGCTCCCACAGGGGCGTCGGTCGGACCCGGACTGCTGCGGCCTCCACCCACGTGATGCGTAGTGCAGTGATGACTGACTGGATCTGCCCTCCTAATCTTGTCTGGTTGACCCGTAGAAATATTCTCCTACAAGTGGAGAGATGGATTTAGCCACTTGTGGATTCAAGGGATAGCACCCCGACTGTCCTCCCCACTAATCTCCTCTGAAGCGCCCTCTCAGCAATCTCACCTTATATTCTTGAAGGATGAGCCCTCCATCCTGCGAAGCACACAGGGGCGCGTTGATGACCAGTTACTTCACTGGCCTGAAGATATTGGAAGAGTTGTAGACGAATCCTGACTCCAAAAGGTCCTGGCGAAGAGCCGTAAGTATATAGTTCGTAAGAGTTCAAAATGTCTAGAATTCACTCCTGTCCAATTCCTCTTTTATCTTGCAGCTTTGACCCAATAAGAAGATTGACAGCTGAAAGCGTTCCGGTAAAAGTCTGTGTTACCCACCACTGTCCGGTAAATAATGCCAAGGGTTAAACTTGCTGCTTTCTCCTTATCTTACAGGTGCGGCAAAAGAAGATGTGGCGTGCTGATGAATTATACCTCTGGCGGTAAAATCAGGTAAGCATATGGCAGCCAAAGAAATTGTCTCCGTCTGTTCTCTCTGCTCACCTTGTTGTTTCTTGTACCCCTTAGGTGCCGGGATTCGGCAATATAAAGATGGAGACAGCGCCGGATCGAAGAGATGCTGCGTGGAACGGTGAGTATGGCGTGGCGCTGCTGCTGGCAATGCGACGCATTTAAAACAAAGTCTTTCCTCTGGTTTGAAGATGCGATGAATCCGGAATCAGGTAAGAAATCAGGTAATACTCTTGTTCTAACCTTTGCTTCTTTCCTTCTTTCTAGGTGCTCCAGGTTCGAGGCGGGCGTGGCAGAAGGCTGGATGCTGCTGCTGGCACGGTGAACGTTACGCTGCTGGATGCAGAATAACGTGAAGCGTGTGCTGCTCTTCGGGCGTGGTTTAAAAAGCCTCCAAAGTAGTCCCAGGTAGGTATTCCTCCCCGACCACAACCGAGTAACAAAATAGTCCCTAAGGTAAAGTAGTCCCTTCCAGGCCTCACATGGACTTGGATCTTCTTGCAGCATGGTCTGCATCAGGTAAGTGTGCACCTATGAGCCTGGCGCCTATGGCGCCAGGACTGATGTCCCATATGAGCCTGGTGCCATAGGCGCCAGGACTGAACCCAGACAGCCCCTAGCGGGGATTGCTGGGTTTTCTCAAGGCGACATGATGCCTGCTCCCGGGGCTTATGGATGTGGTCTGGATGCCCGGGGGTATGCATCATGACAGCACTCCCCCTCAAGGCCCCTCCTAAAGTCGTTCCTCCCCTTGGTCCTGGTTTGTCTGGGAAGTCCCGATGGAATCTCTTCACTAATCATGGTGCATGAACGTGGTCACTAGGCTCCCATGACCTTTCCTGTGGCCCGTAACCTTTCCATCGATTAAGTAAAAAAGTTTTGATTTAACCACCTTGGAGTCCAGGATGTTTTTCACCTCAAATTCAGGTTCTCCATCTATCAAGATAGGATCTGGTGGTTTGGTTAATCTTGTTCCTGGTTGAACTGGTTTTAAAAGTGAAACATGAAAGACAGGATGGATTCGCATATTGGAGGGTAATTCCAGTTTGACGGCCACCGGGTTGATATGGCCTTAATGGTGTAAGGTCCCAAATATCTACGATTAAAAGTCTGAGTTCCTTTCAGAGGTATGTGTTTTGTAGCTAGCCAAACCTGATCTCCAATTTGGTACTGTGGAGTTTCACTTCTATGTAGATCAGCATTTTTCTTGTATTTCTCTTTTGCTTGCTTCAAATGTTCTGTCGCTTCCTTGAAGGCTTGTGTAATAGTAGAATGTAAATGACTAACTGCAGGCATTTCTAAGTGCTGAGGCGAATCGAGTTCTGAGGTTCGAGGGTGGTGTCCATACATGGTATAAAAGGGGCTATGTCCGGTTCCTGAATGTACAGAGTTATTGTATGCATATTCGGAAATCCATAAAATATCTTTCCAATTACTTTCGGTCTAGTGAAGCATGCAACGAAGGTACTGTTCAAGGGTCTGGTTGGTCCTCTCCGTCTGACCATCGGTCTGGGGATGGTGACTGGTTGATAACCTTACGTCGATTTGCGCCAATTGGCAACATTTCTTCCAAAAATGTAAAATGAATTGACTACCTCGGTCAGAGACCAATACAGAAGGAAATCCATGTATTCTTACGATGTTTTCGAGGAACTCCTTGGCCAGAACTGAAGCAGAAGGTAATCCTTTCAAAGGAATAAAGTGGGCCATCTTGAAAAAAAGATCCACGATAACTAGAATGGTGTTAAATCCATTACATGGAGGTAGATCAGTAATAAAGTCTAAAGATAAGGCGTGCCATGGTGTAGGTGGAATATCCAAAGGTTGTAAAAGGCCAGCTGTTTTTTTCTTCTGACTCTTGTTTTGGGTGCAAATGCCGCAAGATATCACAAATGACTTTATATCTTTTCGCCAGGTGGGCCACCAGAATTGTCTCTTAATTTTAGCTTTGGATTTTGCGATACCTGGATGGCCTTCCATTAGGGTATCATGATAATTGGAGATGACAAGTTCCTGTAATTCCTTGTGTTGTAGAAATAGTCGTCCTTGATAGTAGGGTAGGTCATTGATGAGTGAGTAATCCGGGCCTTTCTTTACCCAGTCCTGCAGGGCTGCTGGATTGAAGAGTTGTTGGATTTTTAAATGGATTTCTTCTAGTGTATGTAAAGTAGTTATGCCAAGAATTCTTTGTTCAGAAATTATAGGCACCGGTTCCGGGTTCGCATATGCTTCTTCCATTCCTATTCGGGATAAGGCATCTGCCTTGCCATTTTTACAGCCTGGTCGATAAGTGATCACAAAATCGAATTCGGCAAAGAACAATGCCCATCGAAGTTGGCGCGATGATTGGGCTTTGACTGTTTTCAGATACTGCAAGTTCCGGTGATCGATGATTACAGTAATGGTATGTCTGGCACCGAGAAGATAGTGTCGCCAAGCCTTAAAGACGGATTTGATGGCTAATAACTCTTTAGCGGTAACCGCATAGTTTAATTTGGGTGCCGAGAACTTTCTGGACCAAAATGCCACTGGGTGAAGTTGACCAGTTTCAGGATCCTTCTGGGACAGGACAGTTCCCATGGCTAAACTGGATGCATCAGTTTCCACTATGTATGGAAGCTCTGGGCGTGGATGCTTTAAGACAGGCGCAGACGTGAATTTCGCTTTCAGCTCTTGGAAGGCCTTTTCAGCCTCTTCGGTCCACAAGAAACGTTTGTTCTTTCGCAAAAGTGCTGTGATGGGATGTACAACGTGTGAGAAGTCCGGAATGAATCTGTGGAAGAAATTGGCAAATCCGAGCATGCTTTGTACCCCTTTAACTGAACTAGGTGATGGCACTTGAGAATTGTGTCCACCTTTCGTGAGTCCATTCGGACTCCTTTTGGAGTCAAGATAAATCCAAGGAATTCAACTTCCGTAACATGAAAAACACATTTTTCCAATTTTGCATATAACTTGTGCTGGCGTAGTTTCTCAAGGACTGCACGTACGTGCTTAACATGGTCTGATTCTGAGGAGGAGTACACAAGGATCTCGTCTATGTATACGACAACACAGACGTCAATGAGTTCACGAAAGACATCGTTCATAAAATACTGGAAGGCTGCTGGTGCATTGCACAACCCGAAGGGCATCACCTGATACTCGAATAATCCGTACTTGGTGCGAAAGGCCGTCTTCCATTCGTCGCCTTTCTTTACACGTACCAGATGATGTGCCCCTCGGAGATTTAACTTAGTGTAGATTCAAGCATCCTTTACTTGGTCTAGTAATTCAGGGATCAGAGGCAATGGGTACAGTTTTTTTACCGTAATCTGATTTAGTGCGCGCTAGTCTATGCACGTTCTAAGGTCACCTTCCTTTTTTGGCACGAAGAACAAAGCTGAGGATACAGGAGACTTGGAAGGGCGAATAAAGCCATTAGCCAGGTATTGGTCCAAGTATTGCAGTAGGTGAAGATTTTCAGGTTCCGTGAGGGCGTAGATTCTACTGCATGGGGGTTGTGCACCTGGTAGAAGGTCAATTTGACAATCGTACCATCTGTGAGGTGGTAATGTATTGGCCTGTTTCTTTAAAAAAACATCCTGAAATTCTTGATACTCCTGAGGTAACTGCACGATTGGGTTGATGACTGTGGCCAGGCCTTTGTTTGGGGTTGTCTCCGGGTAACAGGTGTGTGCACAATCCGGGAAGGTTATTCTCTTCTCTCGCCATTCAATACAAGGATTATGTGTTTCCAACCATGGCATCCCCAGTATTATTTGAAACTGCGGGGCTTTGATTAAATCAAACACAATAGTCTTTCGATGCCCATCTTGACCCAACAGTGTCATCTCTGTAGTGGAATGAGTTACAGGCCTAGAGGCAATTTCAGTTCCATCGACTGTGGTGATGACATCCGAAGTGGTCTTTTTGCAAAGAGGGAGATTCATCCTTGAAGCCAATTTGTGGTCCATATAGTTCCCTATGGCCCTGCTATCAATGTATGCCCTTACTGCATGCATACGTGAGGGTTGTCTAGGATCAATTAGGACTATTGGTATGGTCAGATGCGAGGTCTGAGTGTCCTTCTTTAAGCTTGGCAAGCGGACCTCTACGCTTGTCGGGCATGGTCGTTTTCCGAATCAGGCTCTTTTGGGTTTTTATCAGCAACTCCTACCACCTTCTTGGGTGGTTTTATAGGGCAATCCCGTAGAAAATGTCCCGAGGTTGCACAGTATAGACACAATTGCATCTGTCTTCTTCTTTCCCTTTCCTTTTGAGTTAAGGGTCCTTTGACCCCCCCGATTTGCATAGGTTCGGATGCATCTGTTCCTTTGGGGGCAACGTTGGATTTAACCAACACCGGAATTTCGAACTTAGCTCGATCAGCCTTTCTATTCTGGAGTCGATGATCCAGCTGGACCACTTAGTCTATAAACTCAGCGCAATCCTGAGGTGGGTTCACAACTTGAGCCAAGACGTCTTTAAGTTCTCCCCGAAGTCCACGATGAAACAATGTAATTCGTTTTTCCTCAGGCCATCCGGTTTCCACTATCAATCTATTGAAGGTTGCGATATAGGTTAGCAGATCCTGGTTACCCTGTCGTAGGGACAAAAATTCGTTATCCAGAGCCTGTCCTTGGGAGTGCCGGGCTAATAGTCTTTCCATGCTCGTTTGAAAGCCCTGAAAATCCCGAGGAATTGGGTCATCCTGAGTAACTAGTGGAATTGACCAATCAGCTGCACTGCCGCTGAGATATGATAATACAAAGGCTACCTTGGCTTGATCGGTTGGGAAGGCTCCTGGTCTTCATAAAAAGTGCAAGCGGCATTGGTTCATAAACACGGCAAACCTTTTGGGATCTCCGGCAAAGTGTTCGGGTGGAGCTAATGGAATATTTCCTGGTAGGTTTATTTGCACAGGGTTACTCGATAACACAGGAGCTGGGTTCCCCCGGAACCAGGTAGGGGTGCTTGTCCAGCTTGATTTTGTAGCAGTTGTCTAGCGAGATCATCTGTGCGCTCCTTCGATACAATTAGTTCTCTTATGAGGGCATTAGTCTCTTGGCGAGCGGAGTGCACTTCTGCCCTAAATTCCCCCAATAGTTGTGCCAGTTGGTTGGTTTCTGAGGTTTCCATAACGCCCGGGTGGGGATTTGTAGATAGGCTTTGCGTTCTGTTACGCTCACCTGGCTCCCACAGGGGTGTCGGTTGGACCCGGACTGCTACGGCCTCCACCCAGGTGATGCGTAGTGCAGCGATGACTGACTGGATCTGCCCTCCTAATCTCATCTGCTTGACCCGTAGAAATATTCTCCTACAAGTGGAGAGATGGATTTAGCCACTTGTGGATTCAACGGATAGCACCCCCACTGTCCTCCCCACTAATCTCCTCTGAAGCACCCTCTCAGCTTTCTCCTTATCTTACAGGTGCGGCAAAAGAAGATGTGGCGTGCTGATGAATTATACCTCTGGCGGTAAAATCAGGTAAGCATATGGCGGCTAAAGAAATTGTCTCTGTCTGTTCTCTCTGCTCACCTTGTTGTTTCTTGTCCCCCTTAGGTGCCGGGATTCGGCGATGTAAAGATGGAGACAGCGCCGGATCGAAGAGATGCTGCGTGGAACGGTGAGTATGGCGCAGCGCTGCTGTTGGCAATGCAACGCGTTTAAAACAAAGTCTTTCCTCTGGTTTGAAGATGCGATGAATTCGGAATCAGGTAAGAAATCAGATAATACTCTTGTTCTAACCTTTGCTTCTTTCGTTCATTCTAGGTGATCACGTTCGAGGCGGGCGTGGCAGAAGGCTGGATGCTGCTGCTGGCACGGTGAACGTTACGCTGCTGGATGCAGAATAACGCGAAGCGTGTGCTGCTCTTCGGGCGTGGTTTAAATAGCCTCTAAAGTAGTCCCAGGTAGGTATTCCTCCCCGACCACACCCGAGTAACAAAATAGTCCCTAAGGAAAAGTAGTCCCTTCCAGGCCTCACATGGGCTTGGATCTTCTTGCAGCATGGTCTGCATCAGGTAAGTGTGCACCTATGAGCCTGGCGCCTATGGAGCCAGGACTGATGTCCCATATGAGCCTGGTGCCATAGGCGCCAGGACTGAACCCAGACAGCCCCTAACAGGGATTGCTGGGTTTTCTCAAGGCTTTAAAACAAAGAATAGGCGTCCCCGACCACATGAACCCAGGGGAGAACCAAAATAATATGTACCAAGAGGGAAGAGGGGTTCACATGTATGCAACCGGAGAACAAATCGCCGGGATAAACTGCAACAAGCACAGGAGTCAAGTCGGGGGATAGATCAGGTCAAGGAAAGTAGAATTTCATCAATCTTTAATAGACACATATTCAATTATATCATACATAGTGCTGAAATTACAATAAAAGCAGCATAAAAACATACCATCAATACTCCACATTTCCTATTAAAGTGCATATTAGCTTGATAGTATTCCTAACATATTGGAATAAATACACTGGGAAAATTATAATGGTAGTTTGAATTAACTAGAAAAAACAAAAAGGAAAAAATATTCAAAAAGAAAAAACCAAAAAGAAAAAGAAAAAACAGAAAAACAAGGGCACTCATCCAGGCAAGACTGAACATTCAGTATCTCCTGCGAGGTAAAAAAGTTGTCCCCTATTCAATCCAATAAATTGTTATGGGAAACAGACAAGTATAGTCGCGTCGTAGCCTAATAGAACAGAAGCAATACTTGTCTCCAATCTGACCATGATAGTCATAATTTAGTAATACAATTTAAACATTTCATTTCTTCACATATCTCAAGGCACATTTGTGTTTGCCTGTCCCCATCGACTGGGGTCTACATAGCTACCCCCACTCATCCCCACTGTCTTGTCGCACATTGCTGGATCTCAAGCACACATTACTGCAAAAGTGATCTACGAAGCTCAGCCTTTTAGTTGTTGTGTCCATGTTGGGTCTCGCGTTAATGTCAATATATCCTGCAAGTCATATCTGATTCCTCCCCCCCAAGGCTCCTATGCCTGCTCAGTCTGCTCTGTGTAGTTGTGCTGACTGGCACTACTCATCCTCCCCCTGTAGCTCTGTCATTTCCCCAATCCACTACCAATTGTGTCTTTTACAGCCCTAATCGTCCTCCTCCTTGCGTGCACATTCCCTTGCCAATATGTTCACCTGAATTTCCTCTGTTCCCTCTCAATCAACTTGCGTTTTCCCTGCTCTGCTTCCCCCCATCGTCTCTCGATCTCTTCTTCTTCTCTTATCCTCCTGTCCCACTGTTCCCACTCCTCTCGCTATCACTCTCTATAATCTCTTTCTATCCTTTCTTCTCTTTCTCTCTGCACCTGCTCATTCTCTCCCTGTCCTCCTTTCCCTGTCCTCTCTCCCTCTAACCTCTCTTCTCTTTGCTTCTCCCTCCTGTCCGTCTCATCCATTATCTCAGCCCAGTCCACTGCTTTGCTGCTCCGCCTCAAGCCTTATATTGCCTTGGTTGCCCCTTCTGCCTCCCCAACCATCTTACCTTCCAGTTTCAGGAGTTTCTGTCCCCCTATCCATTCGTTAGTTGCTATGTTTCCTAGCCCCTCCTTTCGAGTCTTTCTGTGTCTCGCTGCTTGCTCCTCGCCCATTAGTCAGTTTCCCAGAACCTCTCTGCCCCCTCCTCTCTTGCATATGACGGTAGCTTGCATTTCGAATTTGAGTTCTCTTAATTCTCTTAGTGGGTACATCCCTTGCTCATTGTCTGTGTCATCAGAGACCACGCTTGGAGGGACGTGCAGAGGGGCACAGGGAGGTGCCGCGGCATGCTGGACCTCCTGCTGGCTCAGCATTCTCTGCTTTATTTCCCTTGCCGCATCCCCCTCACCCTACTGGAACATCCTCCAGAGCTCGAATATTATCATGCGGCTTGCTAGCTTCTTCAGCTAACAGACACCCTGTTTGTGTGTCAGTAGTGATTTCTGCACATCTTTGGAGAAACCTCTGCAAGATGGCCATGGTTTAGTTAACTTTTCCTCAGTGATTTTAGACCATTGTAGAGGTACAGTCAGACATCCTCTCTCCAAGCTCCGCCCCTATGTTGCCTATATGTTGGGAACCAGAGATGACGACATGTGCAGTTCCAGTCAGTGTACCAATCCCGCAGAGATCCTTCGAGAGAAGATATCCATTAAGTCAACCCTATCTAAATGGACAGAGACATATCACTCTTTTGGATGAAGTACCGGAAGAAATGTGCATTTGAACACAGAAAGGAGCCTGATGACATCACATGAAATAGCAGTTGACGTATCTAAAGGCTGGATGGAGAGAAGAAACATAAAAGTATTCTCTAGGAATTAAAGAATAGACGGTACAGATGAGCAACATTTTGGGCTCGAGATGAAGATTCTCAGTCTACAGAAACACTGAAGACTATGTAAATCAGTTTACATATGTACAATTTCTGGAAATGCAAGCATGGAAAATGAGTCATAACGCTGGCTACGTAGTGAATTCGATTGCGGTGATGCGACAATCTATATACATAGGAATGTATATAACCCGGATGTTCACACACATTTTAGCAGGCCCTGAGAATTCATGATCAAGAAAAAGACTTTGTGGTGCAGTTGGAAATTACTGATGGCATGTCAAGTTTCAGAGATGATGGGACTGGCTGAGAACGAAGTAGATAAGACCACAGTGAAACTGATGCCTGTCACGAAGGTTACAGCGAATGTGAGAAAGGAACACGTTAGTATGAAACAACAGTAAAGGTTTCTACAGGTCATCATTTAAAAGGATTAAATGCTGTAAAAGTTTTGAAAAGAATGGTTTTCAAGTCACATGGGTGAAATCAGAATAGCTTGGGTCAGGCTGTTCCGAAACTAAAAGATACAGTGAAGCTATCCTCCCTTTATTTCCCAGACAAAGTCCACAGCTACAAGGCCAAGTTCAAAAGCTAATTGTCTGGAAACTTGAAGGATTGTTGACAGATAGTGGGTTAATTCGAGAGGAGGCATGATCACGCTGAGTTTCCATGCGCCTATAATGGTAGCCTGCGTGCTGCTAGTGTGAGGAATATTCCAGAAGGGTACAAGGGTGCCAAACCAATCATAGTGGGCTGTATAATTAAGAGCCCTATAGTACGAAGATCCAATGAATCGTGTATTCAGTGACGACAATAGTGACCGGTTATTGGGGGTGGGGACTGATGCCCACCTGACTTAAGTACCCAATCATAAACAGTGGCTATATAGAACGTATACTTAGATGTTCACGGAGAGCCAACTATGGGTGCCCATACGTTTTGTAATTTGCCACGTAATAGGACATCAGCAGTGACAAATTTGTGTTATAAAACAGCAGTTTTTTGTTAAATGTTTTGAGATCTAGCTGTGTGGCGTTGGATGATGTCCATTGTACTCCCTGTTTTAGATAATTGATATTAAAACAGAAAAGCACTTTGCTAAACTTCCTGAGTCGTTTGCTTTATTGATGTTTGAGTAACATCTGCATCCTCATCCACCTCGGACTATTGCTACCTCATCATAAAGGGCTCTTGGGAATAAGAGTTCACCATTCTATGCTATACTTGCATATTTTGTCTTTGTATGGTGGCAGCGTTTTACACCGGTTCTGGAGGGTTGTGTCATCTCTGCACTTCCCTTGATACATTGCTCGTGCATTTATGTGACCTCAAATTGAGGGTTTCAATGATCCGCTGTTAAGGAAGGAACACAATGCAATCACAATGTTGTTAAATCACTACAAGTCTCTCTTGCTCTGCCACCTGTGAGGTGTGCTCCGCGCCCGCCCCTTTACAAACTTGCTCCCTCCTCAGGCACACCCACAATCTTGCGCATGTGCCTTTCTCTGCAAACCGTCACTCATTCACCTTGTCAGCCAATCCAAGTTTTCCAATGCCAACTCCTCACTGCCTCGTGCTTTCCGTATCCTATGTACCAACCTACAGGCGATGTCACCAATTTGCTAAACAAGGTAGTGCTGAAAAAGCAAATACGGCGCACACAATGCTATAGCCCGTTTCCCCTGAAATACACAAGACCCCTCCACAAACACCACAGCTGTCCTCCTGCCTCTAGGCAGAGTACACCACTATTTTTTTGTGATTGAAGTGTACCCACTGCGTCACCTCACATGCAAAACATCTCCCTCCAGGAGACTTAACCAGTCAACTCACCTTCCGCAATATTGGTCACCTCCCTTTCTGAACCTTGCAGGGATACTGTCATCTATGACCCGTGCTAAAAAGCCCAACCCAAAACAAATCACTATTTACATGCTTCTGTCATTCATGCTTTCGAGTTAATAGTCTAGGTTGTTCACCAGAACCGTTTACCTGTATACTCGAATGGGCCCTAACCACAAACAAAGACGTCTACCTCTGCTCCTGTCCCTACTAAGGTTGACAATGCTAAACAATACTTTGACGATACCTGACAGTGCTAGACAATACGGAACAATACTCTACACTACTCGATACCCTCCCTCACACACACAGTTGTCGTGTGACTGGGTCAATACTTACACTGCGTGGTCTGCTGGCACTGCTCAGCTGCCATGCCCTCCAAAGCTGCCACTTACCCCTCCTGGTCTGCCTGGACTCCTCACTGACTTCAGGCAGGATATTCTCCAAGCTGGCCACTGCCAGCCTTTCCATGGGTACTGGTTGCCCGTCTTTCTCGAAATATGAGAGGCTCCTGCGGCCTCTCAGTTTCCATGGCGGAGGAGACGGCTTTGTGCCGGGCTGGCGCAGGGACCATCATCTGCTACTAACTTGTTGGGAGGGACTCCCAGGTATGCCAGAGCAATGCTGGGGGTCTGCAGACTCGGAGGGCCCAACACCCTCCCTAGAACAAATGGAGGACTCAGTCAATGGCAAGTAAATACTGCAGTTCATTACAAATGAAACCAACAGGGATCAATACAAGAACACAGAAACATTCTGGTATCTCTCAATGCTCCACAGTGTGCAGGCCAGTTTTTTGTCATGCTCTGGCGTCACTACTTGGGCCCTTCCCATAAACACCTATCATTGTGAGGAATTGGGTATTGAGCACTCTATAACCTATGCGGTCTCCTATAGATGTTATTCTACTGGCTTTTACATGTCAGGTGGCTGGCCTGTCCCATCCCAAAAAAACTATCTATTACATTGTTGCAGAGTAGTGGACTTACCATTGGTTCCTGCCCCTTGCCATCCATCCCTGGAATACTAAACTGTGATTGGTCAGAGCTGATCCCCCCAGGCCTGGGACTCGATCGAGTTCTCATCTCGCTGTGCACCTCATCAAGGTGATGTGAACGATTATGTGTCTGTATTGTAACTTGCGTGTACCATCATTGCCTATAAGACTATTCTCCTCCCATTGAAACACTTGTTGCAGTCTGCATCTGGTTTGCTGGGCCTGGCTCCTCTTTCCCAAGCTCCCGGCTCTGCAGCTCACAATTATGAGGATTCATTCCATTTCTCAGAAGCTGGTCCCTCTGTCGTCTGGAGATTGGAATCTGTCCTTGTATCTCTGACCTTGGCTGTCGGCCTGTTTTTGCACGTCTTGTTTTCTGTGCAGCTTTAGTAAGCTCGGCTCGTCTCCTATTCAGGTGCTTGAGCCCTGCTGTAAATATCCAAAACCTGATAATGCAGTTTCTATATTGTCCATTTTATGCTTTGTTCTCTATACGTTAGTCACACTTGGTCCTATCAGGTTCCATATATACCCCTGTAGCTCCATAGGGTTATTTAAGCATCTACAAGCTTGCTCAGGATCTCTTGTGCCTTGCGGTTTCTGCCTTACTGCATTTGGCTAATGACAAAAAATAAAAGCAATGACAGTATGTATATGTATCTGTCCTCTAGCTGTAGAACTGTGCACTCATGCTCTTCATGTATACAAGTTTGTGTGATGCAGTGCGGACTGTAAATGTGCTTCAGGTCTAACGCTGATACATCGTGGTGTCACTAGTGATGTCAACATCATGGCTCCTTGGTGCTTAGTCGAGGATGTCCATGTAGGCGCCTCTGTCCATGATCACAGGCTCTTCTCCCACACATGGAAAGATTGGCATTGTATTCGGTCGGTATGGCTGGCTGAGAGGGTACCTTTTAGTGTACTTGTCAATCATTGGTGCGCTTGGGATTCGTCCGAAATAAGATGGGTGGCTCTGGCCATTTCTGGCCTTTCATCTTGTCATGAACTTGATGGAGAGGAGGGGTGGTCTTGGGATCCCGACACCTTCTTCAGGAATACAGTAGCAAAATTGTTTTGGGTTTGTTATTTGAAACACAAAGACAATAAAGCAACTCAAAGGGAACATTGTTTTGGGCTTTTTATTTGCATGAAAGGCAGAAATCAGGAAAGGAACTCAATGGGAAAATCGGTTTGGGCTTTTTACTTGCATGAAAGGGAAAGCCAGGAAAGGAACTCAATGGGAAAACCTCTTTGGGATTTTTATTTGCATGAAATGCAGGGCTTTGGGAAACTCATGTTTGGATGCAACTAAATAAATGGCAAATTCTGTTTTGCACACTCTACATTCACATGAATAACAGTGTTTCAGGGTTACTTATTTTGGTATTATGGACACCCCCCTTCGGTACAGGACAAAGGGGTTTCAGAAAGGTAGAGTCACCCAAGTACTTTATTGTCTATACTGGCTCTAACACACTGGGCATGAACGTTTTTAGTTTTGGAACACTAACAACACTCATTCATGATTTTCTACATGGGAATGTATTGATTAAACTTCAATTCAATGCTCTAAGGATCTACACAACTTCCCCCTCTCCACAATTTCATGGAAAGGATTAAGGCAGGCAGTTCCCAACACAATTCATTTTCAATGTATAGGGTGATTTTCTATAGTGGAATTAATTTGAATTGAATTTAATAAAATGTGCCACAGGTCTCCCCAGTTCCACCCTCCTATCCGCTATGCTAGATCGACATTAAGGCTGGCAGATTCCCCCATGCTTTTGTTGGTATTCAGATTTATCTACTTACATGGAAGGGCTTGATTATGGGGCATCCAGGAAAACAGCAGGGCTCCACTGAGGAAAGCACAGATCTGGTCACATGCTTCAGTCAAGGGTAGTCCCCAGCACCCAGACTTCCTGAGGTTCCTCAAATGGCAGGCCCAGCTATCTTCTAGATTTCCCAGTGTCCGTCTCCCCTGAAATGTATAAGGCCTTGATAGCTCTTTCTGTCCCTCTGCTAGTTCAGGAGTCCAGTAGCAGACTAGCTCCAGCAATGGAGTGGGGAAGTCAAGGGACAAATCAAAAGTCCAAAGAAAGGTCCCAAGAGTCGGAAAGTCAAAGAAAGATCAGCAAGCCCGTCTCAGATAGAAAACCGATCTCTTATAGGACTGGTGACACTCCATTATTATCATATTTCACATGCTACCGATTGGCCAGCTCTCTATCTCCTCCCAATACGCCTACTGCCTGCTAATAGGACAAGGAGTCAGGGAATGTGAATGATGGAGGCTGAGGGAAGAGAAAGATTTATCATCTCAAAATGAAAGTCGGTTTTACTTCTTCAGTGTCCTAAAACAACTAGGCAGCTACCCTAATTTTTCAGATAATTGCTGATAAATAAATATTTTTGAATTCTATATTTTATGGCTAGTCAGAAAATACAAATTTTATTTTGGAAAGCCATTCCTGGGCGGAGTGACTGTTTTTCACGATTTACTGCTGCGCTGTACTAGTTATAAATCTGACACTCGACCTGTACATCTTAATTTCACAATCTAACCCTCTACCAATTTTCCAGTTCCTTGGAATTATGAACATGCCAGAATCATATTTCTTCTCCTAACTTAAGTTGTATGAATTACACAAAATCCATTTTACGTGGTCCTGGCGGGCTTCTTATCCCCTTCAATATGAGACTAGGATGAGCTCACTGGGACATACAATGCACCTTTTATTCAAGTACATGTATTCAATGTTACGCAATGGCAATGCACCACAAGTCCCTCAGTTTCAGATAGCCCCCACCAATTCATAGGTTGCATTTCTCTTCTATGACCTGATCAGGACATCTGGCTGGTCCATGCCCTTCCTTCCTGGGCTTCAAAGGTTTTTGTTTGAAGCTAATGCACAGTTAGTGGGGACACCTGACCTTAAAGGTCATTTCTGCTGGTTGTGTTATCTCCAAATCCCATAATTCGGATCTACTTCTCTGTGGGCCTCATTACGAGTTTGGCGGCAGCCATGGAGCTTTTAGCTCCATGGCTGCCGCCAAACCGGGCTCCTTTACCGGGTTCCCAGAATGGGAAATTACCAGGCCATTCTGAGTACGGAGGGCCCAGTAATTCCTCCCTCTGGGAACCCGGGCCCGGGCCTTCCCCATTCCCATCTGAGCCCCCATAGGGCTCATTGGGAATGGGAGAGGGAGCTAACAACGGGCCGATTACGAGCGGCCCGCTGTTAGCTCCCTCTTCCCCTCGTGGGACCCGGTAACACGAAGTGACCTCATAATTTCACGGGACGGGTTTAACGGGTCCGCCTCCATTAGAGGATCCCATTAACCCGTTCCGCGAAAGTTGTAATGAGGCCCCTTAGCATTTACACTGAAAACCAGACCTCTTTCTCCTAGAGGTCCTCAGTCAAAGGTCTTGAGGTCACATTTTCAAAGGCACAGGCCTTTCAGTTCAGTTTGGAAACACTAGCTGCATCCATACTTCAGAAAATACAGCTTTAAATTGACAAGATGTGCTTAAATGTAACATTTTAGCATATCGAGGCGTGCTGTTCATAAATACAATCTTTCTTTTCTACTATATTAGAACAGAGGTACATACATTATTAATCTTATGCACACAAATAAGCACAGTTAACATAGGAAACCAGTGTTAACTTTTACAAAAACGAAAAAGGCCTTTCTTTTTAAAGGCTGTAATTTTATATCATGGAAATTAAGTCTCTTTATTCCTGATAAACGCAATCTGCCGCTTGACTGTAATTCTTAAATGTCAGGCATCATGCCTCCTTTTCATTTTCCAAATGTGCAGTGTTTCAAAGGTGTCTTTTCTTTCCACGTGCACTGCTGCAATTTTACATCATTTCTTTCCATTTCACTATGCCTTATTCCGAAATTACTGTTTTGTACTGGCTTTTATATTTCAATGGAACTCCACATTAGCCAGCTTCACTCTCACAATAGGGGCCTAGCATGGCCTCCCCATCTCTGTCACTCTGGGGCTGCCTTTTTACCCCACAGAGTGAATGTGAAAGGTATATGGATGAGTGGCAGGTGTTTGCATGTGTATACATTTGACTGTGATTGTTCAGGCTGGGTGGGCACCATGTGGAGAATGCAGTGTGGTTGGCTATGAGAGAAGATGTAGGGGTGAGTGACAGAAGAGTGAAGGGGTATGAATTTGACTGTGAATTTTCTGGGTGAGGTGCCCATGTAGAGAATGCATTGTGAATGACTATGAGATAAGGTGCATGTGTGAGTGACAGGTGAGAGAATAGGTATGAATGTTACTGTGAATGTTCTGGGTGGGTGGGTGCCATGTGAAGAATGCTGTGTGAGTGACTTTGAGAGATGGTGCATGGGTGAGTGTCACAACCCTCGTCCCAAATCCCCACTGGCAAGCCCATTGGCCAGGTGGGATCAGGATTCGGGTCTCTAAGGCCTGGCATCCACTTCAAAAGCCTTCTTGGGGCCAGGCCTGGCGCCTATGGCGCCAGGCTCATACACCGTGAAAGACATGTGTTCAGGGAACTACTTTATTGAGGCTTTCAGCCAACCTGGAGGCATCCACATAGCTTGGCTCCTAGGAACCAAGCTATGCGGTATAGTGTTTTGGGTGTGGTGGCCTAGGGACCATTCTAGCTGGACTACTTTGTTCAGGCTATTTAAACCACACCCGAACAAGACAACACGCTTCGCGTTACTTTGCAGTCTGCAATGCAATGCTCACCATGTCCAGCTATATCCACGAGCTTCGAGAAGTAGAACCTGCAAGGAGACAAAAGGAACACTGTTAGCAGCAGCATCTTACCTGCAAACGTCATCTTTATCCGCTTGCAGCTCCTGTGAACAGCTCCCTTGGATCCGCACGCCTCCCGGTCTGAAAGACCTGAAAGAGGAAGGTAAAGACAACATTAAAGAAGGCAATAGAGACATTGCAAAAGTACGAACTGCTCAAAAGGCTTACCTGGCTGGTCGCCTCTCGGCAGGCATCGCTCTGGGAATTCCACACGTGCTGGGAGAACACCGCGACCTACGAGAAAAGAAGGAAAACAGGTTAGCAAAGGCAAGACATGGCAGCGTTGCGCATAGCGCTTACCTCATCATAGCGCTCATTACGTGCCATAATTTACTGGCGGGGCGCAACATAGTCAATTTGCCACGCTGAAGCTCCGCATATCTAAGGGAGAAAAGAGACATTACTAAACAAAGAAAGGCATGCAGGAATAACAACAATACGAAAAAACAGCAATAAGACCTACCTGAAAGACATGAAACGGGCCAGCGTCAGTGAAGTAACTGGAGGGGCTGAAATCATACAGGGTGGAGAGAGGATACTTACCTCGATTGGCCAGTCTTGAACAAAGCCCTCCTGTATTTCAGGCGGAACCTTCCCTGCAGACTACATCTGGGAACCACTGAGAAGTATACCAGCGAGCAGCCCGACTGGGTGGCGTCCCTTTGGATACCAGGTGAGCGTAACAGTGAGTGACAGATGAGTGAATGGGTATTAATGTGACTGTGAATGTTCTGGGTGGGTGCATAAGAGCCACACAGCGTGGGTAATAATATGCAGTGCTCAGATGCCCGAGGGTTTGTAGCACTGTATAAATGCAAATTATTATTATTATTATTATTATTATTATTATTATTATTATTATTTATGCAGAATGCAGTGTAAGTGAATGTGAGAGAATGTGTATGGGTAAGTGACTTATGGGAGAATAGGTATGAATGTTATTGTGTGTGCATGTTTGGAGAATGCAGTGTGAATTTTCTGGGCTCATGTGAGTGAACGTGAAAGTGTATGGGCGAGTGACTGGTGGGCGAAGAGGTATGAATGTGATTTTGTGTGGATGTGAATCGCTGGGGCAATGTTGACATTTCCTTAAGTGACATGGCATGTTTTACTGGCATTTTTCAGACACACCAACCTGATGTGTGTTATTACATAGCAAGACTGGCATTTTGATGCAAACAGTCTAGCCATGCTTTCCGTGGATGATATTTTGTTCTGGGCATCTATGATAAAGCAAGCATGATATGTGTTATAACTTGTCTAGACTTTCATGTTGGTGCAGCCAGTCTACCCATTGCATACTATGGCTTGGCATTTTGTATCTGGTATCTATGATAAAGCAGGCATCTATGATAAAGCAAGCAAGCATGATATATGTTATTACATGGATAGATTGGAATTTTGGCACAGCCAGCCTAGCAATCTTTTATTTTTTTTATTTATTTGGTTACAATTTTTGCAACAGTCTTAAAAACAGCAGCAATCAAGAAACCTAGTCCAGGTTAATCCTCTAATCAAACAAACAATTAATCAATTAATTCCCAGCCCAGGTTCTTGCTCATGCAAGTTAAAATACAGTTTCCTTAGTTAAGAAACCAATTTGTTACTTTACGCCCATCTGCATCAGCCTATAACTCTCCTGACTCCCTCCCTATGTATCTTTGGCAAGATCCTAGACAGGAAAGCCACTACAGTTATTACCATCGGGACCCTGTCCCCACTCAAGAGGAAGGCCCACCAACCCTCCATGTTTGATGATTGGGAGTCCTTCAGAAGGTCACCAAAATATTGCGTCATTTCCATGGTCAGCCCTCTACAAAAAAGCAGAAGGTGCTTCAAGGTTTCTATGCAGCCGGTTTCTGCACAGAAACAACACTGGCAGACTTTCTGAGTGTCAAGGGGATGTCTTGCTGCTATGATTTCATTCGTGGGTACCAGGTTCAGTCTTATTCAAAGGAATTTGTCTCTATAGTGTCTGCCCAGAAATGTCAACAAGTACTTGGGTGGTACAAACAATTTCCTAGCCTCCAACTATAGATGTTGAAATAATTTGTAGGTGGAGGCTTCCGCCAAGGTGCCAATCTAATCAAACTCCCGTAACTTGGTCTTTACCCTATCAGGATTAACTTTCAGATCTTCTTCAGAACAATCAATATCCCTTAAGTTTCCTCTGATGGAATCGATTTAGCCCTTGAGTGCTCAATTACTCCCTGTCGTAATTTCCTTATGAATAATCTCAAGGATTGTTATGTTAGGACTCATGAGGACTCTAAATAGTGCCAGTCTGTTCCATTCTAATATTGCCTTAAAAGAAGTTAGACCAAGTCTTTTACAAAGGATCTGGATAGGAGTGGATAGTTACTTACCAAGGCCAGATGTTTTCAGGCATTTTTAGGATCGCCTCTGCATCATAGGTTGTGGCGGGAACAGCTTTGGATCCATAAAAGTCCAAAACCGGAACAAATGAAAACTGTCAAAATTTCCTGTTTATCGCCATAGCTTGACTGGCCAAAGAGATCGCTTTTTTTCATCAGGCGTGCAGCCCTTGGGTTTCGATAGTAATATTATTTAACCAGACCCCCAAGTGCTTTAATGATTCCGCCTGGTCAATTTGCACACGAACCACCTCTGCTTTGACTTTCGTTTCATGCCTTTTTCGAAGACAAAGATCTTTGTTTTGTCTGAGTTTATCTGCAGGTTATTATCTTCCACATAGGTCCTCAACTTGTCCAGCTAGCGTTGCAAGCCGATCAGCGTTTGGTCTATTAGGCCCAAATCGTCAGAGTAAAGCAGACGGTTTAGCTTGACCTCTCTGATCCATGGTGGAAAACTCTTTGCTGAATCCAGTGTTAGTTTGATGTCAGACAAAAATAAGTTGAAGAGGGTCGGGGCTAAGGGACATTCTTGTTTTAGGCATGCATAGGTTTTTATCTCTGAGGATAGAAGGCCTGTCCTGTTCAGTCTTACTCTCATGCTGGTCTTCGAATGACATGAGGGGGTCCAAGATTTCATTTGGACAATTACAACTTGATAATTCTTCCACAGGCATTTACGACCCACCTGGTCGAACGATTCAACAAGGTCTACGAAGGCCAGGTAGATCCTGGATTTCCCCTCCTATAAACTACCTTTCAGTATACTCAGGAGCAGAATGTTGGCCCTGGTACCAGCTCCATTGCCGAAACCTGTCTGGAGTGGGTCGTTGCATCGTTTGTTCCCAGACCATTTGTTCAGTCTCTCTAAGAGCTTCGAGCCAAAGATCTTGCCAATCACATCAGGAGGGCGATTGGGCGATAGTTCTTCAGTTCCTCCCCTTCGCGCCTCTTGAATATTGGCACCACTGTCGCTATTCTCCATGAGTTTGGGAGAGTTAGGATATGAATAATTTTTTTGAATAGCTGGTGAATAAAGGCAGCCTAGGCCTCCGGGTTTTGTCTTAACATTGCATTTTTCATGCCGTCCGGGCATGGGGCACGAGAGCTGTCCAGCTTCTTCAATTTCTCAATGATATCTTCTGTATCATGTAGAATGTCCCATGTTGTTGGTTCTTCGCTCAATTCCAATTTGATCAGATCTTTCTTCTCACTATAGAGTTCACTGAAATGAGTCACCCAAACATCTTCCCGGACACTGTTCATCTGTGGTGAGATGACATTCCTTGTGTTGATGTTTATTAAAGACCAACATTCTCTCACTTTTCTTCCACAAATTGCTTTCAGCTTGGCTTCTGAATTCTTTTGATACATTGTCAACATGTGGAAGTGCAGCCAATTCTTGTAATGGTTACCTGCTAATCTGGTCTTGGAACAGTCGTCCGGGTGTTTGGAGACGACAGCTCTACGTTGGATCTTTCTTAGTTCCTTTCCCTTTTCAACCAAAAGGGCAACATAGACGTGTAATCTGAGTGTTGTTCCCCCTTGTGTTCTGTTAGTCAACCAATAGCATTCCAGTAGATGAATGTAGTTCACAGTTTCGTTCCTTTCTCCTTCTACTCCTGGAGTTAGTCATGAATTTCCCCGTGAAGTATTCCACTGAATTTTCTGCCATCTTCAATCTGCTACTTCCATTATATTGGAGTACAGCCACCTCCATTCTATTTTTCTCAGAGCTGCGGGATGCTACCCATGAAGTTGAGAGTAAGTTATGATCACTAAGAACGGTGTTCAGTACCTTAAAGGATGCAATGAGTGATAGCAGGTTTCTTGAGACAGAAAAGGTCATCTATTTCGGCCTTTGCACCCACTCTTGACCAGGTTGCTTGGGCTGGCACATCCCCCAGTGTTTGCCCATTCAACATATGCATATCTCTGCATGCCATTAGAGATTGCCATTCAGTTCCTCTAGCCACCGAGCTGTTACTTGACTCATGCCTATGTTGTAATCCTAGGCATCTAGCGTTTAAATTGCCACACAGAATGATGCTTACCACGTCATGATTGGTGTAGGCATCATCAATTAAATCTGCCACTAGTTCCAAAAAGCTTTCGTTGGTAAGCGCCTTGGGGTTCCAGTATAGGTTAATGATTGATAATCGTGATACTTCCCTTGGAGCCTGTTCGTTCATAGGTGGTAGCCACCCTAATATGAGTTATTTGGCAAACACATTGATGAAAGCAACTTTGATCACATTTAGGCTGCTTCCTGCTTTAATTGCCATTAATAGTCCTGAAGTAGGTCTTCCTTTTACTCCTTTACTTGTGGGCTAATTGTTATATCATACCCGTCCAGACATGGTTTCTGCCTAAGCCAAGCCTCTTGGAAGCTAATAAGATCATAATCCCCCAAATGCACATCACTGGATACCATGAGATGTTTGAAACCCCTGGTGTTCCAGGAATCCATTTTTAGATAGTACAGGGTGACATCCTTTGGTAGCTATGAGCTCCCCTTGACTCCAGAGCCACCGGCAACCAAGCCCAGGAGGTGAGATCTTTTCCGGATGAGATGTTTGAGATTGGTATACTGACCTCTCTTTGTGTACCTTGTCGATCGTTAGAGCAAATTGTTATGTTAAAATTGCACCTAGGTCCCTGGGGGAACCGTTTTATGCCTAATGAGTCCTGGAAAGGCTGTTCTACAATGTGATGATAAGCACCTGTTTCCTTTTGTGCCAATGTCTTCCTTCTTTGGGGGATGCTGGATGTCCGTGTGTCCCATAGGCCTCTGGTCCAGTGTGGGTTGTTGCTTCCCCTCTGGATCTTTCACTTCCATGAGGTCAAATCCCAACCATAGCAGGCTTTCTGCTGCATCCATCAGCATTCCCCTTACCACTGGTGAGTATCCGTTTGAAGTTTGTCCACAAATTTGACGATCTTTAAATCCCCGGACCCAGTTGCCGGAGGTTCGGGATACAGTGAAACAAATCCATAACGCTTTTCCTGTTCAAAATCAAGTCGTCGTCCTTGTCCAATATTCGCTCTAATTTTATCGTGCGCACACTTTTTTCTTTTTGTGGCCGGGATAGCAAAGGGGACTCCTTAACTCCACTTTTCCCCTCGTACTTTTTTTGTGGTCTCGGGCATATTTCGTGTTGCTGTTTTCCCCACCATCTCGGCACTGGGCTGGTCCTCCTGTACCTCCCTGGAGTCAATATGGGTGGGAATTAGTTGACTCCAGGGCAACCCGGATCCCATCTCCATACCTGATCTTCCCTCTGGTCCAAACCTGGGCAAAGAGCTCCACCTGTCTCGAGATTTCATGTACCCAGGCCTGAGTGAATTCCATGGTGTTCAATTTTTGGTTGACTTTGCTCTTCTTTATTGGATCCATTCTGAGCGTTTTGCCTTTTTTTTGCCAGAGTGAGGAGAGTGAGGAATTCAGGAGATTTAAGGGCCTCCACGCTTTGTGTTAGAACCGTGGAGGAAATCTGCTTCTGACTTATGTTCGACTCACACAGTACCAGGTTTAGCTCTATGTCTGATATCCTGGACTCCATTGAGCAAGTTGACAAATTCATTAGGTCCTGTGTAATCGAGTCATCTTCCTCAGAGTAGTCCAAATGTACCTGATCCTCAGTGGCATCCATTGTAATAGAGGCCGGGAAAGTTTCTACACTTGTGATGTTTTCTTTGGTGGTCGGTCAAAAAACCGAAAACAAAATATCGAATCACAAAAATATCGAAACCAAAATCTCGAAAAAAAAAATCTCGAATTATTTATTTATTTATTTAAGAAAAAAGGGGGGTTGGGGGGGGGGCCCATTTCGAAATAAAAACGTATTAAAAAAAAAATTCGAGATTTTTGTTTTCGATATTTTGGATTCGAGATTTTTGTTTTCGATATTTTGTAATTCGGTTTTTTCACTATAAACAGTTTTCTTTAGACTTTTTTGTTGTTGCTGGATTTAATGGTAAAGTTGAGGCTTTACATGGTAGTTTCAATTAGTTTACTGTGTTTGGGGACTGACACTGGGCTTGTCCTACTTTGATTTTGAGCCCAAATCCATTACTTTTCAAGTTCTTATTTTAATAAAGAGGGGATTCTCTTGAATAGGTTCACCAAAGGGCATCATTTCCTGTTTTAAGGTCCTGGCCTTGTGATATTTTTGTTTTGGGCCCTTATCTGCCACTGCCGCTTGTTGTCTTTCAATTACCCCTCTTTATCCATTGTAATGGTGGTTGGGCCTGTTACCGTTGTTTGTGTGTGTTAGTCCTGTTTCGTTAGGTTAACATTGTATCCCTCTGGGGCAGTGTTACCTGATGGAGTTTGAGCATTTGAAGAATTTATGTTTCTTGGTTCTGTCGCAGTAATGAATCCTTCCATAAATAATAATTTTGAATGGAGCATTGCCATCAGGGTGGTGTGGTCCTTTAACGTGTCATTTAATGACTCATATAGTTTTGTGGATGGGGCTAATGCAACGGTTAGAGAAGACATTATTGCTAGTAAGACTGGTTTATGTAGTTTCGAAACAGGACAAGTATGGGACGTTCTATGTCCCTCGACGTGGGTCCTAGAGGTTGAGGACTCTAATGATGATTCCAAAGATGATGACAAGCCTGCGTGTGCTGGTCAACTGGGGGAGCCCCAAGATTTTCATCCAGACCATGCTTACCGCTGGGTCCTTGTTCAGTTTGCCATGAGTGCTTACTGTTGCACCGTCTTTCTAGGGCAGACTTGCCCCCTCGTCCCTTTGAGATCTCAGGTGGTTTCTCTAGGTTAGACAAGGGTTGACCCTCACGCCCACCCCGTTGCCCTTTCTGTCAAAAACCTACTCTGTTTGGGCTTCACTCATTGTCATCGACTGTTTGGGAGTCTTTCCCTCATTGGTAGTTTTTGTTGATCTTCCTTCTTTCGACTCATGCGCCTCTGTGTGTTGGACATCCAGCTCGATCATCACTCTTTGTCGCTGCTGGCTTCCATTCTCATGGTTAGGCTTGAACTGCTTGGGCTGCTTTTGCCCTAGATCCCAATGTCTCAATCCAGCCGTTGTTAAGTCACTGCTATGTTGTTCTTCCAGAATTTCCTTGTCAGATAGTTCTCCCTGTATGTTGAACGGATTATTCCTCGCGGTTTTTTACTTAATTTGGAAAAATGGGGTTAGTTTTGAGTCCGGGAGGACTCCCTTGGCCACGTCTTTTCTCAATGTCCAGAATGTTGCAAAATAGTTTACTTCCTTCGTTGGCATTGATTTTGCTGATTTTGCTGTTTTTACACATACCTCTGTAATTTGGGAGGTCGAGAGGTCATTGTTTTTGGCAACCGGGTTTCTTCCAGAAGTCATTGGTGTTTTTTGGGCATGGAGCCCAACGTGGTTTGAGTGTAATGACTCTCTGAGAGTGAGGCAGTCTCCTTGTTTTTTTGTAACCGGCCTGCTCCAGGGGGAGATCCAATGATAACCACCCTTCCTCTCGATTCCAAAGTTGCAATTTTTTGTCAAATCTGCAGTGGTAATAAGGGCCTTTGTGGTGAAAGCATGTGTTGGTCGTGGTTAGGAAAGGATGATTTCCGCTCGCTGGGTTATGGATCTGAACAGAGGACTGCATCCACTGGGAGAAGGGTACCGATGAGGGCTGTGTCAGGTTTTTAGGGCCCCTACAGCAGAATGGGTGCACTGGTTTTGCCTGCTTTGATGGTGCTTTGATGGTGGTTTTAAAGGCAGTCCACTCACTCCATCAAATCCCAAATACTTGGCCAGGGATTCTGCGCTTATCGAGTCACCCCTGATAAGCCCCTCATTCGAAGTAGCTGCTGGGTTCGACTGTTATAGGACCTGCGTCTCTACAGTCCCTCCTTGGCCCACCACCAGGGTCTTGTGCACCAAAGTCAGTGTGCCTAGCTCCATGCCAAAACCGGATGTAAATTCCCCACAAATCTTTGCAAGAACCGGGTCCGTTTAGTCCAAGGACCCGTTGGGTTGCGGAAGGGCTTGTTCTTTACAAACATCTTTATAAGCGTTGTGACAGTCTTGAGAATAGAATTGGGAGTCAACATGGGGATCGAATCCTGTGGATCCTATAAATGACTCTGGTGGGTGGGGAGCTTGTGATTTAGGGGATCTTAGCTCACCCTGGGTGGAGGTATTTAGCGTGGAGGTGTCTTGCTGTGGAAAGTCAGAGTTGGGTGTCAATGAGATGTTTAATGAAGCCATTTTCCTGCTTCGCTTACTTGCATATTTTGAAACGGCTGTCGCACGCATTTGTTGAGGAGCCAATACAGTAAGGTCATCATCTCCACGGCACTTCATACTTCTCAGGTTACGTCCAGCTTCCATCTCCTTCGCCCTTCAGCCGGCCGACTGATGTGCGACTGAACCTATTGCCCATCTCCGCGCCGGTGCTCTACACCAGAAGAAGGGGTTTAGAACAATCCTTGAAGTGACAGCAGCACCAGGAAATTCTGCATACAGCATTACAGCACCGCTGAATTCTGTTTGGCTGTGGGGACTTCCTGGTGAATTGTAGATCGGCTGAGAAAATTTAATAAAATGGAATGTTCTTAGCGTTATACTGCTGTCCGTTGGCCATGCCCCATCTTGCCAGAAATCTTTAAAATTTTCTGGGTGCATATGCACTAGCGCAAACACCAATGGAGTGCACTGCTGAGTGCTGTTTGGCTGTGGGGACTTCCTGGTGAATTGTGGATCGGCTGAGACAATATAGTGGGTGACGGCGCTGCTGCATCTGGTGGATTTATATTCTTCTCTACAGCTGGACACAAAAGATATATTGTTTGTACCCTCCTCTTTAGATAAACTGGACTGTTCTTTGTGTTATAAGGCTGTTTAATCCGTTGGCCATGTCCCTTCCCTCCAGAAATCTTTAAAATTAGCCGGGTGTGCGCACCAACATAGTGCACCGCTGAGTGCTATTTGGCTGTTCGGTGGTTCTGTGGTGGATATTAGGCCTGTGTTTAGAGGCCTTTTTCGCTAAAGAGCGCTTAAGGTATCATACAGGGGAGATATATTGGCACCACTTGTAGGTTATTACCACCAGCGGTCTCTAAAAAATATCTGTTGCGCAGCTCCATAAAAATGGCTTATAAGAGGGCCAGGGTATGATATGATATGGCATTCATAATGCGCCTATACACATGTGTTTCAAGGCGCAACGAGGCAAGGGAGGGGGAACAGAGGGAGGACAGACACCAATCCTACTAGGCCAGATGTCATTCAGATCATGCAAGTGCATGGGAAGGGGAAAGAGGAAGTGCGAGGGGGAAGAGGGAAGGGGACAGTGCAGTACATGGGATAATAAAATAAATAACAAAAGTAAAAGTATGGCCAGCAGGTGGCAAGTGCAAGTGCAGATATCAGGTGTCAAGTGCTGGTAGTGGGACTGTGGGGATACAGAAAACAGTTCCGAAGTGCGGGGGTTGCCAGGAAGGCAGTGCAGGAGTGCGACTGGCGGGGTAGGGTAACCAGTGCAGTTTCAGTATCAGCCAGGAAGTCAGCAGGGGAGAGGAGGAGAAAAAGCAGAAGCGAAGAGAAAGGTTTTGAGGTGCTTCCGGAACCGGAGATGATTCTCCTCAAGTTTCAGGGAGGCAGAGAGGCTGTTCCAGAGGGAGGCCCCAGCCAAAGAAAGAGATCTACCACCAACTCCTTGCTTGGAGAAGCGGCTGACCCTGAGGGACCCTGAGGGAGTTGGAGGCGGATGAACAAAGAGCTTGAGAAGGAAGATATTTAGGAAGAGAGAGTTGAAGGTATTGAGGCCCCAGGCCCCAGAAGGCTTTATGGACAATGCAGAGGGTTTTGAACTTAATCCTCGCAGCCTCTGGGAGCCAGTGCAGAGATTTCAGTCCTGGAGAGATACGATCCCTGAGCTTGAGGCCAAGGACAAGTCTCGCAGTCTTATTCTGGATGAGTTGAATCTAAGTGATTTGCCCGTGGCTGAAAGTACTGCAGGCAAATCGTTTGCATGAGAAAGGTGCGAACTAACAAACGTTTGCACCTTTCTCATGCGAACACACATACATTCTCACACATACACAACACACAATGCACCCATAACACCCCCCCCCACCCACACCCTCAGCACACCCACACCCCCAACATAAACAAACTGCACTTACCTTGATCTTCACGCTGGGTTCCTGCAGTGCCAGTTCCCTTTCACTTCCGTGATCGGGAACCGGCGCTGCAGGGTCCTTTTCTTTTCTTTTTTTTTGTAACAGAAGGCTGCGGGGGTGTGAAGTATAGTGAGTGGGCGATGTGGGGGACACTCACACTCCCGCAGACCCGGGTTTTTGTTTTGTAACGGAAGGATGCGGGGGTGTCCCCCGCAGCCCCCATTCACTATACCATAAAGTATAGTGAGCAGGGGTTGCGGGGGACATCCCCACAGGCCCTGTTTTTTTTTTTAAATGGAAGGCTGCGGGGTTGTCCCCCGCAATCCCCGCTCACTATACCATGAAGTATAGTGAGTGGGGCGATGCGGGGGACACCCCAGCAGCCCCCGTTTTTTTTTCTTTCAATGCTACCACCAAAGGTTCGAACTTTGGGTGCTCAAACCTTTGGTGGTAGCATTTTTAGAACTTTTGGTCAATGCAACCATTTTATTTCGGTAATTTCGACCTAAACCGTTGCAGTAGGCCAGCCTATAGAGACCCAGACCTCTGGAGACAGTGAGCTTCTGAGGGAAGGAGAGGAAAGGAAGAATACCTCTGAGGAGGTACAGCTGGTAGTGTGACTTCTTAGAGACATAAGATATGTGAGGTGAGAAGGAGAGTGTGGAGTCGAAGATGACCCCGAGGTTTTTAGCCTCACAGGTGGGAGCAGGAAGAGGGCCAAGAGAGGCCGGCCAGAGAGTGACAGGAAAGGAGGGAGTGGGTGTGCCAATGAGGAGAATCTCGGTCTTACTGGCATTAAGGCAGAGATCATTGGCAGCCCACCACTCCTGGATTGCGGACAGTCAGTCAGAGATGACAGAGGGAGAAGAGGTGGCTGAGGGTAGCCTGAAAATTAGCTGAGTGTCATCCACATAGCACTGGAAGTTGGGGCAGAGCGCGTCAATGCGGTGGTCCAGAAGTGCCAGGTATTGGTTGAACAGCCAGGGAGAGAGGGTAGACCCCTGGAGAACACCACAGGTAGAGATAGAGATAGAGGAGAGGAAGGACCCAAGTTGAACCTGGGAGGCTCGATCAGAGAGGAAAGAGGTCAGCCAGGCCAGAGCCTGATCAGTGATACCCAGGTTATCACGGAGACGGTTGAGCAGGATGGTGTGGTTGACCATTTCGAAGGCAGAAGATAGATCAAGAAGGATGAGAACAGAGGGAATGTTAGAATCAAGGTTGGAGAGCAGATCTTCACGGATATTGAGAAGAGCAGTTTCCGTGCTTCTGGCCGCGCTGAAGCCAGAATGGTGGTCATGGAGACAACCAACAGAATCTGAATGAAGGTTAAGCTGAGAGAGGGCCAGCTTTTCCAGGAGTTTGCCCAGAAAGGGGGTAATGGAAATTGGGTGATAGTTTGCCGGACAGGAAGGATCAGCTGTGGGTTTCTTGAGAAGAGGATGCACACGGGAGTGCTTCAGAGGGGAGGGGAAGGATCCTGAGGCAAACGAGTGGTTGCAAAAACCAGCAAGGGCTGGAGCGAGGGTGTCAATTTGGTCCTTGATGGTTTTGGTGGAACAGGGATGAACCTGTTTTGATGAGGTGTCATAGATCGGACTTGTCTAGCGACCTCATCAGGGGAGAAAATAGGAAAGGAAGAGAAGGATGTTGGGGGTTGGTTAAAGGGGGGGTCTGCAAGCACAGACTGAGAGGGAATAGGAGGGGGAGATGAGGCGAGGGTGGACAGGATGTCCTGGGTTTTAGAAATAAAGTGCGAGGCAAGGGCTTTGCAGAGAGCCTGGGAGGCAAGAGGAGGGGAGGAAACTGCTGCAGGGTTGGCAAGCTCCTTGCAGATTTTAAAGAGTTCGGCCGAGTTGTTGGATGCCGCAGAGACAAGGGCTTGAATGTGGGCTCTCTTCTTGGTGCGGACAGAGAGTTGGTATTGCCTTTGGAGCAGGCAACAGGCCAGTTTGTCAGAGGATCCGCAAGAAGACCTCCATTTCCTCTCAGCCGCCCTACACTTACGTTTAAGTGTAGGTAGGTCGGAGTAATACCAGGAATTGCACTTGGCTTTGGACTTCAAGCGGATCCTCATGACAGGGGCAAAGAGCATCAAGAGTATCAGAGATAGAAGAGTAGAGAATGGACAGGGTTGTGTCAGGGTGTGAGTCAGCTAGAGGAGGAGGAGGGGGAGAGAAGGTGGCAGCAAAAGCCTCAGCTGACACACGCTTCATATGTTCGGATGTCCGAGAAAGTAAGTGGCAGTGTTGGGGTGTGGTTGGCTTGTGGGGAAGAGAGTGAGAGATGGGAGGAGAGGAGGCAGTGGTCACTCCAGGAGAGAGGAGTGGTCAGAGGAATAGAGAGGGGGAGGCCAGGGGAGATAAAGGCATCAAGTGTGTGTCCTGCAGAGTGCGTCGGGCCAGAGGGGAGGATAGAGAGGGAGAGGGAATTGTAGAGGTTGCGAAAGAGCAGCGATGAGGGACAGTGAGAATCGGGGTGAATGTTGAGGTCACCAAGGAGGAGGAGTTGAATGGTTGAGGCCAGGAGGGAGGAGGAGAGGTCGGCCCACTCAGAGAGAAAAGAGGTGATTTTCCCAGGGGGGCGGTAGAGCGTAGCAACAGTAAGAGAGTGGCTAGGAGAGATTGAGTGCCCGCAGACAAGGCATTCAAAAGAGGAGTAAATCTGAATGGGAATGATAGTGGTGGGAATCCACTCAGGAAAGATCAGGGCTATGCCCCCTCCAGGTCGAGTGGATCTGGGTGCGGAGAGGATCTTGTAGCCCTCAGGGAGTAGAGTGTCAAAGCTTGTGATAGAGCTAGCCGTGAACCATGTCTCCGTAAGACAGAGGATATCAAGGTCCAGATCTTCAAGGAGGTGGCAGATGTCAGAGGAGTGTTTGACAGCAGAGCGAGAGTGGCAAGATGAAGAAGGTTGCCGGCCTTAAAGACCTTCCGGGGAGGGGTACAAATCAGAGGTACGCCCTGCAGAGTTGTGGAGGTAGCCTGAAGAGTGTCAGAGGAGGAGGGAAAGTGGGCAATTTAGCCAGGGAGTGAGAGGAGGGGACAGCTGGAGATGAGAGGAAGTTGATGAGGCAAGGGAAACACCTATCGAAGAGGAGGAGATTGGCCTGAGGACCTTGGACCATGACAGTGCCATTTAGGTAGAAATTAAGGATGACTCTGGAGGAGTTGAAAGAAGCCATGAGGATATCCCAGCAAGTGCCACCATTAATGGGAGAGGAGGAGACAGGACAAAGCACAGAGATCCTATGGGGGTCCATAGATCCGGTGAAGGAATAACAAAGAGGATGTCGGTGAGGGTATGTCTGGAAGAGGCGCTGGTATAGGTATCAGCGATAGGGAGTCCAGGGTTGGAGGCCAAGATATCATTTTTAAATTTCTTTTTTCCAGACATAGTGAGAAGGGAAGGGTAGTTGATAGAGAAGCAGTGGAATAGATGGGAGAAACATAAAGCGCCATGAGTGGAAAAGAGAAGAGGCAGAGGTAGGAGTAAGTAAGTAAAGCAGTATTGAACAGTCACTGGGCTAGCAGGTTACAATCAATGGCCAAAAGTTAGATGCAGAAATACACTGAGTTGAACTTTCAAGTAAATGCAAAAATACACTCAGTTTGACTTTGAAGTAAATGCAAAACTACACTCTGTCTGACTTTCAAGTAAATGCAAAAATACACTCAGTTTGACTTTCAATTAAATCCAAAAATACACTCAGCCTGACTTTCAAGTAAATGCAAAAATACACTCAGTTTGACTTAAAAGTTAAATGGGAGACCAGTAGTTAAGGAATTTAGATTGGTAGTCAGATGGTAGAGGTGAGTATAGATAAGGCTTCAAATGAGAACATGACAGGAAGAGTTGAGTACCCTCTGAGAAGGAAGTACAGGCAAACCAAGGAGGGAACTAACCCAAACAGAATATGGTAAGAGTCATGGCAGTCCAATAGTCCAGGGTAGCAGCCTCAGTGACAATGAGGGTTTGGCTGTTGCAGAGTCTCATGTTGCAGCCTGTAAAGCAGACAGAGAAGCTGACAGGGACCTTAGAAAGTAGACCTTTGAAACAAGGGCTGGCTGAAGCCTGCCGGTCCCCTGATTGGCTTGAAAACAAAGCGAACAGCCAATCACTGCAGACGATGGAGGGAAGCACTTTAAATACACAGCCTCATGCAAACAAGGAGGCTAGGCAGCCATGATGGAAAACCTCAAACACACTGTGAGGCAGCAGGAAACATCCATTTCTTTGTGCAATTAAAGCAGAAGAAGGTTAGAACACACTGCCAATTTGTACAGTGTAATTTCAGAAATTAAAATGGTTTGCCAAGTGAAAAATATGTGTTTGTTTCCGAAAATTTAATTTTTCTTTTTAAAAGTTTCTTTTTCGTTTCTGGTGCTACAGGGACAATGGCAGGGCACCTACCTGGTGCAGAATGCGTCCGTGGGCCCAACAGATCAGGAAACTTAAAGCTGATTGAAGGGTGTGAGCTTCAGGAAGACCTCGAGCTCTGCAGGATGTAGACGGCAGAGCCAATGTCTCCTGCTCCAGGCACCGGGAAATGGTGTGATAACCCGAAATGTGCAAACTTTACAGCATTCCAAACGAAAACTATGAAACCAGAATGGCTTGTGCATACAGAGGCAAAAAGTTGAGGTGAATTCTATAGCAAGACAAGAGGCTCATATTATGCATTACAATCTTTACTCTGAACCACAGCAGCAAGGAATGAAAAACTTTGTAAAAACGACATTTTTTCCAACAAACACAACATTATGAACAACATAATGGGAAACATCCCAGTCCAACATGGTGGGCAGGTCATGCCCCGCAGTTAGCCAATGGGCTGCAAGCCAGTCCCATATAGGTCCATTCCTCTATGAACTCCTCCTCTTTCTTTGCTGCTGACCCACAGCTAAGTCACACCTCTGGTTTTTCTTAGACTGTGTATTAGAAGTGTTACTCTTTGTCATTTTCATTGCAGGAAACAGCGTTCAGGGATTGTGTTTCTTTTCTATTAGTGTATTGTGTTTTTGCTACTTTCCTCAGTCAGGCGAGCGGGGCGTTTGTTTGTTTTAGCCCGCGTTCGCCTCCTGAGGTCCTTGTGACTAATTCCCTCACGAGCGTGGCGTTGCTCATTGAGCACGCTCTGTTCTTCTGAGGGGGTGCGTGCAGCCGGTTGGCTTCACGCGTTTGGTTTGGTCAACTTTAGTTGACCTTTTTCTTTGTTACAATTCCGAACTCTTCAGCGTTCTTTTTCACACGCGTGCCCGGTGCAGGGCCGCAGGTTTCTTCTTTCGTGTTGCGCGCGTCGTCCAGTTCCAGAAGAGTCACATTCTGACTGGCGATGCATGTCTGCTGAAGGAAGTTCTTTAGCACACGCTTTATGCGCTCTGCTTTTCATTGCCTAGGTTGGCGGTTCGAGCCTGCTCTCCGCCTGAAATTTATATATTTTAAAAAATTATTCTTATTTATTTTGTCTTTATTGGAATGTAATTTACTGTGTTGGTTTCTATTTCCTGTATGTTTCTTTGCCCTCACACGCTGCTCGCGTGATTTAACTGTTGGTCTACAGGCATTGCCTGTGTACAGCCTAAGTGGCTCTTCCCTACTGGTTTTAATCCCTCGGGAATTGGGGGTGTCAGCCTGCTCGGCTTGTGATTGGTACAGCATTGACCCTGCTGTTTGTAAATACTGTTTTATATATATATATATATATATATATAATTTACCAAGTACAATTGGTGCTGTCATGGATAAAGGGGTGCTTCCCTCCTCTGCAGATGCCAGCACTCAAGTACGCACTGCCAAAAAAAGTGATAAGTTGGTTAAAGCATGGGGGATCAAGCCTGTCATTCCCAGCCTTTAGTGGCGCAAGCTATCCAGTCCTCTTTGGACTCAGCCTTATCTGATTTGAATAACACCTTGGCGTCAGCCTTTGACCGATTAATTACCCGCATTGCTGATTTCCATCCCTCCCAAGATGCTGCCCCATCCGTTGCATCCCAGGCCCCTAAAAAATGTAAGGCCAAAACAAAACATATCCAGGCACAACTCAGTCCCCTCGTGGCCATTTCTCCTATATCTTCCCCTAGAAGTCACTTAAAGCGGGGGTGGGATGAATCCTGTCAACCTCCATCTTCCACCCCCTGGCCGGCACCCGCGACTTTCGCGCCGGTGGAGCCCCCTATTGCTGTCTCATCCTCAGACAGTTCAGATGATTCTGATTCGCCCCCAAAAAGGCGGAAAAGGAAGGTGACCTCGGTAGCCCCTCAGGAGGGTCCCCTACTGGATGTTAGTGGAGTACCTTTCTTTGATCCTGCCCTGATACAACACCCCAGGTCGGCCGAGTGGCAACCCTCTGAAGCGGTTTCCTCTTTCCTTAAGTTCTGGGTCAGGCACCCTGTGGCCAAGGAGGAACTAAATAAATTACGGTCAGAGTTTCCCAGACCTATGCTCGCCGACAATGTGGCTCTAGCGCCAGAAATAGACCAGTCTATGGCGGCTTTTCTTTCCCAGAAGGGGAAAGACCCCAAGAAGAGGGTCGATAAAGCGTGGCGTACTTATCAAGACCGACTGTTGGACATCCTGGGTCCAGTCATGCAGATTTTTGAAATGGCAGAAGAGGCGGCGTCCTCTAATACCCCGGTAGATGTTGACGCATTAAGGGGGTGGATCCAACGAACGGTATGCCTGCTCGGCAACGCTAATGCCTCCATATGTAGGGAGAGGAAAAAATCATTGTTGATGAGGTTGGATTCAAAACTGGCGGACATGTCAAAGAGGGAAGGGGGCCCTTCGGCTCAGGGTAATTTATTTGGGGATTCTTTCATAAAAGATTTGTCAGCATATGTTCACACATTTACGGCGCTGGACAAGGCGCAGGTTAATATAAGAAAGGTTTTTGCCCCAAAGGTTTTTAACAAGGCTGGACGAGGTAGGACCTGCTCCTCCGGCTGCTTTTCCCAGGGCTCCTCCCGTCCCGCCAGTTTGCGCCCCGTGCCGTGTACCAGCCCTCCTCTGCTCGAGGAGCACATAACCAGTTTTACCCACAACAAAACTCATCTTGGAGAGGACGTGCCGGCAGAGGCGCCTGAAGATCAAGAGGGCCATTAGGTAATTTCTCAGGTGTTAAAAGTTTTTTCCCTCAAAAGTCTAGGTGGCAGACTAGCCACGTTTCTTCCAGTGTGGGAGTCCCTCACTTCGGGTCCTTGGGTGTTGCAAACTGTTCAAGGTTATCAGATATAATTTTATGCCCCTCCTTGCCAGTTGTCCTTTCCCCTTCCTTTGGTGTTCGACGAGGTCAAGCAATCACTCATAGATGTGGAGGTAAGGGATCTCATTTCCAAGGGGCGGTAGTCCCGGCCTCTTACAAGGCCTCTCCGTTTCTGAGTACCATCTTCTTAGTCCCGAAACCCGACCAGGGGTTTCGCCCAGTAATCAATCTGAAAGCCCTCAACTCTTTTGTGGTTTATCACCACTTCAAGATGGAGGGAATTCATTTGCTCAGGGACACCCTTCTTCCGGAAGACTGGATGGTCAAATTAGACCTCAAGGACGCTTACCTAGTGGTTCCTGTCTTTCCCCCACATCAGGAGTTTCTTCAGTTTCAATGGGGGGGTCGGGTGTGGCAGTTTGCATCCCTTCCGTTTGGTCTGTCCTCGGCCCCATGGTGTTTCACCAAGCTCATGAGGCCTGTGATGGCTCTCCTCAGATCCAGGGGGCTTTGCATCATAATTTATCTGGACGACATGCTTCTGCTAGCCCAGAATTATCAAACTCTGTGTTCCCATCTGAAGTTCACTGTGACCCTCTTGCAGGATCTAGGTTTTGTGATAAATGTCAAAAAATCCATATTGAAGCCTACGCAATGTTTCCAATTTCTGGCCTTTAATATAGATTCAAAGCTTTGCATCCTTCTTCTCCCAGTCAACAGACTTTCCAAAATCAAGAAAGAGATTTGTTTGCTCCTCAGGAGAGGGAAGATCTCGCTCAGGCAGTTAGCCAGGGTTGTGGGGATGCTGTCAGCATCCATTCAACCTATCTTCCCTGCTCCCCTGCATTACAGAGCACTTCAGCGCCTAAAAGCCAAACACTTACGCAAGTGTCTCTCTTACTCCCAGATGGTGGAATTGCCTCCAGAGGCCAGGTTTAAACTCCTGTAGTGGCTCAGGCACATGGAGGCCTGGAATGGCAAGGCAATATTTGGCCCATCTCCGGATGTCGTTCTGGAGTCAGATGCAAGCAGAGCGGGTTGGGGAGCCAGATTGGGTCAAGTCTCCACAGGGGGGAAGTGGTCGGAGTCAGAGAAACAACTACATATCAATTGTCTAGAGTTGTTAGCGGGTCCTTTGCTGTTCGATGTCTCCTCAAGGATCAAGGGAATTGTTGTGTTCTCCGCTGCATGGACAACATCTCTGCGGTGAGGTACATCAATCACTTGGGAGGTACCAAGTCCAAAGCCCTGTCGGATTTGGCAAGAGAGTTTTGGCATTTTTGCCTCGACAGGGATATTCTATTGAAAGCAGAATACCTCCTGGGAGTCAGCAGCGAGGTTGCAGATTGGAACTCCAGGCACCTACAAGACAGGAGCGATTGGATGTTGAACAGGTCTCTTTTTGCCCGCATAGCGTCCCTCTGGGGTCCCCTGACGATAGACTTGTTTGCCTCGAGGCTAAATTGTCAAGTTCCCAGATTTTACAGTTGGAGACCAGATCCGTTAGCTCTGGCCACTGACGCTTTTCTACAGGATTGGTCGGGTCAGTTGGGGTATGCCTTTCCTCCCTTTGCCATAATAGCTTGGGTTCTGGTCCAAGTTCGCAGACAAGCGGTGTCTCTGGTTCTGGTGACCCCATTTTGGCCCTCTCAGGTTTGGTTCCCGGCACTTCTGGAATTGGCAATAGATATTCCCCGTATTCTCCCTCTCGATCCCCGGTTGCTGGAAGATCCGGGGGGTCGCCCTCACGTGTTGGTCCTGCAAGGACACCTTGCCCTTATGGCTTGGAAGATTTCAGCTCTTCCTGGTACTTCAGAGGACTTTCGCAAGACTCTATGTCGGTCATCAGAGACTCCTGGGCACCCTCTACTAAATCTGGGTATTCCTCAGCATGGAACCGCTGGGTTAGCTGGTGTGTGGCTAGGCACCTCAATCCCGTTTCTTCCCCTCCTGTAGAAGCGGTTAATTTTCTAGTGGAGTTGTTTAAGGAAGGGAAAGCCTACAGGACTGTTAATGGGTTTCGTTCAGCTATTTCACCCGGTCACCTTTTGGTTAAAGGGGAGCCAGTGGGTAGGCACTTTTTGGTGCGAAGGGCCCTCAAATCTATCCGTATTAAAGTTCCACCAAAACCGAAGTATTCGGTTCTTTGGGACGTTAATGTGGTACTGCAGCTCTTCAGATTCTGGCCTCCTAATGAGGATTTGTCCCTACAGCGGTTATTTGCCAAACTTGCTATGTTACTTTGTCTGGTGTCTATTAAAAGCATCTCTGATATCAGAGCTCTGGATGTGGATAATAAGATGTTCACCCCTCAAGGGGTTACTTTCTTTATCTCCCGAAGGACTAAATGCTTGACTTCCTCAATATCCTATCCAGCTTTTCCTGAAGATTGTAAATTATGTGTGGTCAACTGTTTGAAATGTTTTGAGTTAAAAACTGCAGGTTTTAGACCTCCAATGCCTCTCAGCTGCTAATTTCCTATCGGAAACCCCATAAGCCAGTCTCCCCTTCTACTTTGGCCAGATGGATCAAATGGGTTATGCGGGAGGCGGGGGTTGACACTTCCTCTTTTGGTTCCCACTCAGTACGGGGTGCTATGGCCTCTAAAGCAGCCTTTCTGGGGGGTAGTTTGGAACAGATTTTGAAAGCAGCTGACTGGTCAAGGGAGTCAACTTTTAAGACATTTTACCATAAACGTATTGCTCATGTTGCTGTGAATGTTATGCAAGGGCTTTGAACTTGCATAATATGAGCCTCTTGTCTTGCTATAGAATACCTAATCCCCCACACTAGCGTGAGAAGGGGGTTTAGATTCTATAAAAGACAAAGAGGCGAGTATTATCCCACCCACCCTTACTGGTGTTTGGTTGTTGTTTCAGCTTTCAGTTGATCGCTTCGACACTGGAAGAAGCGAGAGTTCGGCTTCAAGTGGCAGTGGGTTTCGGTCCGATGTTTCCATGAGTGTTGCTTCTTCGTTCTACGTGGAGAAAAATGTTCCGTGGTCGTGTGAAAAGCATCAGCGACAGAAAGAGGAGGAGTTCATAGAGGAATGGACCTATATGGGACTGGCTCGCAGCCCATTGGCTATCTCCGGGGCATGACCTGCCCTCCATGTTGGACTGGGATGTTTCCCATTATGTTGTTCATAATGTTGTGTTTGTTGGAAAAAATTTAGTTTTTACAAAGTTTTTCATTCTTTGCTGCCGTGGTTCAGAGTAAAGATTGTAATGCATAATACTTGCCTCTTTGTCTTGTATAGAATCTAAAGCCCCTTCTCACGCTAGTGTGGGGGATTAGGTATTGTGACTGCCTTGCTAGTGAACGAGCCAACGCGAAATCAGCAGTCTGCTGCTGTGTGAGGCGTTAAAAATGAAGGTGACGAAGGGTGAGCGCAGCGAGTGGAGGAGGCACCCCGATAACCGGGGCAGGGGCCTTCCTCCTTTTCGCGCTCTTGCCCCTCCCCCCCCTCAGGGGAGGAGAGAGGAGGGCGAAAGAGCCAGAGGAAAGGGCGCCAAGAGCCCCGGAAAGCCCGCGAAGGGCAACAAAGGAAGGGGGCGGGGCTTGGCGCATAAGTACAGCGGGCGCCCGGCTTAGGAACACTTGCAGCTCTTCCAGCAGCCGGGCGCCCGCCAAGAAAGGAGGACTTCGTTTCGTTTTGTAGCAGGTATTGCAGAGCGGTTGTTTTCATCCAGGACGGCGTTTCGTTGTGTGGAAGCATCGGAACTTGCGGTCGGCATCCAGAGGCGTCGGCGACGGAGAAGGAAGGTCCCGGAGCAGGTTTCTACCCGGGATTTCATTTCGTGGCGAGGAAGCGGCGACTCGTACGGCGAGGGGAGCGGTCGACATCCAGAGGCGCCGGCGACGGGGAAAGAAGGTCCGGAAGCAGGCGAGGCCATCCAGCGAACGGCGAGGCAGCAGGGAGCTACACGCTCGCAGCCGGCAAGAGGCGAGGGAAGTTTTCTTGCATAAGAGGAGCCAGTCAGCTGAGCGGCGAAGCAGCGGGGTCCCACAGGCTCACGGCGGCGGAAGCTGAGGTGGGAAGCGGCCATACCCAGGTTGGGTAGCAGCCCGAAATAGCTCAGTTGGGAGAGCTTTAGACCTAAGATCTGAAGGACCCCGGTTTCGATCGCGGAGAGACCCGTGGCGCAAGTGATAAGTGCTTGCTCTTGCAATGCAGGCGACCTGAGTTCTAAGCCCACAATAAGTGTGTCATTCTTGTTGTACGGGTTTCGGCAGGAAATAATTTTTGAAAAGTAAGACGCGGCGTACGAAAAAGTGCCGGGTGTGAGGAACGAGCTATTGCAAGGCTATAGCAAGAGAAAGGACGGCAAGTTAAGCAGAATTTTCTTTTGGCTGCAAGGGCTGTGCAGGAAAGTAGGAGACACATAAAGCATTGATTGGGAGGACAGGCCTAAAGAGAATGATGCAGATGCAAGGAAAAAGCCAAGAGGACCAGCAGAAAGATGACCTGGAGGCATTTTTGATGATGGCAAGAAGGGCGGGGGACAAATACGGCACCAGCTGGATGCAGTTAATGGCAGCACAGGTGGGAGCCGAGGTTGCGGGGCGCAACCAGAGGTCGGAGTCACCTCTCTTGTTTCCACCTACACCCATCGAGGAGGCATGGGTGGAAGTGCACTCGCAGGAAGGAAAAGAGCTGGACATCGAGGAGCTCGAGGAGGAGGAGGAGCCGGTCGCCAAAAGGAAAAGAGTGATGACCAAGAAAGCGAGGGACAGCCAGCAGCAAGCGGCGGCAGCACAGAAACGAAAAACCAACCCCAAGGGAAAGGGGAGGGCGCAGGAGGTTGAGGCCATTCCGGCACCTGTCCCTGCTGAGGCTCCAAGACCAGTGGGAGGTCCTCGCAGCACACCTGTAGCCACACCGGCGGTAGCAGCGGAGGTGCCAACCACCTTGGAGATGGTGAAAGGTATGTTCAGGGAATGTATGGAAGCTTGGGTGTCGGGTGCAAATTGTCAGTTGCCTGTTAATAAGAATGCTTTGAACATGGTGGGTAATGGAATGCAAGGGGGTAGTGGGGTCACGGAGCAGCTGGGCTCGGGGGCGAGTCAGCCCGTGGTAGGCGCAGGTCAGCCAGTAACGGGAGGGAACCCGGGGCAGATGGCGACGCAGGGGGCAAATACCACCTACACGCCACAAATTGGGGGACACCTTGGTGGGGGGCACAGGCTCCTTCACAGGTACAAGGGCAGGAGCTGGCCAGTAATAACACAATATACGGGAGGCCCATGCCGGGGTTTGCACCGGCCAGAGTGGCGATTAATGCATTGGCATGGCACATCCCGCTGGCATACAAAGAGCGGGTATGGAGGAAAGAGTTCATGGACATTATGGAATTGTTGGGGATGGTCCTCTCGGGTCAAGGCTTCAGCGAACCCACTGAGAGGGAAAGGGAGAAGAAGGAGAGGGAGAGGCCAAAAATAGAGCTCAATATACATACCTGGTTGAGGGCGTTCAGGGTTTATGCCACTATTATGTTAGAAAAATTCCCACAAGATGGCGTGGCATTGATGGCGTATGAGCAGTATATTCACGAGCAATACTTGAAGCATGGGGGGGATACATGGAGCAACTACGATAAAGGTTTTAGACTTAAAATGCAGGTATGGCCAGCAATGACCTGGGATGAAGTGGATGTGGGGGGGCGCATAGACACGAAAACGGTCCCAGCCAGGCAGATGAGATGAGATCGGTAGATGAGAGCATGACAAGCGAAAGACCAGCCCAGGGCAGGGGCAGGGGGTCCTACTCAAAAGGGAGGGGGTCCTTTCGTGGGAACTCCTCTTGGATCAGCCGGCCCAATTACCAAGGGGAGTTGCCAGAATGTTGGTTGTTCGCTGAAGGGAGGTGCACTTATGGTAATGCGTGCAGGTTCAAACACTCAAAAGCAGCAAGCGCAGGGAGGCACAGCCCCAACAGCCGAGAGGGTAAGACAAGGGGCAATGCAAAAGGCAAGGAGAAAAGCAAACATGATTGAAACACAGCTGCCCACGCCAGTACGTTTACAGGCCATGATGCCTTTCCTGAATGCATATAGCGACAAGGGTGACGCAAAACTGTTATGGGAGGGTTTCAGGTGGGGTTTTAAGATTCCTTTCCAGGGGCAGTTAGGACTTAAGGAGGCATGTAATTTGAAATCGGCGCTAGCAATGCCTGGAATCTTGGCGCAAAAAGTGGGGAAAGAGGTACAGTTGGGGAGGGTGGCTGGCCCTTTCCACACTCCTCCACTGGAAAACCTGGTAGTATCTCCGTTGGGCTTGGTACCTAAAAAGGATAAGGGGCAGTACAGACTGATACAGCACTTGTCCTTCCCCGAAGGGGAGTCAGTGAACGATGGCATTTCGGGAGAGGAATGCAGGGTTCACTACGCAACATTTGAAGATGCAGTGGACTTGGTAAAGGCAGCGGGGGTGGGGGCCCTCATGGGGAAGGCGGACATTGAATCAGCTTTCCGGTTGCTACCAATTCACAAGGACAGCCATCATTTGCTGGGGTTCAAGGTGTTACAGGATTACTTCTACGACAAATGTTTACCGATGGGGTGTGCAATTTCATGTGCGTATTTCGAGAGGTTTAGCAGATTCCTCGAGTTTGCAGTAAGGCAAAGAAGCAAAGTTGGGGGGATGGTGCATTACCTCGATGATTTCATGTTTGTTGGGGGCCAAGGGACACATGATTGCAAGAACCTTATGGCAGTATTTCAGGAGTTGATGGAAGAATTTGGTATACCTCTGGCTGGGGAAAAAACGATGGGGCCGGTAACATCATTGGTGTTTTTGGGGATTGAAATTGACTCTGTAGCAGGGGTGTGCAGGCTTCCGGGAGACAAGGTACTGAAGTTGAAGGAAGTAATTGCGGGATTGTTGGGCAAAGAGAAAGCCACTTTGAAAGAACTTCAGGCCTTAGCGGGCAGCTTGAATTTTGCAGGCAAAGTGATCCCTCCAGGTAAAGCGTTCGCTAGAAGCATAGAGTTGAAAACAGTGGGCTTGAAGCACGCGGGTCAACACGTGCGCCTAGGTAAAGAGGTTAAGAAGGACCTGGAAATGTGGAATACCTTTTTGGACCATTTTAACGGGGTATTGGTGTGGAAGGAACCCCTGGGGAAGGGAGATGGACCGAATCTGGTTACCGACTCGTCAGGGGCCCTAGGTTTTGGGGCCATCCTGGGCACGAGGTGGTGCGGGCAGGCTGCAGCTGAATGCAGAGGTCAGGGTACGTCATATACCCGGGGTTAAGAATGTGGCCGCTGATTCTCTTTCTCGTTTGCAGTGGGGAAGGTTCCGGGAAAACCATCCAGAGGCGAACGCAAGGATGACACCCTTCCAGACACAGTGGTGGGGATTGGTTGGGGAGATCTGAGCTCACTGATCGACACGGCTCTCGCACCAGGCACTATGCGGAGATACAAGGCATGCTGGGAGCGATTCAGGGCCTTTCAGAGCGATATACTGCCCGAGAGCGAAAAGGGCTGGCCTGTGCGTGCCTTTGTGGGATGGTCCTGGACAATGTTCCCTCTAATTATTTTCTTCTATGTGCGGAACTGGTTGGCTGATGTGCGCACATTATTTTCTATGTGCACAACTGACTAATGAGGTAAGCCACTTTGTAAGCATGCATATTTAATGAACTACCATCGCAGAAGAGAGTTTGAAAAGGAGTGTCTTCTTCCCAGCCACTGCAATTCTTTACAAATCTTAAGACACTTTTTCCAAACACATAGGCTTAAATAAAATGTCATGTGATTATACAGAAAACTCATCCAGTCCAAACATCTGCCAAAGTACCTTGCAAACGTACTTCTATGCAGAGAAAAATGTATGTTTTATGCCACTGGAAAATCACTCATGTCACGTGTATTCCAAAACACAAATATGTCGTGTCATATCTGAGGTGTCTGTCAAGAAATTCCGAAAGAATACAACATTTGTTGATAGATTAATGGCAATTAAAAGCAATGTGTCAAAAAATATGCTGATCAGAGTTCAAGTGCCAATTTAATGAAGTAATTCAAGGCCCAGGAGACAGGCTTCTAATAATGTGTGGGGATGATAATTGCATCAAAATAACTGCACCTCAGAAAATGATAATCAAAAATTCCTGTGCCTCTGCTTACTATCCACATTATGTTGTTTTGTGGGTATCGATAACACCAACCTTATAACTCAGAGACATATGCACCAGAGGGAGTAGAAGCTTGTTACCCTCCTTACTCACCTTCCTCCCTGTAACTGGAACAAGCTTGTCAAGCTTATCATTGTTTCAACCCACAAAGCTCCACTGATATTTTACTAAATGAGTGACCAGAAGGAACTCCAATAATATTAAAGCCTGATCTGAAGAGGAATTTTAAGGGGAAAGAACATCTTTTAATACACAGAAAGTATGCCTATTGGCAAAGCTAATAGCTTCTTTACTCCCTCAAAAATCATTTGACTCCAGGTAGGAAGCAAAATCTGATTAGAGCCCTGCTTCTACCCCTGACATAGGGAGTAAAATTAAATGGCACATAATAAAGTCATTCGTTTTGCCCACACTTCAGCACCACAGCCTAGATCAAATGTAAACAAGAGCCTTACTGAGGTTTATTATAGAGCCCTGTTGAAGAAAATCACATGTATATGCCTTTTAAGTTGATAGCATCAATTCATCAGAGATACAACTGATTCAGTGCCTTTTTCTGTAACTACGGATCCCTCTTCTTTAATTCTTAATCAGTTAAATAAGATGCATGGAGATGCTAGAGACGATACACACAGAACACATGGTTATATTGAAAGGCCCTCAGCAGCTGAGCATGGAAAGAAAAAGGGGGTGCTGTTGTCTAGAAGGTGTTAAGTGAAAAAATTCCTTTCACTTTACTGGGAAAAAAAAGATCAATTTAGACCGCTCTGTGTCCTCACAGAGCGGTATTTCTAAATCGAACTGTCATGCCCCTGCCGCACACAAGTGTGCGCAGGGGCTGACATGCATGGCGAGACCCAGAGGAGCCGTTACAAGAGTGTCAGGTGAGTGTGTATCTGTGTACGCATGTGTGGGGAGTGTGTGTTATTCTGGGAAGGGGGTGGTGGGTAGTGAAATGGGGTATTTGTGAGGTTAAATCCCCGATTAACAGGACAACCACTGGGAAAGGGTGAGGATGGGGAAGGGATCAAGTTGCATGGGCAGTATGTGATAGTTCGGCATTTTAAAGCCAACACAAAAAGGGCCAGAAAAAACAGTATTTTTTGTGTTCAGTCTTTCAAATATGGAAATATCACATAGAACCATCTAGAAGGGTACTAGAATTTCCTATTCTTCAGCAAACCTGCTCACCATCCTCGACTATAACACCCCTTGCGTTCTCATCTTGCTTGATCTCTCTTCTGGCTTTGACACGGTCAACCATGCCATCCTGCTCAACCGTCTCCGTGATAACCTGGGTATCACTGGTCAGGCCCTGGCGTGGCTGACTTCTTTCCTCTCCGACCGACCCTCCCAGGTCCAACTTGGGTCCTTCCTTTCCGACATCTTTTTCTCTACCTGTGGTGTCCCCCAGGGATCAAACCTCTCTCCCTGGCTGTTCAACCAATACCTGGCACTCCTTGCCCACCGCATCGCCGCTCTCTGTCCCAACTTTCAGTGCTATGCTGATGATACCCAGCTCATTTTCAGGCTACCCTCAGCCTCCTCATCTCCTTCCCTCATCTCTGACTGTCTGTCTGCCATTCAGGAATGGTGTGCCGCCAACAACCTCTGCCTTAATGCCAGTAAGACTGAGATTCTACTCATCGGCACACCCACTACCTCCTTCCCTGCAGCTCTCTGGCCGGCCTCTCTTGGCCCTCCTCCCACTCCCACCTGCAAGGCTAAAAATCTCGGGGTCATCTTCGACTCTGCACTCTCCTTCTCCCCTCACATCTCCGATGTCTCCAAGAAGTCACACTACCAGCTGCACCTCCTTAGAGGTATTCTTCCTTTCCTCTCCTTCCCCCAGAAGCTCACTGTCTCCAGAGCCCTGGTCCTCTCCAAGCTGGACTACTGTAACAGCCTCTATCTAAATCTGCCTGCCTCTACTCTCCGCCCTCTGCAACCTATCCAGAACTGGACTGCGAGACTTGTCCTTGGCTTCAAGCCCAGGGATCGTATCTCTCCAGGACTGAAATCTCTGCACTGGCTCCGAGTGGCTGCAAGGATTAAGTTCAAAACCCTCTGCATTGTACACAAGGCCTTCTGGGGTCAGGGACCGAAATACCTTCAACTCTCTCTACCTAAATATCTCCCTTCTCGAGCTCTTCGCTCATCTGCCTCCAACTCCCTTAGGGTCAGTCGCTTCTCCAAGCAACGAGTTGGTGGCAGATCACTCTCTTCAGCAGGGGCCTCCCTCTGGAACAGCCTTCCTGCCTCCCTGAAACTTGAGGAGAACCATCTCCGGTTCCGGAAACACCTCAAAACCCTCCTCTTTGCTTCTGCTTTCTCTCCTCCCCTCCCTTGCTGAATTCCTGACCGTAATTTCCCTGGTTACCTGGCCACCCTTTTGATCTCTGGCCCAGGCCCCGTTAATGTCCCACCTGCACTGCCTCCCTGGCAACCCCTGCACTTGAGGACAGTTTTATGTATCCTTTCAGTCCCCTTACTAGCACTTACGTCTGCACTTCCTTGCACTTGCCACTAGCTGGCTGTTTGTATCATATGTATTCCACTTCCCATGTACTGCACTTCCCCTCTCCCTTCCCCCTGCACACTTTTCCTTTCCTCCCTTCCCATGCACTTGCGTGATCTGAATGACACCTGGCCTAGTATGATCGTTGTTTGTCCTCCCATTGTTCCCCCCCCTTGCCTCGTTGCGCCTTGAAACACCTGTGTATAGGCGCATTATAAATGCCATATATCATATCAAACAAGCAACACATTTCCTTTAGTAAACTGCCAAAATGTTTGCCTTGGTTTTTTAAATGTGCTGCTTTGTTCATCACACGCAAGGAGTGATGACCTGTGCTGTTCCACCCATAGCCTTCCCCGGCCCCTGTACTAGCCTCCAATACCAGTTGAGAGAGCACTGTAAAAAGTGAGGGATTGTAGTAGTAAACATCCACTGGGAAATTTACAGACCCACAATACTTTGCATGCAAGGCATATTTAATGCCTCAACATATTATCTGAATTTTTAAGAATGTAGTAACTCTGCATGTTTACAATCATTTTGCAGAGCATACAAGATTGTTTGCAACATACCCCACCCTTATATCATTGCGTAGGATTATACATGTGCTAATTGAAACCGTCTTTGCATAACATTGAGTTACCATATAATGTGTGAAGATCTATGCCCAAGGGACTCTGAACACTTGCAAACGATGCAGGTTGTGTGAAAAGCATTCTCCTGTCTGAAACTCCAGTGCCCTGATACTATGGACGAGTAATTCCAGGCATAGGCCATACCCATTATCCCTTGTAGGCAAAGTAAATGATATTGCAATGTTGCTCTCCACTTATAGGGTAATGATAGTCTTCTCAAAATCCTCACAGGGAAAATTAATATTTGAGTGTTTTAATACATAAACTTGGAAGGGGGCCACTTCAAAGCACCTGTGTGACATATGTACAAAGAAGAGGAAGTATGGGATAAGGTTACACATCTGAGTAGCCTGTTTACTTACAGTCAGTATCTGATATTTGAGCTTGTAGTGCGATTAAATATTGTGGGTGATGCTTTTGGTAAGGCACAATGAGTAACAGAAATTCTGGCGCGTGAACGTTATATTACAATAAACATAAAACAAGTGGATGTAGCTACACGTTTGCTTACCTTTCGCAGAGCCAAGAGAGGAAGCGTCTAGGTTGTCCGGTAGTGGCTTTGTGTTCTGGGGCAGAAGTTAGTCATAAGGTGAAAGAGTGGTAGTGAAGTGTAGGAGTCCTGGGTGGGGAGGGACCATTATTTGGTTAATGAGTGCAGGCAAATCTTGGTTAGATCATGGAGCCAGTTTTTCATATTCGTTTTTAACCTCTTGTGTGTGTATTTTACTGTCAGGGATTTTAGGTGTTTACGGTCACCCTTGCAAATGAAAACGAGCAGTATATCAAGACTATTTGCTTATTTTATGAGAGAGAAAATTTCAGGTAATTGCTGTGACTTGTGCCTTATTAAATCTTTTTGAATAGGTGAGAATTGTCTGTGTGCGCTGCTAAAATTCTTCTGAGCGGCACCCAGAAGGAAGCTGGGCAAGCGCACATGCGCACAGCTTAGAGGGAACATTGGTCCTGGAGCCAAGGACGGTCCAGGGCGTGGGTGGCGTATCACCTGGCGGCGATTGCTCAATTCTACAAATTAAGGGGCATGCCTGACCCCACTAGGGAACATTACATTGTCATGGCGATGAAGGGTTGGGCCAAACAGGTGTTGGCGAAGCCCGACGAGAGACGGCCCATAGATGTGGGAAAGTTGCACAAATTGATCAGGAGCTTGGGGGTGGTGTGCAGGGACGAGTACGAAAAAGGATTGTTCTCAGCAGCCTTCTCTCTCGCATTTTTTGGAGCTTTAAGGGTAAGCGAGCTGGTGCCAGCCAACAAGAAGGGTAAAGGTTTGAGTTTCCTGAGGAGCTGTGATTTAAGGGTACAGGGGGAGCGGTTATGCATATTTCTGAGGAGGTCCAAGACCGACCAGACGGGGAAAGGCAGAATGATCACGTTGGGGAGTGTCCAAGACAGTCCGGTCTGTCCAGTAGGATGCGTGAGCAGGTATTTGAGTCATAGGTGCCACACAGGAGACGAGGCCCCTTTTCTGGTACACAACGACGGATCAGCGCTAAGCCTGTTTCAGTTTAAAAGGGTGTTGGACAGGGCTCTGGGGGAGGCGGGGTTCTCAAAAGGGGTCTTTGGGACACATTCATTCAGGATTGGGGCCGCCACAACTGCGGCTGGGATGGGCCTGGGAGCAGAGACAATCAAACAGATTGGGGGCTGGAAGTCAGGTTGTTTTAAGCGGTATGTCAGGCCTGAGAAAATGTAAGACTAACAGTTCCTTCCTCCTGTTTCCTCGCAGTAGCACCAAGGCGGGGAAGGCGGCGGTCTGCCTGGGTGGTGGGCCATTCGTTTGTGTCAAGGGCCAGGGGAAGCTGGTCAGCCAAACAGGAGGTGTTGACCGCCGGGGAGTACCGGGTGCAGTGGCACGGAGTGCCGGGCATGAAATGGGCACAGCTGCGAGGGCACGTACGCAGTCTCCAGAGGGGCCACCGGAGGCCTGACGTATTGGTGGTGCACCTCGGCGGCAATGATTTGGCCGAGTTGGGGAGGGGGATCTTGCTCAGGGAAATGATGTCGTCATTGCAGGATCTAGCGGCTGAATTGGGGGACACGGAAATCGTATGGTCTGAAATCATCTCGAGGCGCGAATGGAGGGGCGCCGAGAGTCAGGCAGCCGTGGAAAACTCAAGGAGGAAGTTGAACTGGGCCATGGCTAAGTTTTGCAAAGGGAGAGGCCTCCAACATATCAGACATGGTTTGATCAATCTGAAAAACACGGAGTACTACTTGAAGGACGGGGTGCATTTGTCGGAGCAGGGAATGGATTTGTTTTTCTGGAACATCTGCACGAAACTACTGGAGTTATAAGCTAGGAAAGGGGGGAGCCACGGTGGGCGATAACCCACCTTTGGCGTGGCGGGTTGTGGCAACCTAGGATAAGACTAAGACTCCGAATGAGCCATTGCTAAACCGGAAGGGGCTTCGCACATTCTAGACACTGCCTCCTGGGAGCCTAAATGGCGGGGGTGTCTGGCGGTAGCAATTGGGGCTCAACTTCCCCCCAACAAACAGTGCTCTCCCAGTCCGCAAAGACCTGCAGGGGCAGGCGGTTTCTCAGACTCGAAGGCCTTGGGGGAGTTATGCCTGCAATCAGTATGGAGGTAAAGGGGGAAGCAGGACGAGGAGCAGTCGCCACACCTGTTGGAACGAAATTTTAATACCTGTTTGCAGTGGTTTTGTATATGTAAAAAATAAATCTGCGGCCTTGTTTTGCCAAACAAAGGAAAATGTCTCATGCAGCACCTTACTGGAGGGAAAACTAAAGGGGCTGACAAAATGAGTAATGTTGGAAACAAACGGCATAACTATTGGACAAATGCCCAGGTTATGAAGGTGACGAAGGGTGAGCGCAGCGAGTGGAGGAGGCACCCCGATAACCGGGGCAGGGGCCTTCCTCCTTTTCGCGCTCTTGCCCCTCCCCCCCCTCAGGGGAGGAGAGAGGAGGGCGAAAGAGCCAGAGGAAAGGGCGCCAAGAGCCCCGGAAAGCCCGCGAAGGGCAACAAAGGAAGGGGGCGGGGCTTGGCGCATAAGTACAGCGGGCGCCCGGCTTAGGAACACTTGCAGCTCTTCCAGCAGCCGGGCGCCCGCCAAGAAAGGAGGACTTCGTTGCCCACCCTTCCACCCTACAGCTATGACAGAGCCTGGACGTCGTTGTCGCAGGATGGACAGGCGGGTTGTGGCAACCTAGGATAAGACTAAGACTCTGAATGAGCCATTGCTAAACCGGAAGGGGCTTCGCCCATTCTAGGTGCCTCCTGGGAGCCTAAACGGCGGGGGTGTCTGGCGGTAGCAATTGGGGCTCAACTTCCCCCCAACAAACGGCGCTCTCCCAGTCCGCAAAGACCTGCAGGGGCAGGCGGTTTCTCAGACTCGAAGGCCTTGGGGGAGTTATGCCTGCAATCAGTATGGAGGTAAAGGGGGAAGCAGGACGAGGAGCAGTCGCCACACCTGTTGGAACGAAATTTTAATACCTGTTTGCAGTGGTTTTGTATATGTAAAAAATAAATCTGCGGCCTTGTTATGCCAAACAAAGGAAAATGTCTCATGCAGCACCTTACTGGAGGGAAAACGAAAGGGGCTGACAAAATGAGTAATGTTGGAAACAAACGGCATAACTATTGGACAAATGCCCAGGTTATGGCACGCACGGTCTGAAGGCTTCAGGAACCTCCGAAATGCAGGATACTTTACTGCGGTGATGGGCAACAAAAGGAAAAAAAAAGATCCCTCAGCTTGCCTGAGGCGTGAGAGCAGACAGTCAGCTGGAGGAAAAACACGAAGGAGGAGAGCCAGAGAGACACGCTGAGTGCGTAGTATTGCCGGTAAGCACAGTAGGCTTCTCTGACAGCGCTGTCCCCAGCAAAAAGCTAGACCACAGCCTGCACAGCCCCCCGCTCACAGAGCCAGCATGCAAATATTAAAGGAGGGGCAATCTGTTGTTAATAGAGAGATAGAGAGGCAATCTGTAATGTGTAGAGGAGGTACAGGGATTAGCACACCGAACCGTTCTTGGGCACAAATAAACACGCAGACACATGCGCCCACCGCCCCCCTTTGAGCCACAAGTGACCGCAAACCTCAGCGAGTGCCTGCAACAGGGCAACAGCGCAAAGTAAAATAAGCACAAGAGGCCAGGCAGACAGTGAGAAAACAGTGTGGAGAGCATAGAAAATGAGAATGCTTTCCCTAGTTGGCACATTGACAGCAGTAAACTCATTTTAAGGCATTGAGGCTCAGCAATCAGCATTCCCTCATAGGGCAAGCAGACAACATTTCCATATATCACTGACTCAGACAGAATAAAGAGTGCAAGCACAAGAAAACAGGTGCTCCCAATAAGCAAAATCCCCCACAAGGGGAACTGCCAGCAGAAAAGTGCTGGGAATGCGCTGGAGCACTCTGGCAAAGGGGAAATATGGAAAAAGAATAACACAAAAAGCAAAAAAAAAGATACAGGAGCTCAGCCCATAAATAAAAATTAAAAAAAAAAGAAAAAAACACCATTGTGCCTTCATATGGGTAGAACTTACTCGCATTGAGCCCTGCTGAGAAAGGTGTTTGCACTAGTTGCGACTCGCACAGATAAGAATGTAACTTTTTGCCTATAGGAGCCCGTTTTAAAGTTAAGGAAATTTAGCTGCGCTTCCACAAGCATGGAACAAGACCAGGAACAGACTTTGACAGATAAACCAGGAAATGATCGAGACAGCGCCACTAAGCCAGATATCAGACCTTTGTTAGGAGAAATCCGCTCGATAAAGTCCAGTCTCACAGAAAGAGTCACCGATTTACAGGATAGAATGGTAAAAAGTGGATGACCGGATTGAGGCGGTTGAGAACAACCAGCTGTCGGGTGACCTGGCAGTCATGAGCTGCGAAGCCAGATTGCGGGATTTGGAACAAAAGGGGAGAGATATTGAACTGAAGCTCGATGATCTCGAAAACCGAGAGCGAAGAACAAATATACGTGTCATTGGACTCAGCGAAAGACAAGGTGAAACACTGGCCAGAATGGAAAGTCGAGTGAAAGCTCTGGTGATATCGCTCTTGGACCCGGCGGCTCTCCCCCAAAATTGAATTTGACAGACTACATAGAGCTGGAGGCCCAAGATCAGTTCTCACCAAGTGTCATCATTATAAGAAACGACAAGAAACCCTACAAAGAGCAAAAGAGAGTGAACCTATGGAATTCGAGGGATCCAGTGTCAAAATATTTCAGGACCTCTCTGTTGTCACTCTGAACAAACGGAGAATCTGCCGCCCACGTACAACTTGGCTGTAGGAGCATTAGATCTGTTATAGATGGAGTTTCCCTTTTTCATTGAGTTTTGAACACAGAGTGGAGGGCTACCGCGTCACCACAGAGGAGGAATCCAGAAGTGTCTTGGAGGGCCTTCCTGCAGGCACGTCAGGAGATGACAGAGATGCAGCCAGAAAACCTGGCAAGCCAATGCATAAAAGTACACCCCCTTCACCAAGCAGAGGCCGAGCCTCAGGAACTAGAAAGTATAAGTGATATAACATGCCTTGAAAGCCCAGCCCTCCAGGGAATGGTTGGACCCAACAGTAGTTTCTCGGTTTGAGTTTATGCACTTTTTGAGCAAAAGGGGAGAGCTTGTCCATTCCATGTGAACAAAATGGCTCGAAGTGTTTGTAACAATGATTAATGGACTCATAGCCCCAGTACAGCCAAGAAAGTTCAGATGCTGTCAATTTTAAAACATGTTGCGGGAGGTTTCCGCCCCTAAATCTTTTAAATTGTGATCATTCTTTATATTTGCCTGGAGAGGGGTGCCTGGAGTGTGGCCCTGCTTTTGTAAGGATGTCTCAAGTGTAGAAGAATGCCATGGATGGTATTTTTTCAGGGTGTAGGGAGGGGGCTCAGGGGTGGGACTCGCAACGGAGGAGTGGAAAGAGATCTTTAGACACTGTTAACGTCACACTAACTCAACCTCACACACTAGTCAACCTTAGATATCTTATGCACACAACAGTACCTTGCACAAAGATACCCTATCGTAAAGAAGTTAAAACGCGAAAATTAACCCACCAACATGGCGCTCCTTGATGGCATAACATTTGGGTCCCTTAATTTCAAGGGTTTAAACTCACTGCAGAAGCGTTCCATGTTAGCTAGGGAATTTAAACTGTCCAAGCTGGACGTGTTATTTGTGCAGGAAACAAAGTATGCGCAAGGGAAGGAATTCAGGATTGTAGGTAAACAAATAGGAGGCACATTGTGGGCTTCGGGTGGCCAGAAGAAGGGTGTGGTCGGGATTATATATAGAAAATCAGTGGGCACATAACAATATTGCACGCTACCTAACAAAATTCCCCCGTAAATCGCTATCACAGGACAATCAAGACATGTTAAATGCCCCAATCACAACTGAAGAAATCCAAATGGCCATTTTCAAGAAGAAAGTGGGTTCAGTGCCAGGACAGGATGGGTATACACCAGCCTTTTTTTAAAGCAAACAGGAACTTGTTAACTTCCTTTCTAGTTAAGCTTTTTAACTCAATTTTAGATACTAGTCAGGCCCGCTGTCATTCACAGAATCGAGAATCATAGTAATACTCAAAGAAGGTAAAGACATTACAGAATGCACGTCCTATCGGCCCATATCACTTATAAACATGGATGCAAATATCTACACAAGCATTCTCGCTAACCGTCTAGCTCAAATTCTGCCCCAGTTAGTTCACATGGACCAGGTCGGGTATGTAAGGGGCAGGCAAGGTGTGGACAATGTTTGCAAAATGCTGGATCTTATGGCCACCGTTGACGAGAGGGAAGACTGACCCATTTTAATGTATATCGACGTGGAGAAGGCATTTGACAGGGTCGAATGGCCTTTTCTTTGGGCAGTTATGAGTTGGGCACGATTGGGCGAGCTATGGATAATGGGGGCATTAGCTCCATACTGGAATGCTACGACAATGGTCTTAGTCAATGGTGTGGCATCAGAGCTTTTCAACCTGACAAGAGGCACACGACAGGGCTGTCCCTTGTCCCCTCTCTTGCATGCCCTGGTAGCAGAGCCTTTGGCGCTGGCGCTGGCAATTAGATCTAATGCTCAAATCCATGGGGTCGAAAGAAGTGGGAAAGAACATAAGTTAGCACTATTTGCAGATGAAATTTGAGCCTATACTTCCCGACCATTAGAATCGGTGCCTGCCCTTTTTACAACCTTGAAGGCATAAAGCAGTCTATCGGGATTCCGAGCAAACCTGAATAAAACAGTCGCGTTAACCCTCCGGCCGAATGCAGTCCTCCCAGTACAATTAGTTGCAGACTTCCAAATACAGACAGTGAGCATTGCACACCTAGGCATATAGATCATGAAAGATTTAACAAGAGAATTTGATGCAAACTATAGGCCACTTTGGAACACCATCAAAGCTGATTTAAAGAGATGGTCCAAACTGACCCTCTCTTGGCCTGCTAGATTCATGTCCATTAAGATAAATATTCTTCCTAGATTTTTGTTCCTTTTTCAGTCTCTCCCTGTGATTATCCGGGAAGCATTCCTGACAGATGTCAAGCGGTCCCTCCTGGCGTATTTACAGACGGACGTGAAACCCTGGGTTGCGTACTCGACCCTGATTACCCCAAAGCATAAAGGGGGTATGGGATACCCAGAACTCTTTGAATACTATAGGGCTCTCAATTTAAAATCCTAGAAGATCACCTGTGGGACAACACAGAAAACAATGGGTGGAACTGAAAAATGAGTTATTTAAGCCAGTTACCCTGGGTGAATGGCTATAGGTACCATACCGCACCATGCCACGTAAGATCCAGAAGCACCCAGTCTTGGAGTTTCTCTGGTATCTTTGGCATCCCACACAAACCATGAAGAGGGTGACATCCTGGCCATAGCCCCTCAGTTGCATATGGGTGTTACACTCACCTGGGAACCACAGGGACGCCACCCAGCCGGGTTACTCGCTGGTATGCTTCTCAGCTTTGCCCTGATGTGGTCTGCAGGCAAGGTTCTGCCTGAAAATACAGGAGGACTGTGTTCAAGACTGACCGACTGGGGTAAGTATCCTCCCTCCACTCCCGTATGATTTCAGTCCCTCTGGCGCCCTCTCCTCACCTTGTGGTAGAATAGACGTGTTCTCCGTCCTGCCTTCTTTGCAGGGGCGCGTTGTCTTTCATGGGCGAGTGAGGTCCAGTTACTTCACTGACGCCGGCCCTTTTGATATTTTTCAGGTAGTCTTATTGCTGTTCTTTAGTTTTTTTGCTATCCTGCATGCCTTTCTTTGTTTAAAATGTCTCTTTTTTTCTCCCTTAGGTATGCAGAGCTTCAGCGCGGCGAACTGGCTTGGTTGAGCCCCGCTGGTAAATGATGGCGCATTAAGAGCGCTATGATGGCGTAAGTAAGCGCAATGTGCAGCGCTGCAAAGTCTTGCCTTTGCTAACCTGTGTTTTCCTTCCTTGTAGGTCGTGGTGTTCTTCAGCGCGAGTGGAATGTCCGGAGTGGTGCCAGCCGTGGGGAGACCAGCCAGGTAAGCCTTTTGAGCAGTTCGTAATTTGTAAATGTCTCTACTGCTTTCTTTAATGTTGCCTCCATCTTCCTCTTTCAGGTCGTTCTGTCCGGGAGGCGTGCAGATTCGAGGAAGCTGTTCTCAGGAGCTGCGAGTGTTTAAAGATGAAGACTGCAGGTAAGATGCTGCTGCTAATGATGTTCCTTTTGTCTCCTTGCAGGTTCTGCTTCTCCGAGGTTCGAGGGAATAGCTGGACACGGTGAGCGTCACGTTGCAAGCTGCAAAGTAATGCAAAGCGTGTTGTCTTGCTCAGGTGTGGTTTAAATAGCCCCAACAAAATAGTCCAGGTAAAGTAGTCCCTAGGCTACCACACCCAAAACACTAGACCGCATAGCTTGGTTCTTAGGAACCAAGCTATGTGAATGCCTCCATGTTGGCTGACAATACAATAAAGTAGTTCCCAAGCACATTGCATTTCATGGTGTATGAGCCTGGCGTTGAGGGCTTTTGAAGAGGATGCCAGTCTCTAGAGGCTCTAGAGGCCCGAGTCCTGACTCCACCTTGCCAATGGGTTTGCCAGAGGGGGTTTTGGGTGAGGGTCGTGACAGCGGGCCCCTCCTATTAGGGACCGCTTGATAGATGTAAGTCGCTCTTAGTCCCAATATGAAGAAGGCATGGTGAGAGTAGGGCAGATGTGGAGGGAAGGTTCCTATATGTCAAAGGCAGAGTTAGAGGAGACACAACACGGTACCATGATTCAGCCACTATACTACCTGCAGTTGAGAAGTGTTTTGCAAGACCCGTGCTGGGGAGATTCCCTTCGGAGGCAGCTTTCAGGCATTTGAGTGTATCCTGAGTGTATGCCGGAATACACAGGTATTGATAGCCCAACTATATAGTGCATTGCTTACTAGAGGACACCTTGTACAACCCAGCACACAAACCAGATGGGAGGAAGAACTAGAGCTGCACGAGCAGCCAGGCACATAGGCACTTATACACAGGGCAGTATGGAATACTTCTATATCTATGCAATATAAAATGCACAATGGAAGACTACTGATGAGATGGCACCTTACTCCCCAACGGCTATCGAAAATGTTTCCAGGAATAACACTGCATTGTTGGAGGGGGTGTGGAGAAATAAGTGATTATTGGCATCAATGGTGGAGTTGCGTAAGATGCAGATGTTCTGGAAGGAAGTCCTGGGTTGGATACAAGACATAGATGGTATTCTTAGAAGACTTACCCCACTATTGGTTTTGTTTGGTATAGAGACGGATGGGGAGGGGATAAATACAATTATTTCTGCATGCCTAGGAATCTGTTTGTAGCAGTACAAGTATGTTTAACAGTTAAATTGAAGCACAACACCCTGCCATCGAAAGGAGAATGGCTCATGAAGGCTCATAAAGGCACATGCCATACATCAAATGGAGAGTATCACAGCATCCCTGCTAGAATCCCACTCCCATATAGACCTGATTTGGCTACCTTTTTTGGAATACTACACTGAACACAGAAATGCAGTGAAAGGGGAGGGGTTATTGTAAGGGAACCCATCAGGAATCTTAATGTCCAGCAAAGTACCCATAGGTTTCGTAGTTTTTTCTTTTTGTTTTTTGATCTGGCCTGAATGGGGGAAATAACAAGATGCCAAAATTGTATATTACGGAAATTCAAACGTGTAGTAGACTGGTACTGAGAGATGTGGATGTTATCAATGTGAATAGTGTACTTTTGAATTTTACTCTGAAACCATCAGATGAACAATATCTCTCAGAGAGAGTCTAATGGGTACCATGTAGAAGCCAGGTGGCAAGAAAGGGGAAGTATAATGTTTTTCTTTCTCTAACGTGGTCTTTGTTTAAGCCCCCAACACCACTACCTCTGTGTTGTAAACATGTGAAAGGTGTTGTTTTTCTTTTTGTTGTAAAACCAATAAAATGTGGTTTAAAAAAAAGATGGATTACAGTTGACAGAGGGGTTGGATGACAGTAATGAAATAACTGAATTACCTGAATCTGACCTCATAGATAACAATGTGCTACTTAATATGGTTCTAAATTTGAAAAAGTTACTTCTGTAAGTAATCTGACGGAGAGAGCTGAACAAGTTAATAATATTATAGGGTCTCAGCCTCCTTCGACAAATTTGGAAAGATCACCTGATCTTGGAAAATCACTGAACATGCTTATGGCTCTTCCACTATAGATGAGGACTTGTTTTCATCTACTGATTATTCTGATGATGATATTACACCGGAACCTGAGCAGATAAAAATATGAAAAGCCCTCTTTGCTCTATATATAGGGAACAGAAATCTTTAAAAGAGTACGTTGGCAAATTCGATGACGCCATTCTACAAATAGCAACTGGAAGGGCTACAAGTGGAAATATGGAAGCTAATGATGTAACAAATGATGAAGGTATACCTAGTGAGTCGGTTCAAGTATTAGCCACAGTGAATGCAGAGGATTCTATATTGACACTCCATGAAAAGTAGGATGGGGTTGACATTTTGGTTGATTGTCCTGCAGCACGCAACAGGGACAATGGGAAACATTTGATTATGGTTAAAATGAATCACGGTAAAGCTCTAACGAGGGATAAATAAAAGGAGACTGAACAAGGGAGTATCTAGAAGATCTTTATCTTTAGCTGAAACAACAACTGAAAGCGTGACCTGTGTTGAGTCTGATGAGCGGTATTCCATTGTTGAAACAATTAAGCAACAAAGGAAGGTATGCGCAACAAAAGGAAAAATAACAACAAAGATAATAAACAAGGTAACCTAAAAATATGGCTGACTAAGAAGAAAGGAGACAGAGTAATTCTTAAGAGTATGATATCACCAGAGATATATGAGGGCATATTTGATATAGATAACATGTCGCTTGAGGATGACACAGAAAGATCTGATATTGAGAATAGTGCGACAGCTGTGTGGGAATGTGGAAAAACCCTGACTAATGTGATTGATATAAAACTGCTAGAATTAAAATCATTGACATATTTTAGCCCCTTCCTTAATAGGATTAATGTATTGGAATTGATGCATCAAGTACTGGAATTAAAAGCAATCTCGACAAAAGATATCAAATTAATGGAGATTCCTTTTACATCCACTGAGGCAAATTGGGCAACGATTCACCTTGTGTCTCCCGTTATATCTGAGCTCACACTACTGTATATGCAAAAGTATTCAAGGACATGGGATATGAGTTCATAAGAGCGGAAGAGAGCATATTAAAATCAGCTTTAAAGAAAAAGGGATAATGATGACAAAAATAATGAAAACAAATGTCCTTTGATGTAGATACCCTCGTTAGGAAAATTGTCTCAGAATTAAAAACGAACATGTATCTCAACTGTGAGGATGTAGATTGTCCTAGTGAGCACAGAATTACTAATCTGAGTATTATATCATGGAATACAAGAGGCTTCCATTAATTTATTTTGAATCATACAGGTAGAAACATATTATTAGATGCTGATGTTTTTGTACTCCAGGAAACCTTTATGTTGGATAACTGTCTGATAGATAGATATATGGTAGTATAGGAAAGCAAAGACAAACAAACATGGTACACCTTTTGGTGGTTTACTGATTGGGGCTCGAAATCATCTTGTTATTAGTGAAGTCTACCCTAACGGTAAATGTTCCCATATACTAGCTGCACAATTGCTTGTTGGCCAGGGTTTGGAAGCTTACACCATTCTTTTTCTTAATGTCCACAATACTCCCAACAATGGGCTTACAATCGCATTGATTGAAGAACTAGAAAAGATTCTGGAGGCATTGCTCTCGATAAATATCTGACCACTTTATCTGATTGTTGGGGATTTGAACTATCAACAATGTAAATCTAGAGAGAATTATGAATGGAAGGATAATAAATTATGTACAAAAATTGGGGGCAGTGATTGTACAACCTATTGAAGAAGATTCTTGTATATCCGACCCTTGGTTAACATTCCTTAATACCAACAGTCTGTCCCAACTTTTTATAAAACTTCTCAGCAAAGGTATTCTTCCTTTTACTTGGTTTGTTGAGGGGAAATGCTCCTGGCTTGATTATATATTGTTTTTGGATGGAATGACAGAAAGTATGGGAAAAATGAGCCTTATATCGACTGATATCTGTGAGAATGTCGTTCAAATTTTTTTAATTAGAGTGCCCAATCAAATGAATGAGATCATGGTGGGAAGGTGTAACCTAAACGCAGAGGGTAGTAGAATATATTGGTCCCTGAACCATATTCAAAGATATGCCTAATTCTTTGATTGAATGTTACAGAGGTCTTGTATCGATGATAAAATAGATGCTAGAGACTATGGGCATCATTACGAGGCTGGCAGAATGAGATTAATGGTATGGTAATGGTTCTGGCGCCTTTAATCCCATTCTGCCCTATTACGAGGTACCCTCACGGGACCCACTCTGGATGGCTGCCTCCAAAGTCGTAATGAGGCCCTCTGAAGTACTTACAGTGGCCTCCAAGCAATTTATACAGGATAGATATAAAAACATTTATAATAAAATACTGCATAAGAGTAAGTATTATTATATTGTGATCAGAATGGAGAAACACAAACTCTATAAAGAGATAAAAAAATTAAAATCCCATATAATTGACGATTACGTGCAGAGGAGTAAAATATCCAACTTAAAAAGTTGTTTAAAAAATGTTGTTCATCAACATAAGGCTTTGAACATTCGAAGAAGTGGGTGTTAATGAGGAATATGCTAAGACAATCTAAAGGTCAGAAATTCTGGTACATGAATAATTCTTATAATATTGGAAATGGTGTCAAAAAGCAAGAGATTAATGGGATAAGTGAGGTTGATTGGGTGAAACATATTAACCTCTTTAGTGCCAAGGATGAGCTATCTCGTCCTTGACATTACATACGCACGGCCCAGGGTTTGGATTTCTGTCAGTTTCACGTCAGCACACGCAATGCGTGCTGACGTGAAACTGAAAGTAATTTTCACTGCGGCAGCCATTTCGGCTGCCACAGTGAACAGAAAAGGTGAGTTTCTACCTTTCTCTCCCTCGATCTGCGGCACTATTATGCTGTGCAGAATGAGGGAGCGCAGAACGCTCGATCCGCACCCAGCAATGCCACTAGACCACCAGGGTTCTCTTTGTGACGTGGGGGGACAGAGGGCTGCTTACTATGTAAGCAGCCCTCTCCCCCCACACCCCAAGGAATGGGGCCACCCATATTGGTACCACTGGGGGCAGATGGGTGATCATCTGCCCCCAGGAAAGGGGGCAAAAAAACCAACAAAAAAATCCATCAAATAAACAGAGATTTCAGTGCGGGTGGGGGGCCACTAGCCACCAGGATTCTTTTGGCCAATGAGAGCGGGAAATTGGAAATATTGGCAGAGCCCCCCCCCCCCAGGCCAAGGGCAGTACATTCTGTCCCCCCTGAGGACAGATGGGCACACTCATGTTCCCATCTGCCCCTGGGAAGGGGAAAAACAAACAAAAAACACAAAAACAAAAAGGTTTCATGGGGAGGGAGGATTGGGGCCACTGGACCATCAGGATTTTCTGTGTCATGAAAGGGGCATCTTCCCCCAGGGAGGGCTCCATGAGATGCCCCCCATCCATTTGGGGTGGGAGGAGAGGGCCGCCAGAATTGTTGACACAGGCCCCCCCAAGCATGGGGCAGTACGTTTTGCCCCCCCTTGGGGCAGATTGGCCCAGTCATGGGCCCATCTGCCTCAAGTGAAGGGGCAACAAAAAAGGAAAATAAAATGGGGTTTTGATGGTGTGTGGAGGCACCCTACAACACCAATGAGTTATGTATTGAAAAGGGGGGTGGCCCTCTCCCCCCACACAGAATGGAGGGGGCATCTCATGCAGCCCTCCCTGGAGGCAGATTTCTGCCCCTATGTAGCCCCAAGAAGGGGTACATGAGATGCCCCCCCAACCATTTGGGGTGGGGGAGAGGGCCAGTAGAAAACTTGACACAGGGCCCTCAAAGCATGGGGCAGAGCATTTTGCCCACCCTAGGTGCAGATAGGCACACTAATGTGCCCACCTGCCCCATAGTGAAGGGGCAAAACAAAAAAATAAAATGTAGAAATACAGGGGGGGGGTTTGGGGGCCAACCTAAACCTCCAGTCATTTATCTAATGAGGAGGGAGGTGTCCCTCTCCCCCTCCACCCAAAATGGAGGGGGGTGCATCTCATGTAGCCTTCCCTGGGGCCACATAGGGGCAGACATCTGCCCCCAGGGAGGGCTGCGTGAGATGCTTGGGGGGCACCCTATACCACCAGTGACTTATATAATGAAAAGCGGGTGGCCCTCTCCCCCCCACCTCAAATGGATGGGGGAGCTCTCATGTAGCCCTCCCTTGGGCCACATAGGGACAGAAATCTGCCGTGTTTTTACTACGGGGGGGGTGAGGGTCAGACCACCAGGGATGGCTTGAAAGGCGAGCCGTGATCAGAGAGTAGTACTTATGTTTTTGCTGCAGTGACCATAGGTAACAGGTTTGCAGCTACAGCTTTTTCTACGCAAGCAGCTTTTTAATATTCTATGGTTATGGCCCATTGTCAGTGGGGTGGGTGGGACTGGGGCTGGATTGTTGGTGGTGTGTGTGGGAGTGGGCTGGCTGGGGAGGTATTCTAGTGGGCTGGGACACAATTGCAGGATCAGGCCACAAATTGCCCCCCATGCCAGCATAACATTGGTGTTTCCCTGGGAGCAGCTGTCTCCCATGTGGGTTGACCGTCCGCAAGCCGAGGCTGCACCTCTGGCTGTGCTGCATTACAGATGTAACCTCCGGAGAGAAATGGGGATCCTGCCAGGGCTCCCCGGAGCTGCCTCTGGACATGGAAACGGTCGACCTACAAGAGACAAGGCGCGCAAGGCAGGATGCATCGCCTCTGACCATCCTGGAGTTCTGGCTGGCCTGCATTACAGCTTTTCCCTCTGGGAAAGGACAGGGACCTTTGGAAATTTCAGAATTTGCCTGGGGTTGTGGGTAATAAATTCTGGGGCGATTCACGCAAGTCACACCTCTGTGGATTCCCACAGGTGTCCTCTTTTTGGAAATGCATGGGGTTCCCTGTTTTCCTTGGTGGCTGCGACACCCCAAGCCCAAATCTGTAGGTTGTCCACAAGAGCAAAATTCCTCAAAATCTGCTCTGCCGAAAGACTTAGGGCTACCAGTGGTTTAGCCTTTTCCCTTTGCATCCAGGTAGGTCCACCCACACATGTGAAGTACCGATTTCATTGGGACACCTGTAGGAATGTGGGAAGGTAGGACATGTGGTGTTGGTGGCGTGTTTCTTTGGGTGGGCAGAGTGAAATGTCTGAAAATTGAGATTTGTTTGCCAAATTTCAGACTTTGTCGGTGGTTATGGGTAATAAATTCTGGGTTGATTCGCCCATGTCATACCTCTGTGGATTCCCACGGGTGTCCTCTTTTTGGAAATGCATGAGGTTCCCTGTTTTCCTTGGTGGATTCGACACCCTACGCCCAAATGTGTAGGTTGTCCACAAGAGCAACATTTCTCAGAATCTGCTCTGCCGAAAGACTTGGGGTTACCAGTGGTTTAGCCTTTTCCCTTTGCGCCCAGGTAGGTGCACCCACACATGTGAGGTATCGTTTTTTTGTCATGACACCTGTGGGAATGCGGGAAGGTAGGACATGTGGTTTGGCGGCATGTTTCGGTCGCAGGGCAGAGTGAAATGTCAGAAAATTGTGATTTTCTTTTGCCAAATTTCAGACTTTGCCGGTGGTTGTGGGCAATACATTCTGGGGAGATTCGCACAAGTCACCCCTCTGTGGATTCCCACTGGTGTTCTCTTTTTGGAAATGCATGGGGTTCCCTGTTTTCCTTGGTGGCTGCGACACCCCAAGCCCAAATCTGTAGGTTGTCCACAAGAGCAAAATTCCTCAAAATCTGCTCTGCCGAAAGACTTAGAGCTACCAGTGGTTTAGCCTTTTCCCTTTGCGCCCAGGTAGGTCCACCCACACATGTGAAGTACCGATTTCATTGGGACACCTGTGGGAATGCGGGAAGGTAGGACATGTGGTTTGGCGGCATGTTTCGGTGGCAGGGCAGAGTGAAATGTCAGAAAATTGTGATTTTCTTTTGCCAAATTTCAGACTTTGCCAGTGGTTGTGGGCAATACATTCTGGGGAGATTCGCACAAGTCACCCCTCTGTGGATTCCCACTGGTGTTCTCTTTTTGGAAATGCATGGGTTTCCCTGTTTTCCTTGGTGGCTTCGACACCCTAAACCCAAATCTGTAGGTTGTCCACATGAGCAAAATTCCTCAAAATCTGCTCTGCTGAAAAACTTGGGGGTACCAGTGGTTTAGCCTTTTCCCTTTGCGCCCAGGTAGTTGCACCCACACATGTGAGGTACCGTTTTCATCGGGACACCTGTGGGAATGTGGGAAGATATGACATTTGTTATGTTTGAGTGGTTTTCATAACGTTTCGATCCATTTGCTGCTGCTCTTTGTCACACAACCCTTTCATTTCCCAAATGTGACCTATATTTAGTCGGTGCTTTAGGCACTATACACTTTTCTTAACATGCACACATCACCTACTCTTCAATAGGTCTGCCTTTGCTCTTTCACAAAAATGTATGCTTGCCATTCCACATTTATTTTTCTTATTTACACATGCTAAGTACCTCTGTTTAGGCCGTAACCATAAAACTCCTGTGTACCATGACTCCGTTTTTGGCTTGTGGTATTGCTTGTTTTGCGAAACATTACCAAAAAATGTCCTAACTAGAAGAGTCGGAGGAACCTATCGGAGCATTGTTTTTCTCGAAATTCACAGAGGCCATTGCCTTACCGGTCCAACCATGTCCACCACATACCTTTTTTGTGTCATTTTCCCGATTCGTCCCCAAACTATGGAATTTTTCCCTGCATAGTTGTTGCCTGACATGCGCAAATCACCCCTTGCTAAACTCGGAATTTCGTCTACGTCTTCCCATTCAGCTTTCCTACCCTTCTCTTCCATTCCATCCGCACATTGGAAAAAAAGGCCAAAAATCACCTACCTCTCACAAAACGGCTGGTAACCATATCAAAATATGTTTTATTCCACTCAACCTGTTCTTGAAAGCCTGGAAGATGGGGAATTCAGCACAGCAAACCATTTGTTACTAGCACATACAAGGAAAAAACCACAGGCTTCTTTGTACATTATTTTATTGGCATTTTCAGAAAAAATCCAACATTTTCTCACTTTTTGGTTATTTTCTCTCACCCCCCTATAGTAAGCTAGGATTCCTGGTGGCGTTACGACTGCCTACAAGCGGGGAGAAAAGGGGCAGAATTTGGCCAAGATATCTCATGTTACAAAAAAGTTACAAGGGATTGAATGGCGTCATACCGAAATCACCAAAAAAAGGCGTTGGCACTGGGGGTGAAAACCCATGGCAGTTAAGGGATTAAAGAGGTGTATTATAATGATATGCAAAATACAAAATCTGGAACACAATTTGGAGATATAGATATGCAAAAATACTCTTAAAAGAGCCAAATAAAAGGATACAAATATATGAAATACTATCCAAGCAACTGTCTGGTTTTCGACAGGGTATGCCCACCATGCATAATGTGTGAACATTATTGTATCTAATAAGGAAAACTCTGGGGAAATATGGATCACTTTTTATTTGTTTTATCGATTTTAAAGGAGCTTTTGGTACGTTCATTTTGGGTAATCGAAGCACTTCGGTCGCACGGTGAGTTGCAAGGCTGGTGCTTCAACTTGACACTAGACCACCGTAAAAGTTGTTATGTTGCCCCTAATTGCCGGTACCGCGTACGGACAGATTGGACCTTGTCTGTCATCCCAAAATATGGTCAAGTAGATCCAGCTATTGATATGTAGGTGCAGCTGGCGGTTGAAGAAGCTATCGGTCGGGGTCTGGAATAGATGACAATCGCAGAACGGCACGATGTAACTGTTTGCAAAACATAAAAATTGAAAAGTGTCTCAGTAGCCGATCTTTATTACAATTATTAATTTCCTTTATTAGCGCAGAGGTGACACAATGTGAACCGAGAGAATACAATGTGGACTATCAAGTACTCTGCTATTTGCTTCCGCGGATAGTGCAAATGAGAATGTTGAGCTTTAAATGTAATGTGTAAATTGGGGCAATAATTCGAGGTGCAAAAACAATGTAATGATTTATTAGCGTTGAGACAGGGAGAAACGAGTGGTGGTCTACATGCGTCTCGATGCTGGCCTGCCCCTGTTGCCCAGTAGATAGAAGTACTAGCACTTTATTGCAATATGTCAAACAGAACGAACAAGTACAATGTCACCCATCAGTAACTGTCAGCTATTCCTATTTCGATTAGATCTGGTATGAAATTGTCTAAAGAGAAACTTACATTACATTCGCAATTTCCATTCTCTAGGCGTAATGTAGACCGTGATGCAGAATCCTCAGTTCGTGTCAACGTTTTCTCATAAACTGAACTTACATGTAAAACTAGGTGCAGTTTCGGAATGGGCAACCTAATCATATCATACGTTATTTCACCCCCCCTTCAACTCAATTCCTTTCGCAATGGTCCCTGCCTCTCAAGGTCAATAAACAATCGAACCTTATACTGTGCGAGGGACGCGTGGGGCCTCACAGCTCCCAAGCCGAAATTCAAAGCTGGCGACCTTCACTCAAAATGAATGTACATTCTTACTTTGCAACATCCCGTGTCAAGGCATCCATGATAAAATTAATTTTGAAACACAGGCTCGGGAAATAGGGGGCCGCTCGTTGTTCGGGGCGCTGCTCAGCTGTAGGTGAAATTTGCCAATAGGGCCAGCACTGCTTATTTCATGGCCTCCTACCACATGGCATGTTTTCACAGTCGGTACTTGCTTGCATAGAATGTTTTGTGGCCTATGTCTAATCCAGCTTTTTGCAGAACTTTATTGTAAGTCAACTGCCAAAACCCAAATATTTGTACACACTGTTACCCATTGTTCATTAACACTAAAAATGAAGGTCCCACAGTATCTCAACTAAACTGTGAAATGTGAAAGCAATCGTAATAATTGGAATATATTTTCAAGATAAAGGACTGAGAGGATAGATTTCAAAAGACAAAATGCATACTTTATTTATACAGATTATAGAAACATTTGTTTGCAAAAATAAAAACAGACGGTAATCATTTAAACCGGGATTTGAACGATTTAACAAGCTCTGCTGTGGGTGGACATGGTACGCTGGCAATGTTTTGTGGCAATGTATGTGTGCTCGGAACAGATTTATGCGCAATTCCATGAGTATGCATCTCAACGACATTAATAATGAGATCTTTCACAAAATGGAATACCATTTGATCATATACTGGCTTGACTACACATTTTTTGCTTCTTTTTGTAAAGGCCATATTGTAGCGAAGCATCCCCAAGTTTCCTGCCGTCTTAGATTGTTCACGGCCCACATTCTCGTTATGCGCTAATACCGCTAGTTAAGTCCTACATTTCATACCCTGGATGCCAAAATGCAATCTCTTTGGCCTTATTGTGGAACACCTCCAAATCTCCTGTGTGACAGAATTCTGTGAGTCCCTTCAGATCTCTTGATAGAGTTTTATCAAACACAATCTTCTCAAGGGCTTTGTGTGTAGGTGAAGATGGTATCAACCACTTCCTCTTCCGTGCCTGCTCTAGGGACAAAGGGCCATGTTCACATTGGTGGAAATGTTGGTTTTCTGTCCAGTGGTGAACGTTGAAACAGTGGTGCATCAGTGAATGCCATTTTTCCAGTAGAATTTCCACAGACCCATCACATGTTTTGGCGCTCCACCAAAGATGGTTGCTGAAAGACTGGGACCATTGAGAAATACTTTCAAAACCTTTTTTTTCCCCTGCAGCCGAGATTTTTTTATTAATTGATTTGGCAAATGCCATACATCAAATTGATGTTTAATATTTGGATACTGCTCTCTCATTGTCTTGGCTATTGAAACGTGTCTGTCCATGGGTATGAGGTCGATTTGCATTCCCCTCGATTCTAGATCTTCCAGCGATTTTATAAAACCAAGTTTCTCCATGGCCACCGAGGATTTACACTGGGACACCTGCATGACCACCAAACTCACAATTTTCTTACTTTCCATGTCCTGAAGATGGTAGGTGCAGTACTTATCAGAAAATCCAGGGCCGTCACACTGTCCATCGCCGGCTAGCCTGAACCGTTTGTCGGGGAATGTACTTCCAATAGCCAATTGTTCAATTTTCCAAGCTTCATTAATGGCAGGGAATAGATAATCACGTTGGTATTTGTAGTATTGCGTTTTAGAAATGAAATGTAGTCCCACAAACTGAAAGAAACTTGATAACTTTGTGAAACTAGAGCCACTGAAAAGTAAAGCTGCTGCACACAGTAGATTGCCAGCTGGCAGTTTCCCCAGCATCGTTTGAGCGGACCATGAAAATGCTTTATGTGACTTTTCACAGGTGGCATGTATTTTCAGGTTACTGCCTTGTGTTAGACGAGTCACGCTCACCAATGGCTTTCCACATACTTCCCTTCCCACTGAATGCACACAGTTCAGCATCTTTATAATCTCCATCAAGCTGCTGTCGAATACTATGTATTTGGCCTCTTTTATTATACTGTCATCCGGCAACACTGTTGTGTCGGACTGAACCGTTGTGGACATATCAACCAAACCGGACACACTATAGTCGATATCTTTGTCTGTTTCGTCGGTCAATAGTGTTGATGCTTCAGTTTCTGTCATTTCAACATCTGTTACTTGACGATGGATAGGAGAAAACATCAATGTGGACTGTTTTTTGGGGGGCATTATTATGGCGGGTGTCAATTGTGTCAAGTGGTCATTGAGTAATGTAAAACTATCTTCTATAAATTCAATTGTGTCTTCCTCTGGCGGTGCAGGTGCATTGTAGCAATGGTCCAAGAACACTTTGCTGGAATCGCCGGTCTTATTAAATTCATTTTCTGGCCATTGGACATAGGCATCTCGAGTGTGAACACAACGCGCCTCAATGAATAGTTCCTCCATGGTGAAAACAGTTTGGCAAGCAGCATCTGTCATTTGTATCGCTGTCTGTGTCTGCATAGTCCGTACTCGATTGGGCAACTACAGGACAGATAGGAAAAGGGATGTTCAGTCTAAATCCAACATACAGTGTTGTACAATTGACATAAAAAAAGCATATAATGAAGGCATTAGCACAAAACTTTTGCCAACAATAGAAAGTGTTTATAACTAACCTTATTATTATTTTTTTTTAAACCTTCTTTACTCTAACATCAGCAAACTGGCGGACCAACTCTGATACACGTTCCACCGGTTCAATATACAGATCTTGTATACATCCCTACAAAAAATAGTATCCATTTAAAATAAGTCATTGGCATTTCACATCTAATTAGACCGACTTTCTTTTATTCGATGGTACTATCAATGCGCATACCTCTGGCTCTGGAGCAACTGTACGGTCTGTTTCCGGAACAACCGCAATGGATAATGTAATTGTATCGGATGTTGCAGCATCTCCCTGAAACACAGTACTTGCATTAGTAAGGTCGAAAAGATTGGAAACGGGACAAATACTACAAAGGAACATATCAACAGTAAAGTGGTAAAGAAACATTGTGCAATGCAATGATACGTTGCGAAAATATGATCTGATTATCTCGTCCTATTGAGCTATGATGACCAATACCCCTGACACTGATCTACTACGAGGGGTGTTCGCATTGTAGTGGATGCTTCAGCATCTCCCTGAAACACAGTACTTTCATTAGTGAGGTCGAAAACATTGGAAACGGTACACACAATTTGGAAAGACGACAAAGGTACTTATCAACAGAAAAGTGGTAAAGAAACATTGTGTAATGCAATGATACGTTGCAAAAATATGATCACATTATCTAGAATTCCGTACATAAAACCAGTCTGGAACAGAATAGCTAGGTAAGATTACCTGATACGCGCTCGAAGTAGTTGATAACTCCAGGCAACACGTGGATGTTGAATCTTGTTCCTTCATATTCGGTGGGTAGTAATGGAGTGGTGAAGGGAAAGTATTATTCGATTTAGTAATTCAAACATTACAAAATGGCATGTAAGGAGACTGAATACTAGAAAATTACACTTATTGAAACGCATAATATAGCATAGTTATCCGTCTCCATAAATCATTTTTCTATGTGGTTTCTACAAAACATGGACTGATGTTTAGCAAAAAACTCATTATTTCAGCAGCTGTTCAATCACATAAATATGGAAAGTACTATAAGTGGCATTTACACCGAAAATACAGGCATAAAGCTAAATCCTGCAGCGTGACTCACTTGTGGTGGCATTTTCACGAGTAAAGTCTGAATAGCGTTTGGGAGCAATTTCCGAGTTGCTCTCGGTTGATTCCTCTTTGTTTACAAGGATGTGTCGTACATATCCGGTGAGAAGTGCAGGCTGCAGGTGCACCCCTCTTGTCCTCCAAGACTTGGTTGACTCTACTTTCAAGGTCTTCCAGTGGATATCCACAACGTCTGACCCATTCTCTTATTCGATCAACAGTCTTAGGGAATACATGCATTGTAATGCCTTTGGATTTGTCATGGGTCTTCGAAGGGCAACCGAAAATAGCACATGCAGGCATTGTTGTAAATTCTGCAAAATAAAGGTCAACATTATTAGAAAATTATTTTGCATGAGCATGTGAGAAAGAATGAATAGGACCATGCATTTTTGGATGCACGCTTTCTTTTGGGCACCACAGCAAAACCAGTGCAGCGTGTGCGGCTGTATAATAGGATCAATTTCACAAACGATTCATTGATGTGTTGAAAATCAGAACATGTTACTCGTCCCTTGAATGTTCTATCATGCACGAAAATGAAACATGCTTATACTATATGCACGGCCCGCGAAGGATGCAATACGATTAGGATACATGTCCTTATCTTGACCAACAAACAGTTGGATTGAGCAAACAGAATAATTAGTGGAAGGAGAACAGTGAGATGTTCACAGGTAGCACACTGACGAGTTCACTCGAAGCAGAGTAGCACGTTCACGAGTTGAATTGCAGTGCTCAAAGATGTTCTCATGGTAAACATCCAGTGGTCTATAAAGAATAACAAAAAGGGGTGTGTTTGTGAATGAATGACGTGCATATGTCGTGGTATTATGTACATTACAGGGGCGCGGCCGGCTTCAGGGGAGCCTGCCTGGAGACACGGGGTCTGAGGAGGGCATGTGAACAATGGCCCCTGGGCGTGGGATACCTTTTGAAGTGTACATGTTGTTTGGCACCTTGGCCCTTCACGCCCCTGACAGCCCCGCATGGCAGCGCACATCCACTGGCGCGAACTGCCTTTGATAGTGCGGGGTGGGATGGATGGGCCAGGAGGTGTGCAGACAAGGCACCGGAACACTGCTGAATGGAGACACACTTGATTCACTAAAAAAATGAAACAACCATAGATAAAAAATATGTTGTGTTTTATTTGGTTTCTTATTTTGATGGCACAAAAATACTACACACATTGTAAAGGTCTGGTTGCAGCTCGGCGAGGGAAAATCCCCTGTACTGATCACTGTCGCTGGGGAAAGTTTGTCTAATGGCGCCAACAATACAGGCGGGTATTACTTGTCGAACGCGGTGTCCAAGCCACGCATGAAGCCACCAGGTGTAAGAACAATAGGCCACCAGCCGGTACCACCTACGAAAGAAAAAGATACAATCTGTTTTTAAATGACCAAGATAAGTGTATTAAACCTTAGTTGTCAATGACAATTCTTGTATACAATGGCATTTTTGCCAATACAAATGCTATCTAGACACTGCACAATATTGAACGACTTTTATGCGACTATTACTAGAGAATTGCAAGACTAAACGGATATGACAATGAAATCTTGAAGTTACAAGAATATAGGGGACAACCTTGGGCTTGTACAGGTAGGGCATTATTGTTGCCATTGTGTGGTAAAGAAATGAAAATAAATTATAGCAGTGGTACTGGTATCTGTTCACACGGGCTACAAGCAGCGAAGGTAGCTGACCAGAGCACAGAAACGAGTCACAAAATACTCAAAGAAATACAGCGAGAGGAATGGAAAAGAAAATCTGCTGTTGTGTGTTGTGAAACGCTCTGTTTATACTTGTCCAGGAAAGAGGCTTCCTGCCGTTTCCATGGAGACACGTCAATAGCTGAGGAACAGAGAATGTTGACACGAGACGTGCTTTGGCGTTGTGAAATGGGCGGTATGCGTCTAGTCATGTCAGGATCAGGGGCGGGGGATATGATTTAGTGCCGCGAATGCAGGTCACCCAGGGTGATGCGGAAAGTGATAAGATTATCACAAAATGGCTGCGCCCTGCTGCCTGATTTTGCTTGTGTTCAAGAGACGAAAACTTGGGCAAGGTGCATAGGAAATGTTTGTACGATCGATCGAATTATGGTTAAAACCACATAGCCGACCCATAGGGACAATAATATTTTCTGCCCGAACCATTCCTTTAATATATTTGCATGTAGTATCTTAAAATGAAAATAGTTGACTAAACTAGAAATAGAATGTTGATATTAGTTGTTTTATGATTTTTGCAAAATCTTCTATTGGGAATAACATGTATTTTTACTATTTTATTCTATATCAAATGTAATGTGAAATGTTTCTTGATTGTGTTACAAGGTTTATTTACCCATAACAACACAAAAAAATGATGGCATTACATGTTTTACTGAGCATCTATAATAAAGCAAGCATAAGTGTACTTACGCGTCTAGAGTGTCCTACATTGGATGCTGTTTGTACCATGTGGTATGGTATTTTTAATTTTAATGCCAACAGGGGTACGTTCTTATGTAGAGGTACTGGCATATATTGGCAGAGCCAGCTCGGCATGTTTTCATATAGTATCATTACTGGCATTATGCAGAAAGTAACCATGAGTATGCTCTGTTATGGGAATACTGGAAGATATTGGTTCAGCCAGCGTGGAAATGTATGCGCACCGCAAGCATGAACATGTTTTTTATACTGGACTATATTGTGGGGAAAGGCATGAAAATGCATTGGAACATGTTTCTGTGCACTGTCGGGGTCTTGCATCTTGGATGACATGGAGTTTTCATGAGTTAGCCAACAAAACCAATTGTAAACTGTGACTTTTGACCCACTTTTTCACAGGAAGTGTGGTGTATAATGCATCAATTTAACCCATTATTCCCAAAAACTTTCCTGGGGCAGAACCACCCGAACCACCTTTCATTGGTTGGGGCTCCCTCACTACACTCAGTCATGTTTGCATGCTTGTGACAAATATTTACACCCCTCTAATAAAAAAGTCACCAGCTGCCATGGGTGGCTAGTACATTTCGGTGCCAAAGACCAGGCACTGCGCCCTTGTTTCTATACTAGGTGAAAGGTTTAAGCTTTGCTAAAACAAAACATACATTTCTCCCCTAGATCAGTGTGTATGTGCGCCTGCATCCATATGAGCATCATGGACATTTCTGTGATGAATCCTGCATAGTCATTACAGAATCCTAGCCTAGAGTCTCCTCCCATGGGGCCTTTGAAAGACAGACACTACCTGATCCTAACCCTGGCGGTGGTATCAGGGGGGGATGATCACATGGGAGGAGAAGGCTGTCAAGGGAATGTGGTGACTCCGTCAGGAGACACGCGGTATTCACTCTCTTCTGAGGATGGTATTTTTCTAATGGCTAAATATTTAACAGCATGTCATCACCGTAGGGCCTCCCCTCCTAGACCTACCCAAGGTACCAAGTATAAGAACCTTCTTTGTAAACATGGAAATGATGCATATATGAATCAGGGAGTTAATGAGACTACTTTTATGAACCCAAAAGAAAACCCATACTTCCTTTAAAATCTTTTCCTAAATATACATCATGTAAATCCCCCACACAAAATGGATCAAATGTTTCTAAAATAACTAAGAACATTGTGGACTCCAAGTCAAATAATGCTGTTAGTACCGAGATGAGGAAGAAGGGTCTAGAGTTGCAGAACTCCAATGTGCAGTATAGTTGTTATAATGACCCACACCTGAGCAGGACCTTTAAACATTTAGAGGCCTTTCAGGTGTGGGCCATAGAGAAGGAGCAGCAGAAGCGTCAGGAGAAGGCAGAGGTTGGAGCCGCTGCATTGCCAGTAGCAGGATGCCGTGCAGATAACTTGGAGGATGTCTGGGGTCCAGCCAGATGCAGAGGATGCAGAGCGGGAGGAGGTGTTGAGGCCAGCTGGCCAAAGGGAGAGAAAAGCTCTCTGTGTCCTGCATCTCACACTGGTGCAAAGTCTACATCGGAGCGTGTGCGGAGCAGCTGGGGCTCCACTGACAGACAGCATGAGCAGAAAGCTGACTGGAGCTGTCAAACATTGGGAAGATCCCGATGTATGAAGCGGAAGCAGCAAGTCTTACGGAGACGCCAGGACACACCGGTGAGTTTGCCTAATAGAGGTAACCCGGGGGCGCTCTGAGATAGATTGCTGTGCAAAAGTGCACCATTTGAATATTGAACCTGTAAACTTAAGCAAACGTGGTACAACTCTCCTGTTGTGAGCTGTGAAATAGAGGAACATTGTAACCCACATTGCCAAGACAAAGAGGGGGCAATAATTGAACAGAGTGAATACAATCTCTCAAAGGAGAGACATTGAACGAGAGAACATTGCAACCCACATTGCCAAAGCCAAGAGGATGCCATAATTAAACCGAGTGAATGTAATCTCTCAAAGGGGAGACATCGAACAAGAGAATATTGTACCCAGTATTGCCAAAGCCAAAAGGGGACAATAATCAAACCAAGTGAATACAGTTTTTCAACTTTTCAAAAAGGGGGATATCTAATAAAGAGACATTATAATCTGCATTTTCAAAACCCTAGAAAGCTGAGAGTGACATCCAGGTCTTTTGAATGTAGAGGTCACAGATACCCTGAGTCCAGATACCCTGAGGGACGAAAGTTGTAACATGTATTGCCAACAACCAATAGGCTGTTTAGCAAGAGATCAGAGTCAGCAGGAGAAACACCCTCTTTGTACACAGGATCATGGGGAAGAGAACTGTAACCTGCATTACCTGTGGCAAACAGATCAATTTGAGAATCATTGTCCTTTTGGACAACAGAAATGCTAAATAAGTTGTAAGAAGTTGTATTACAAGTCAAAAGACTTACCCAAAAAGCAGTTGTTGGTTCACCTTTTCCCCATTAAAGAGTAAAGTGTGGAAAGTTTGGAGCAAACCTCACCACAAAGTAGTAATAGGAACTTTATTCTGGCAGGCGAGTACACCAGGAAAAGGACAAATAGTGGTTAGTCCTGGGAGGCGTGTGGACCAGGAAGAAGATTTGAAATACTCTTACTGTCGTTGAAGGTTGTGGTGGAAAAGAGATGGCAATTCCACTACTGTGTTTTGATGAAATATTATATAACCCATCCTGACTAAGGATTGCTTATGAAGAACAATGAACTATTGTATAATATATCCTGACTAAAGTATTGTTTATGAAGAAGAAATGCAATGTGGTAGAATGTGATTGGCCTTTTTAGAAAATAACTTTTTTCCATTGGCATTTCAGTTTGATCTATGAAGTAAGAGTCCTTTTGGTTCAGCAAATAGAGGTTGTTAAAACTTTAACAACTGTCTGAAAAGTGACAAACCTTTTTTTAGAAACTGAGATGGTTATTTTGCCAAGTGAAGGACATGCTGGATGAAAAGAAGAGTGTATTCTACTTCGAGTGGACCTTGGCTACTGAAAATAACTTTCCTACAATTTAACTTTGTTTTGAAACATCCAAAATTGATTCAGGGGAAGGGTGTCCAACCCTGGTCACAAGGATTCCTGTTTTCTTTATGTTTGAATTGATATGTTGAAACAGCCAAATTAACCCTTTATGATTTTTGCTGTATGTTAGTGTGAGGGATAGACATTTTTTGGACACTGTAATTTTCCTTTAGTTTTGATTTGTTAGGTTAGGGAACGTTAGGAGTTTGTCTCACCCTTTATTATTTAATAAATGACGACTTGTGAGAAATCTCCATCTATGTGTCCATCTCCCTTGTGTGACTCCTCACAGTACACACAGTGGTCTTGGCCGGCCCAGAATATGGCGTGTCCCATGCCTTGTTGAGGAGCTTGGTTGTTAGGGGATCGCCACTAGCCTGGCTCACAGAGAAGACCCCAAATTCTGTTTTATGCCATTGTCAGGTGGAGGAATACTGTGGATCCCCAGACCACCCTCACAAGGTCTCATCACTAAGACAGGGAGGGGATCAGCCATAGGAAGACTCAAGCACCCTCCAGGATGCACAGGACCACCAAGGGGGTAGACGCAAAGCCCCTCATTCAACCACCACCTCAATTCATGAGAGGGGCCACCATAAGTGAAGAGAGGTGCCCAAACCTCTTAAGAAGATTCATTCTGAAGAGATAGACACAAAGGAGAGCTATGCAAGCTCAAAAACCAGACTCGAATATGCAACACAGAAATTGATGCCTCCCCCTTTAAGGAAATAATACTGCAAAATTTCATGGGACAGATGAGCAAAATCAAATTTTCTTCCTGGGAGCTGAAGCAGTGGGAAACATTCCACATTGAAAGACAAACTTGCTCACTTGATGAAAATCCTGCAGTCACAAAGTCTCACACAAACAATGAATAATTGATCTGCACATAACACACATATGTAGAAATAAGAATGCCCCAGTTTCCTGGCTTCACCATCATGTATCATGGATCACAAAGTTACAAATTCCCTGCGACAAAGACATTGTAAAAGTAACAGGCAGCATTCTGCACTTACTCCATGTGCACACACTGAAAGAGCAGGCAGACCCATACAAATACAGGCAATGGCAGCAGTGATTCAGGGAGGGATGGAGGAGACACTACACCTATCCATGACCTAACTGAAATCCAAGAGGGTTGGCAGGCCTTCATGAAACCTCAAGCAAGGGCCACGTCAGACCAAATGATCACCAACACATGGCACATTAACAGGTTGGCACAACTCTCAGTAGATAGATATCTTCAATAGCTTAAGCACCACCAAAGGGGAAGGATATCTCTACTATAACAAGCATTGGGTAAGCCAATAGGTCTGGCTCTGCCAACTGGCAGCAATACTGCCCAATCATGAGTTCAAGGACTTCCTTCAGCTGAAGTGTGCTTGTGAATAGATCAACCACTAATGAATAGATCAACCTACTACTGAGAATTCATTTTGACGAATGGATCAGACGGATTTGGCAGCTTGGCTCCACTCAGGCTTTAGCTTTAATTTATTTTACATTTGCTTGCTTTTATGATATTGGATTCCTTTTAAAAGCTGGGCTTTTACCCGTGCCTTTGTCGTTTAACTCGGCTCTGTTTTCACTTTTATTTCTGCATTCAGCATCGTTTGATTTGTGTTTCCTTAATTTCTTTCTTTCTTTATTTTTCATATCATCTTAATTATATTGTCCCTTGTATCCGCATTGTGCGGATGGAGGTTGCCTGGCCTCAAGGGTTTCCTCTGGGGCTTGTTCCCAGCAGCATGCCTTTATTTTATTTCCTTCCCACACGCACGTTGCAAGTCTTTCCTTGTTGCTCTTTGTAAACTCAAACCGATTGGCTCCTGACAATAGTATGTGCTATTTAGTCCCATTGCTCTAATGGAGGTGCAGTGGAAGGGATGGAGGTGCAGTGGAAGGGCACAGCAGAAAAGCTGCTTCTGCACCGAAGTCCCGCCAAAGTCCAGCCCATCTGCACCCATCTGCACTACAGACAGGCTTCGGGCGTGCACCGGTTTGGCTCCTCCTAATCAATGTTCTAGAGATGATTTGCCCCACCAGATACAGTATTTCCCATTGGTTGGGCTATTCCTCTCGGGGTTGACACTGACCATCATGCAGGGCCGCTGGCAATGGTCAGATGTCTCCTTTTCAATGCCTGATCATCAGCGGCCCACGCTCTGGCTAGCTATGAATTTCTGCGCGACCGCACCCCGGATTTAGTCTGCGTGACTGAGATGTGGCTTAATGACGCTTCTGGCCCCTCTTTTGCCCCAGGCCCTTCCCTTCGGATACAAAATGTATAGACTAGACAGGGATACCCTGCACTCTGGGGGTGGGCTTGCTTTGATTTACCATTCTTCTTTTCTCTGTGCACTGATTTCAATCACCCATATTGCCAATATGAAGGCCTTTTTAGTCCAGGCTGTTCTCTCCTTCCTACACTATCTATTGCCCACTGGGTCATGATCCTGCATTCCTACATGTCCTGCCATTTCTGGACGCTGTGACAGATTTGAAAATGCAGTACTGTAATTTGATCATGCTTGGGGATTTCAGTGTGCACCCCAAAATTCCCAAGGACCTCCAGGCGGGTTCCTTGGTTTCCACTTTGTCGGATCATAACCTTCCCCTGTTGGTGTCTGGGCCTACCCATTCCCACGGCTACACTTTGGACCTAATATTCACGCCACCTGCTTTGCTTACTATTTTTTCATTTTTAATTGTGAATTGGTCAAACCTTGTGGTCATTCCTTTCCGTGAAATATTCCACCTCTGTCTACCATGTCGGCTGTCCCCAGGCCTCCTTCATGGTGCTTGCTAAATGTCCGTCATAGAGACATATCTTCTAATATCAATGGCTTTCTGGCCTCTGGCATCTCGCCTGATCTTGCCTCCTTTTCTATCGCTCTTACATCCACAGCCGATCTTTTTGCCCCTCTGAAGCCTGCTAAACGGAGCCCTGTCTTTCCCCTGAGCTTACTGCTCTCTGGCTCCTGCAGAGGCAGACAAAGCACAAATGGCATATTTCCTATTGCCGCCTTGGCCGCTTCACCTTGCTCAAAGCTTTAGCTGTCTATCAAAGAGCCATCATTGAGACTAATTGTATGTATTATACTTCTCAGGTTGAATCGGCTGTTAATTCTCCCGTGCACTTTTCAACGTGGCCCATTTGTCATCCTCGGCGCCCCCTTCCAATCTGGTTCTTACATGTCAAGAGCTACGTGATTCTCTTTCCCATTTTTTTCACAAGATTGTTTCCATTCCTCACAAGATCTCAGGATCAGGCATCTTGCCTGCCATTCTGGCTGTCAGTTGTTGGGATGCTTCCCTGGTATGCCAGAGGTCGTCTGGGGGACTGCCTGACTCCCAAAGGCCCAACACCCTTCCCCAGAATAAACGGAGGACTCAGCCAATGGCAAGTTAGAACTGTGGTTTATTACAAAAACCAACAGGGATCATACAAGAGAACCAGGATTCTTCAGTACATCTCAACTTTACAATGCGTGCACCCCAGTTTTGATTATGTTCGTCGTCATCACCTGGGCCCTTCACAAAAAACCTATCCCGGTACTGATTGGGTTCTGAGAGTGGTAACCAATATAGACCTCCCCTATAGAGGTTACTCTACAGCCCCTCGAATGTCAGGTGTTGGACCTGCCCTGTCCCCAAGAAACTATCTATTACATTGTTGCAGAGTAGTGGGCTTACAATTGGCTCTCGTCCCTTGCTATCCACCCCTGGATTTCTGTCTTGTGATTGACTAGAGCTGGTCTCCCCCTGCCCGGGACCCAGTTCTGTTCTCAGCCCTCTGTGTACCTCTTCAAGGTGATGTGAAATGACTATGTGTCTGAATTGTATCTGGTAGTATACCACCTTTGCATATGAGAGTGCGTTCCCCCTTGCAACACTTGTTTCACTCTTCATCTGGGCTGCAGGGACCGGCTCGTCTTCCCACCACGGGTGAATGCCCATTGTTTAGATCGGCTGCATCATGTGCTTTTGGAACACAAAATAGAGCTCTTGAGTCTGCATATATGAGGATTTATTCAAATTTCCTGCAGTTGGTCCCTTTGTCGTCTGGAGTTTGGAATGTGACTGTTCATCTCTGACCTGGGCTGTGGGCTCGATCTGTGCTTCGTGCAGCCTGAGCCAGCTCCCCTCATCTCATGTTCTGTGGCTTGAGGCCTTCTGTAACTTTCCTTGGACTTATAATATGATTTCTACATGCTCTTACTGTGCTATGTAACCTATAAGTTAGTCATACATGGTCCTACCATTCTCCATATATACTCCTGTAGACCCATAGGATTATTTGTCATAAGCATCTACAAGCTTGCTCAGGATCTCGTGTCGCCTTCTGTTTCTGCATTACTGCATTTGGCTAATGAAAAAAGACAATCCTAGCTATAGAACTGTGTGAGCGTGTTCTTCGTGTATGGAAATGTGTGTTTGTGTGATGCATTGCAGGGCTGAGAGTGTGCTTCATGACTAACGCTGCTATGTCGTGGTGCCTCTAATGACGTCAGCATAATGACTTCTTGGTGCTTAATCGAGGAAGTCCATTATGGTGTTCGGGTCCGCGATCTCGAACGGGTTCTCTGGATCTGGAAGGATCTGCAATGGACATGGCTGTAAGGGCTGTCTAATGGGATACATTTCTGCATACGAGTCAGGCAGTGGTGCACTTGGGGTACGTCCGAAATAGTATGAGTGACTTCGAGCATTCCTGGCTCTTTGACCTGTCATGTTCATGGGGTGTGGAGGGGCATTCCTGGGACCCTATCTTCACAGTGTGACCCCTTCCTCCTCTGTTTACATTTGGCTAAATTTCCTGGGCTTGAGGATGCAAACCTTATCTCGGCTACTAAGGCCCTGAAATCAACGTCTCCAGCGGATCCTTTTATGCTTAATATTCTTAAACAGGTTGTTCAGGAGGAGAGAAATCCACTGAGGGGCCCATAGGTCAATGCTCACCCTCTAGAACCTGTAAGACAAGATAGCTGCACTATGTGAGGAAAGGGGGTGCAGGATTCACTTACTCCAACACAACTCAATAATGAGGACTCAGTAATTTGGCAAAGGGAAGTCCGTTAAATGACAAGTACATCAAACAGGGAAGCAGTTGGGAATCAGCATCGTTGCGATCACCTGTCTCGCTCTGACTTCCTCGAACTTCAGTTGAACCGTAATTCTTATAGGCAATATTCGTCATCACTGACGTCTAACTCTACAAAATTCGTCATGCAATATAATTGGTTAGGAAAGGTAACTTAAGTATAGGTGCTATATCTGTATATGATATTAGAGCATGCGGATTGGATAACTCTTATCGGGTGGGCGTCTACGCCGCTCCCTCTACATCACATGTGATAGACATCACTACAAGTACAACGTCTCATTGGTTTTACGATGTATAGGACCCTTGATAACTTGGTCCTTTGTTATTGGGCAGGTTACACCCTTAGACATAAATCCCCGTTTTAATTAGCAGCATGCAGAATGGACACCCAGGTGCCTGGTGTCCCAAGTTTCACCCTGCCTCCCTTCCATCAATCAGTATCTTAGGGCTATGTGTCAATTAGTTGGCTGGGTATGGCCTTGAAACTGTAGCCTCTTATCAGGAAAAGTTATGGCATCCTCGGGTCCTGGATGACATCAGGCGGTGGCACCTCTTCGCGCCTGGCTGGTCACGTGTTAGTTCACCATGAATCTGCTTCAGTTTCCAGCTTTTAGTGTATTTAATTTTGTTTCGGCCTCGCCACCTGCATGGGCCCCCCTTATCTTGACCTTCATGGGGCAGGCTGGTATGCTCTGAAGTTTGAGCCTTGTTATCTGACGCTCTCCTCCCTTTCTCCGGTTGACCTTGATTTCCTAGGCATGAGCCGCTCTTTGTTGAGTTTCGATTCCGCTCCGTCTCTTGACTCTGGCTGGGTTAGAAACTTGGCCTGTTAGGCCTCTGGCAGCCTGGGCACATTTCTGCTTTACAAAATGGAGTTGCACTTGTATAATGTGCTTCTAGAGGTAGATATGTAGTTGGCGCATGCCGCTTCTAGTATTCTACTAAGCATAGCAAGCAGTATCGTTTTCTTAGCTTCTTGTATTCCAAGCCGATTTACATGCATTAACTAGTTGGCTATTTGTATCTTGCCTCATAGCCACGTTTCCTTACGTTTCAACATTGTCTCTTTTCTGTGTCCAATGCATCTATTTTCATAGCTACTCGCACTAGCGTGCCATCTTCAATTGCTGTTTTCGTTCATTTGGTGAGTCTGTTTAAGCCCTTGGCTCATTTCCACTGGCCTTCCATTAAGGCTCTTTGGGTCTCTTCATGGACTGTCTGTAGGTCCTCTTCATTTCGTCTCAGCGGCTGGTACGGCTGCCTGATAGGGTACCGTGCTGCCCAGGGTTGTCTGGTTATGGGCACTTCATTAGGTATGGATCTTCTGATGTACACTGGGCAGAGTCCCAGTGAAGCTCTTTGTTTGTTCATTTGCTCCTCATACGTCACATACCTTGGCGAGTATGCTTCTGGTACCTCGAAATGAGGGGATGGGGTGCAGGCCATGTCTGGGACCTCCTCTACACTCCCCCCTCTGGTCAGTTCATCAACCACTTCTGTGACCTCTTTTGCATTTATTTCTTTTGATTCTTCGGTGTCATGTTCACCGTCTTCAGGGTTCGTACATGCTGGTGTGAATGTGTGAGTCTTTGGAGTACATATTTTTATCACTCCTTTCAAACTCCCTGCTGTTTTCACATGTTCGTCTTTGTTCCATGTCATTAGCTGACATTGTCCATTTGGACTGCAGTAGATCCATTTTCTTTCATACCTTCTTCGTTTCTTAGGATATGTGAACTTTGTTCCTTCTGGTGCAAATTTGCTGGCCTTCACAAAGTCTCTTATTTCTTCATCAGTCAGGTCTTTGGGCTTCCACCCTTGCTCAACATCAACCATTATTTTCATCCCTATGGCTTTCTTTGCAGTTTTCTGGCACTGTGTAATGATTATCTTGACAACACAGGATCCTAGCAATACCATTGCTAGTACGGCTCCCAGAAACTTGAATATAACTGCCATTCATTGTGGGACCCTGAGAATAGGTCTCCAAACCAGCTGTCATCGTCCACTTCATCACTTTCATCGATCATCTGGTTTTTCAGGTTTGTCAACATACTTATGGCCTCTGTTAGGGTTCCATTTTCTTCATCGTGCGATGGTACAAATGTGCAACATGATTCTCCGATTTTAGCACAAACACCTCCATCCATAGCTGTTATCATGTCAAGCACATATCTGTTCTGGAAGGTCATCAGTCTGACGGCTCTTAATTCCTCTTTGATTGCATTGAATCCTTTCATAGAGGTATTGATGGTCTGCAATAACTCCCATCTGGTTATCTGCAACCATTTAGCATTCACTCCAATTTGATTGTGTGGCAAGAGCATCGTAGTGAACACTGTTGAGGTGAGGCTAAACAGCCTGTGTTCATTTGGGATTGCATGGAATGCCTCTTCTGATTTGGTAGAGAAATAATTTTCTCTCTTCATCCTGCATACCAGTTCCACAGATCTCCTTCTCCTTAGATGAGCATCTGCTTTCGGGAAACTGTCCAACTTCAGGTCATTCTTAGAGATCACTAGCACGGGAACGTGGACGTTCACCAGTGTGCATATGCCCCCCCAGTTTCTCGGTAGTCTTATGTATGCCTTGGATCCACACACCCAGTAATGGTCCATAATAACTGCGGTTCCTTGTGTCATTCCTGGGGCTTCAAAGATTCATCCGTAGTTTACATTCTCTCCCATCTTCCTCGTGCCATTACTTCTGAAGCACAGTTTTGGGCTTTCCAGTGGTACTATTTGCATGGGTCCTCTGCTGTCTTTGACCCATGTTAGCAGCTTTACCAGTTTTGGCCATAGAGGTTTGCATAATTTCTGCAAATTCTCTATTGCTTCTCGGCAGGCTCCAAAGACCATCCACACTCGGCAGATTACTACTCCTTCTTCCCAGCCATCTAGGGAAACCACTGTTCCCCAAATCTGCATTTTGCCTCTGCTGTTCCAGATTTGAGCCTCTTCTGTAGTTTTTCCTGGAACGTTCAATCTTGGGTTTAATACCCAACGTGTTCCTGATCCTTTGATGCCAGGATTCTCGTATCTGATCACGTGATACATTGTGTGCACCCTGTTTCTTGTTTTAATATCCTGGACGTAGCCATCTTCGTCCGGGTAATCTTTTTCATTGGCCCATATCAACGAGGCGTCTTTTCCCATAAATTGTCCTCTGGTGTTGCACATTGCTACATGTGACATGCAGTGTGCTGTGGGTACATCAACTTCTACAGCCATGAAGATCTTGGATTTTCCCATGCTATATGGTAGGAGTGCACAGACGAAGCATTCTCCTTCTGACTGCCTTCGTCCTATTTCCTTCATGTGCTGGTACCATATGTTATTTCCGAGATGGGCTGTGCTGTCCAGGTAATCGTTGAGCTCATTGTCATCTTCATACGGGCTTCTCTTGATTCTCAGTGTTCTTCTGTAGTTTGCTATTACTATGTCCTTAAAAGCGTCTGTGCTGCTTTTCCACTCTGGGCGCCTCGGTGGAGCAGGGTCCTTTGGCTGCATCGCCGTGGTAGGAAAAGGTTTTTCTTTTCTCTTCCTCTCTTCTTGTTATTTTTCATTGAGGTTCTCTGGCCGCCATTGGCTCACCAACTCCTCAACGTGTGGCTGTGCCATAGATCTAGTGTTTGTTAGCAGTGTTCGAGCTGGCGTGCTTGTCGTTATAGTCTCTGCAGGTCTATTTCTCAGCTCCTTGTGCAGTTTCTTTGTTCTGACTATAAATGGGAACAAATAATCTATCTGAATTTGTGTTTTCTCTGTGAGTTCCTTTGTGGCTACTTCTGTTCTTTCGAGGGATTTTGCTATGCCCTCTCTCTTGGGTTTCTTACTTGACTTCTCTTGGTTACTTCCACTATTTTCTGGAACTGATTGTTCGGCAGGCTGTCTCCCCTTCTCTGCTGCCTTCGTTGGAGGCCCCGTAGCCATTGACACTTGCCCTTGTATGTGTGCATCCTGTGTGTGGGTGCATGCAGTGGTCAGTGCAGCATTTTCATTCATTCTGTGCTGACCCTGTCTCCAGCTTTTTTCTTCATTCGTTACCTCAAATGTGTCTAAATCACTGCTAATTACATTTAATTTTAGTTCGTTAATGTTACCATCAGGTTTTCTTGGGGCTGGGATGACTATATAGGGTCTGGGTGCTTTTGTAGGCCCCTGACGTACATTATCTGGTGGATGCACTAAAATTGGGACACTTCGTGCGCCAATAAAGAAAGCAGTTCTGATTGTTAATGACAGAAAAACAATAATAATCACTGCACATATGCACATTATCGTTCAGAAAGACAATTTATAGCATTTTCTTCCAGGGAAGTGAGGGCGCCGTTCTGCTGGGGGTAAAACTGAGGGGGTAATTCATAGAATTCAGCGCACAAGTGGCGCACGCGGCTGGAGCACAGTGTGCGTGTGCCACAGTCTGCGCCAGCCGCGTGCGCCAAAATCATTTTCCGCGCACAGCGTATTCATGGATTTTAACATCCATTACCAGCCGTGGCGCAGAGTGGCGCAGCAACCCTGCAGCAGCGCCAATTACGCCCCCAACCCCTCCCCGTGCACCATGCACAGCGCACAAATCCCGTACACGGCGCACAGGCCAGTGGACCAGCATACAGGCCCCTAACCACGAAAACGCCTGTAAAACTCCCCGCGCACCCCTCCGAATAAACGTACACCCCTGCGCGGGGAGAATCACATGCGATTGGGCCTGTGCGAGCGGGGTACGTGTATCACTGGGGTGCGCAGGGAGTTCCACACGCGATTGGCCCTGTGCGAGCGGGGTACGTGTATTTCGGGGGTGCGCGGGGAGTTCCACACACGATTGGCCCTGTGCGAGTGGGGTACGTGTATTCCGGGGGTACGCGGGGAGTTCCACACGTGATTGGCCCTGTGCGAGCGGGTACGTGTATTTCGGGGGTACGCAGGAAGATTCACACGCGATTGGGCCTGTGCGAGCGGGGTACGTGTGTTTCGGGGGTGCGCGGAAGTTTCACACGCAATTGGCCCTGTGCGAGTGGGGTGCATGTATTACTGGGGTGCGCGGGGAGTTCCACATGCGATTGGCCCTGTGCGAGCGGGGTATGTGTATTACTGGGGTGCGCAGGGAGTTTCACACGCGATTGGGCCTGTGTGAGCGGGGCACATGTATTACTGGGGTGCGCAGGAAGTTTCACACGGGATTGGGCCTGTGTGAGCGGGGTACGCGTATTACTGGGGTGCGTGGGGAGTTTCACACACGATTGGGCATGTGCAAGCATTGTACGCGTATTACTGGGGTGCGCGGGAAGAATCACATGCGATTGGGCCTGTGCGAGCGGGGTACGTGTATTTCGGGGGTGTGCGGGAAGTTTCACACGTGATTGTCCTTGTGCGAGTGGGGTACGTGTATTACTGGGGTGCGCGGGGAGTTACACATGCGATTGGGCCTTTTTCGAGCGGGGTATGTGTATTACTGGGGTGCGCAGGGAGTTCCACACGCGATTGGCCCTGTGTGAGTGGGGTATGTGTATCACTGGGGTGTGCGAGAAGATTCACACGCGATTGGCCCTGTGCGAGCGGGGTACGTGTATCATTGGGGTGCGCAGGAAGATTCACACGCGATTGGGCCTGTGCAAGTGGGGTACATGTATTTCGGGGGTGCGTGGGACGTTTCCCACGCAATTTCGCTGTCAGACGCGGTACGTGTATCCAGTGGGGTGCGCAGGGAGTCCCACACGTGAATTGGCAGTGTGGGTCCTCCCAGGTGTGCCCTCTACCCCCTCCACGGCCCCTGCAGGCAACCCACACCACAGGGGACTACCCTGCACCCCTGGTCATGTCCCGCAGGTAGCCCATTCACCATGGGCATGCCCCCCTGCCAGCCCACATGTCACCTTGCACTAGTGATCACCAACTCATGTCCCCCTGCACTCCCACCCACCCAGCATTGACGGGCACCTGCCAGCAGGGCCCGTCCCATGTCCCCCAGCACCCCCACCCCCAGCAGTGAGGGGCACCTGCCAGCAGGCCCCGACTCATGTCCCCCAGCACCCCCACCCACCAAGCATGGACGGGCACTTGCCAGCAGGCCCCGACTCATGTCCCCCAGGACTCCCACCCACCAAGCATTGACAGGCACCTGCCAGCAGGCCCCGAGTCATGTCCCCCAGCACCCCCACCCCCCAGTAGTGAGGGGGGGGGCACCTGCCAGCAGTGGGGTACGTGTATTACTGGGGTGCGCGGGGAGTTTCACACGCGATTGGGCCTGTGCGAGCGGGGTACGTGTATTTCGGGGGTATGCGGGAATTTTCACATGCGATTGTCCCTGTGCGAGCGGGGTACCTGTATTACTGGGGTGCGCAGGGAGTTACACATGTGATTGGGCCTGTGTGAGCGGGGTACGTGTATTACTGGGCTGCGCGGGGAGTTCCACATGCGATTGGTCCTGTGCGAGCAGGGTACGTGTATCACTGGGGTGCGCGGGAAGATTCACACGCGATTGGCCCAGTGTGAGCGGGGTACGTGTATCACTAGGGTGCGCAGGAAGATTCAGACGCGATTAGGCCTGTGCAAGCGGGGTACGTGTATTTCGGGGGTGCGTGGGAAGTTTCCCATGCGATTTCACTGTCAGAGCGGGGTACGTGTATCCAGTGGGGTGCGCAGGGAGTCCCACACGTGAATTGGCAGTGTGGTTCCTCTCAGGTGTGCCCTCTACCTCCTCCATGGCCCCTGCAGGCAACCCACACCACAGGGGACTACCCTGCACCCCTGGTCATGTCCCGCAGGTAGCCCATCCACCATGGGCATGCCCCCCTGCCAGCCCACATGTCACCTTGCACTAGTGATCACCAACTCATGTCCCCCTGCACTCCCACCCACCCACCCACCCAACATTGACATGAACCTGCCAGCAGGGCCCAACTCATGTCCCCCAGCACCCCCACCCCCCAGCAGTGAGGGGCACCTGCCAGCAGGCCCCAACTCATGTCCCCCAGCACCCCCACCCACCCAGCAGTTAGGGGCACCTGCCAGCAGGCCCCGACACATGTCCCTCAGCACCCCCAACCCCCAGCAGTGAGGGGCACCTGCCAGCAGGCCCTGACTCATGTCCCCCAGCACCCCCACCCACCAAGCATTGCCGGGCACCTGCCAGCAGGCCCCGACTCATGTCCCCCAGCACCCCCACCCAGCAAGCATTGACGGGCACCTGCCAGCAGACCCCGACTTATGTCCCCCAGCAACCCCACCCCCCAGCAGTGAGGGGCACCTGCCAGCAGGCCCGACTCATGTCCCCCAGCACCCCCACCCACCCAGCAGTTAGGGGCACCTGCCAGCAGGCCCCGACTCATGTCCCCCAGCACGCCCACCCACCAAGCATTGAAGAGCACCTGCCAGCAGGGCCCGACTCATGTCCCCCAGCACCCCTACCCACCCAGCATTGACGGGCAAATGCCAGCATGCCTCGACTCATGTCTCCCCGCCCCCACGTCATGACGATCCTCAATCATGGGCCTTATGGCCACCCACATCACACCCCATGCCACCCTAGTCCAAACACACAACCAGGTATCACATCCACCCCACAATGTAATCCCTATCACATGACACATCACAAATGGCAAGTATGCACATCAACACAGTTCTGTTACACCCACACAATGCGTGCATGAGATTGAGAAAACACACATCCTGACATGCATGTAACCAAAGAGAGAATACCACACATTGAAGTAGGAAATTAAAATGTATTAAAAACAAAAGCAAGGGAATGAAATGAAACACACAAGAATACAAATGATGAAGAAAAAGCTGCATGTCCAAAATATAAAAAGAAAATGAGTGAACGCAGAATCGAAATCAATCCAAATGCACATGGGTCCAAAGTGACTGTCCGGCAAAACAAATCCAAAGTGATAAACCAAGACAAAACCATTGATCCATGGGAAAAATAAATCTAAATAAAAAGTGAAATCCAGTGTTGAACTATTTACAAAGTACAAATCCAGGGTCCATGAGCCCAACCTTTCAACTGAAAACTAGAAAAAACCCTACCTAATGAAAAACTATATACAAAAACGTGGAGCATTGTCCAAGCGCCTCAAAATAAATAATAACAGAAAGGAAACCTAAAACTATCTAACTATTTACAATGGCGGTGGGCAAGTCCTGCGGCTCACTCTGTGATGTTCTGGGCCAGGGCATCATCGAACTCCATGTCGATGTCCCAGAGGCGGGACTCTGCCCTGGCCCCGAGGTCTCACAGGGATGCACTCATGGCCTGTTCCAACTCCCTGCGAGTTGCCTCGAGGCCCTCTGCCCGCCTCAACGCCCGACGCATGGAGAACTCCGCCCTGACCATGGTGAGCCGCGCCTATTCCGCCTGCTGCCGCTCCACATCTATACGCTGGCCCAACCGCAGCCACACGGAAGACACACCCATTCCAGGCTCCACCTGCCCTCTGGCCGATGACCGCCCCTCTGATGTCGATGGCCCCGAGCCATCATTGCTCCCACCTAGAGCCTGCTGCTGTTGCTGCTGTCCATGTGCCCTGTCCAATGATGCCTGCACATCCTCCATCTGCTGGTCTCCAGTTGTTGGGGTGTCCACCCCTGCTGGACCGCCGACTCCCGACTGTGGCAGGGATGGGATCTCCACCAAGCTGGCTGTGTTGGTCAGGCCAGGTCCACAGGGGGCCCTGGTGGAATCTGGGCCGGAAGACGGCAGGGAGAACGACTGGCGCATAGTCTCCACAGAGGAGGAGAGGTCCGCCAGAGTGCGCGACACATGTAGGAACCCACCGACCAGGACCCCTCCCAACAGTGCCACGTGATGACGCTGCTGTTCGTGAAGGCGTGCGTGCTCCGCCCAGGAAGCACACACGTCATCACGAATGTCACGCGTGCACAACGTGACACCAACCAGGACGGAGCCCATACTGTTGTGTGACCCCTCGTCTGCAGGTAGTGGAGAGGCAGATGACGTGGCCCTCCCCCCTACCTGCGGACGGGCCTGGGATGGGGAAACCCTGCTGGTGCATGGTGGTGCAGTCACAGGGTCAAGGACAGTGACATGCACAGGCCCCTCCGCGGTGACCTGTGTGCCTCCTGACCCTGGCCCTAGACTGCACCACTTGCACCAGTGGTACTACCCCCATCAGGCCCCATATGCGGCTCAGTAGCGGGCTCCTCCTCATCTATGGAGACCACCAACCTGGATGTCTCCACACCGTCTTCCGCCATTGCAAGCCCCTGTGGGGGCTCACCCGGCCCTTCCGCTACAGCCGTAGTGGCAGACGCGGCACCAGTCCCCTCACACCCGGATGATGCCAATTCCTGGGAGGGTGGCTGGGCCTTGCGTCGCTGCCCGGTGGAGGCATCCCCGCTGCTTGGCTCCACAGTGCCGTCTCCGCCCTCTTCTTCACTTGACCCGCGTAGAGGGAGACATAGAACGGGTAGAGTACAATATTCCCCTAGACAGGAAGCAATAACACATGAGTGGCTCTGTCAAATGTCACTTCCATCCTGTCCCTCCACAATACATGGGTGAATGCACGCAACACACATGCAGAAACAGGCACGGCGCCTGCAATCAACATCAGCATCCATGTACAAGGGCCTCTTTTAACCAAAAAGTTGCCTTCAAACTCACATGCATCATGGCTCACACTGATCCCATGCACACACATCACCGGAGGGTCATGCATCATGGCTTGTACACCACAGACACAGTGGATAGACACAGTGGATACAACGGTGACGGCACTGCATGAGTGAATCTACACATCATCACGGACATGTGTCATGCATCCATGGCGTTTCAAAGTCACACACACACTTCTCAGACACACACACATGTGCACCATACATGTACATGAGAGCAGCACCCATCCCTCACCCCCCCTGCATGTCCAAGAACTGAGACTGGCATGCATGCATGTGTGCATTCCGCATACAGCTCCCCATGTAGCATTGGAACACATACACCATCCATGTGGTTCACATATTACTGGTCTCACATGCATGACCATGATGTCCCTGCACACACACATCCTTACATGGCCTATGTCACACATACAGGCAACTATCAAACTACCAGCACACTGCAACATGCCCTGTCTCACACAGCAATGCTTGGCCACTTACCGCTCAACTCCAGACGGGTCTGCCTCTGAAGGATCTGGCTATGGAGCGTTGGGCCTATGCGTTCCAGGACCCTCATCTGGATGTTGCTCATGCTGACCCGGCCCCCCTTCGCGAGGCGCTGGGCCTTGTAGAGGGTCCTGGACCTGAAGTCCTCCCAGCGCTTCCGGACGTGCTTGATGTCGCGGGTTGCCACCCCCTCCGTGTTGATGGCAACCACTGCGTCCTCCCAGATCCTCTCCCGTCCTTCCTTGTTGGCACGTGATGTTCTGAAGAGGGCATCATAATGCCCCAGGACATGCTCCACCAGGACACCAACTTCCTTTTCACTGAAGCTGGTGGCCCACTGCCTCTCTGGCTGGGGGTCACCAGTGGTCTCAGATGGTGTTTGCCCCGACATGGCGACCCGCGAGGCAGGCATGGGTGGGCAACTGGGTCCTGGGGCTGGGCTGTGGAGCGATGGTATCCCAGTCGGGAGTTTTCTGTTCCAGCAGCGGTGGACACAGCAACTGGACCCCTGCAGATGGCTGACGGCAGGCACCAAATAGCAGGGCACGTGGGCAGCAGGCAGCAGCAGATGGCTGGTGGGAGCATGCTCGGGGCTCTTGGGGGCAGGAAAATTGCCTTCTGGGCAATAGCGTGGTCTTCCGTGTGTTTTCACGTGGCCAGCTTGATACGGAGTGATTTGGCGCGTGAAAAAATTGCCCATCAGCATGTAATTCGAGGAAAGCCCTTAGCACGTAAGCGCATCTGTGATGTAGCACGCACAGGCGTTTCCCTCGTGACGTGGGCATAGTGATTCAGCGCGCGCGTGAAAAAACTGCATGTCCGCGTGTGAATGCGTGTAATCCGAGGAAAGGGGCTACGCTCGTAAGTGATGCAACACGCCCGGGCGTTTCCCTCAGCACGCGTTAAAGTTGAGCGGGGCCAGCAGTTCGCTGTACGTGCCTTTTGTGGAGACTGACGTGTGTTGCTACTTCGTGTTGTTTCATGTGCCATCACAACTTCATAGCGGATCAAGGACGTATCTCTTTTTTTGGCGGGGGTATTGGCTATGCGTGTTTTTCATTATCACGCTAGTCAGACGGTGAGTCGCACACGCTATTTTTCCCACTGCGGGTGCCCCTGTGTATCGCACCCATTTTCGAGGTCATAGTAGCCCACGCGTATGCGTTTTTTATGTTACTGGGTGCCACCGCATACTGCGGGAGGTTAATTCCATGCACGTAGGCTGCAGGGTTGCATGCACGGTTTTACTGCAGTTTTGGGGTGCCTGAGCATTGCGTAACCTGTCACTACATCACCGGGGTCACATACAGCCTTGCAGGTGAAGGGGGGCTGTTAACATCTTGCATCCCACCCCCTTCACCCCAATTGCCCAGGACAATTATGGTGTACACCTCCCATTGGCACTCCTTCATCTGTGCCGGCACTACTACATCTGTGCCATGGTTGGGAGGCCACCAAAGGTGAGGGCCGCCTCAGCTGGGCGTCCTCCTCGTGGTGGGTGTGGTCAGGGACGTGGCCGGGGTGACCAGGGAGTAGGGGGACTCCAGGGTGTCCAGGGTGGCCGCAGAGGGGGAAGAGCCAGGGGTACGCCACTTGAGCACAATGTTGTGCCATGTGTCGGTGCAGTCATGCCACCACCCCCTGTGGTACTGGGAGATGCAGATTCTGCATCTGGCACTGGTGCCCGTGTGACCCGGCAGTCTGTTGCATTGACTGCCACGGCCACAAGGATACTGGTAGCTGCAGGTGCAGTGTGGACACCACCACCTAGGCTCAGGGTCTGCCAGTGCAGGCTGCGTTGGCACTTGAAGAGTCCTTGTAAGATTTCCAACAGGCCAGGAGGTAAATGGTAGGTGACCAAGACACGTGTCCCTGGGGCAGTAATGTCATCTGCTGCCCCGAACATCCGGGTGTTGGCAAGTGCAGGGGTAGATGCAGCCAACAACACCCCGGTTGTGAGTCTGCCAACCAGGACAGGCACGGTCAATGACCCTGCCACAGCGGGTGTTGCTGCGCAGGGTCCATTAGAGGGCATCCAGCTGCCATTGACGCAAGTCAGGCCTTTGGTCATCCCTCCACCTGCCACTCCCTTGGCTCAATCCACCGGTGCCACTGGCCATACTGATCAGGGCGGCATTTGCCAGCCACGGTCTGCGCCACAATCCAAAGGAGGAAGGTTGCACCTGCAGCACAGGCTGGGACCCCACACACAGCCACGACCTCCTGCATGTCGCGGAAGAAGCCTTTCTGCAACCAGGAACTGGACTTCCTCGTGGACTACGTGTGGGACCACAGCCGTGACAAGCTAGTGGGTCCTAATTGTCAGACTACGGCTGCCCACCGTGATACCCACTGGAAGCAAGTTGCGGAACACATGAGTGCATTCGGCCATGAGGTGCGCATGGCGCAAGAGTGCAAAAACAGTTGGAATGACCTCAAACGTAGCGCTAAGGCTAAGCGTGCCTCAAATTACAACTTGACTCTGGTGACTGGCAGTGGGCCTGCACCTGAGGAGGAAGACCTCACTCCGCATGAGTCACTCGTTGCGGAGTTCGTACCATCTGAATCGGTCGAAGGAGTGGGAGAGATGCCGGACTTTGATGCCCAGTCCAGTGAGTGTTGCTGCGTGTTTGTTGAGGACATGTGTGTTTTACTTGTGTGATGTGTTGTGCATGACTGCCACTACATGTCACGTGTACATGATTCTGATGTGCAAGTAATGCAATGCTTCCCTGATGCATGGCTGCTCTGCTGGATGGTGGATATGTGGAGCGGACGGGGACTGTCCGCATCACCACTATTGCACCCTACTCACATGATGGTCACCAGGATGCCCCTCCAGTCCATGTTCCAGCTCACTGGCCCTTCTGCATGTAGCGTGGGGTGACCTTCCTCTCAGCCCAGGGACTATGTCATAGCATGACTGACGTGCATGTGTCCTCTGCCTCCATGCGGGTACTCCATGTAGGCATGCTCCCTTGCCCCTCCACCCCCCGCTCTGCACCCCAATTCCACCTTTGCACTGGTCTGCTTCAATTTTGCCGTTGAGTACTTCCCTGGTCATGCGTCCTGTGTACATGCTAACTTCCAGCGGCCAATCTGCCAGACATATGCTGTGTGGTACATCCTTTGTACTTAATGCAGGGTGTCTCACTTGGACTGTGCAGAGGCCAGATGCCCCGCAGGGACATGAGTGCCCATTCATGCACCATGTGTATTCCACGCATGCCCCTATGTGTCCTTGACTGGATGATCATTGTAGTACAAGTCCAGGATGACCTACATTGCATGGCATTTCATCAGCCTTCCCATGTCCACTGTGGCTCAGTCCTGCGTCGCACACATGGTCAGGGTGTGACAGTATGTATGGGTCACAGGCCTCAGCCTGTTTAATGGCCAATGACTCTGTCCAACTGGTGTAGTGTCTTCTTCACACGTGGGTGTACTCCTGAGGTTTCATCATGTGTCCTGCTTACTGTCCGATCATCATTTGCTGTGTTGTCACTTGACTCACATGATGCAGTTGATGCTAGTCAACACTGTCTGTCAATACACAGGTCTATGGTCAGCCTTTTGATACCATGCTAGGCATCCCTGCATTTGCACTTGGGGGGAGGGGTGGGTTGCTTGTAGCCATGCTACCCATTGAATGCACATTGCATGTGATGCCTGAAGTTGACCTTGCACTGCCTTCACATTTTCTGACACACATCATGAAGTACTTGTACATGTAGATAGTGAGTAACGTACAAATTTGCTGCACTGCATCGACCAACTTCTGTGCAAACTGACACCATTCTACATGTCTAATCACAGAGGCAATGTCAAGTTGACCCAGCATGCATGGCAGGTTCTATTTTGTGTGTGACATGTCTGCTTGATGTGTTTGGTGCTGTCCAGTCAAATGGTTGAATATATTTGATCGAATGACAAATTGGTCGAATCAATTTGGTCGAAAAAAAAAAAGGTCAAATTTTTTTTTTAAAGTCTTTTTTTTTTTTTGCTCTAGTATAGGTAAAAAAAGGTAAAAAAAGGTGTTTTAACACCAAAAACAGGGGTTGGTGGGGACCCCCCCAAAAAAATAAATAAATAATATTTCGACCATTTTTTCGACCAAATTGATTCGACCATATTGTAATTCGATCAAATGCATTCGACCAAATGTATGGTAACCGTGTTTGGTGTCTGTGTGATGTCTGTGTGTGTGTGTGTGTGTGTGTGTTGTGTGCTTCTAACATGTGTAGTGACCTTTTTTCTCTCTACTTTTCAGATGATGACGCAATGGAGCCAGAGGATGGTGTTGTCATGCCAGGCAAAGTGTTGTTATCACTACAGCAACCCGGCACAAGTGGGGGTCGTGGGGTGGTAGGCCACGAAAACCCACATGTGCTACAGTCCATCTTGTCTCTGGCTGGCAATGAGTCCAGCCCTGATGAACACTCTGACGTCCATGTCGAGTTGGATGTGCATCAGGTCCATATGTCAGGGGTGAGTGATTCTGATGTGGGTACTCCTCTGTCCGCGACACCTGCACTGGGGGGTCAGACAGTGTTGGAACCTCTGCCTGTGGTGGATCGGGACACAGGGCCACCCTCCACACCAGTCACTGATGTGCCTGGGCCATCACGTTGACGGGGGCATGTAGTCATGCAGCCGTGGGTGGTGCCAACACAATGAGGACACCCGGTCGTGGGTCCCGCAGGGGTCAAGCCCAGCAACGCGGTCGCCGCGCAAAACCGCAGTATACTAAGTGGGAGCAAGACATGAATGCCAATTCTGAATGGCAGGGGGCAGCAATGGAGAACATCGCTGAGAGAATGGAGCGTGTGGCCCAATCCGTGCTCCCCCCTGCTAGGCAGGTGCTTCTCCAGCAGCAGGCGGCACGGTCCACGGCCCGCTCGCTTAGGCTGGGCATGGCGGCCTCAGACAGGGCACGCCAGGCTGACATGTCTCTGCGTCAAGCAATTGCTGCTCACGCAGAGGCACACATGGAGGCCCTGAGGCAGGAGTATGCTTCCCTCAGATCCACTCTGGGTATCCTTCTGATGTCCCAGAGGGAGCGGGTAGAGGAGAAGTTTGCGCAGCTTGAGCGTACCATCTCGGCTGAGCTACATGCTTGCCGGGAGGTGCAGCAGTTGTCCAGCCAGGCCTTGCAGGAGGAACTCCGTGTTACACGTGCTACCTTGCAAGAGGAAGCACGTGTATCACAGGAGGTTCTGCATGCAGACCTACGTGTGATCGCCACACAGAACCAGGCTCACCTGTCCAGCAGACTTGTTGCCGACGAGGGGCAAGCTGCGGCTAGGCGTGGTCAGGCTCCTGTGTGACGTCCTCCTTTGCAGGAAGAGCCAAACTTGGACGACAATGTATCTCCCACATAGGTCGGGCTGTGCAGGCGTTGAGCACATGGAGTTTTTTTTTCCTCAACATCATCACATGTGGGTGTTGAGCAGCACCCTGCACCTCCCCCCTCCTGGGTGCCTCCCCCCGGGTCGTATGTGGCCATTTTTGATTTTTCTTTTAGTTTAGTTAGTTTAGTTTCAATTTGATAGTTAGTTTAATTAGGTAATGTAGGTTTTTCATAGTTAGTGTAATTAGTTAATATAGTTTAAAATTGCTTGTCTATTGTGCTTTCATGTGACAGTGTGGTGCTTTGTGGCTTTTGAAAACATCCACTGTCTGTTCCAGCTGGGCCCTTCAAGCTTGTCTTGTGTATGTGTTTGCAGCTTGGAGTCCTTGACTCACATATGCCACTCCTGCTTCCCTTATCCATGGGCTCGCAAGGATGGTTCGGTGTAACAGCCTATTACATAAGGGCTTTGGACTGTCATATCTGTGGCATGTCTGCTGCTGTCCAACTTGTGTTAACACCCCTAGTGGGGATGATAGGGGTGTTATTGACCACTGTTCTTCTTTCGCTAGATGGGGGGTTTCATGATTCATGTGTACATTAATTGCTATGCATTGTGTAGTATGTTTCTTATCTTTACTGTACATGTGCTTGTTGCAATTCATGCCGTAGATAGTGTGTTCCACACTTTGCCTGTGCAAGACGCACTGATGGTGTGATTTCTGATGTAAGTCTCTGACATGGTCCAGTCATGAAATGCCGGAAGAGAAACACACAGATGATTTTAAAGCATTAATCATGTGTTTCATGCCCTTTCTGCAGGGGGATGAGCCTCCAGACCACCTTTGCCAGCAGACATGGGCCATTAGACGTCTGGAAGCGGGACACGTTTGGTGGTGCCGACATGCGCATGTGTGCGCAAGCAGAGGCACAGGGATTGCGCTCATACATCCAAAAACAGCTGACGTGTTTCAAGGGACTCCAGGCAAGGTGAGCAGCACAGGGGGGCCACAATGCAGCAAACCTTTCACCAGGCCAGTTGCACATGCATGCTTAGTAGCAGCACTGGCGGTGAGCTTGGACAAATATTGGTGTTGAAGCGCACAATACAGCTGAGATGCGTTGGTGGACTAATGGCTAGTTGATGGGAAAGTTGTCTGGGGCACCTGCAGGGGCCCATACCCTCCGGTCCACCATGGTCCATTGAGGCACTTGTATTAGCCATGTAGCATTCCAAGACATGGAAAGAAGCAGCTCACAGGGACTGACAGCAAGGGACAGACTTGTGTGCAGTGCATTTTATTCTCATGCAGAATTTGACACATGCACTACCTACTTTATTTCGGTCATGGTGGAACACGACTTGTTCTGAAGTCATACCTTGCTATATGCGTCTGGCTGCTTACCCAGGGAACATTGCATGTTGTGTGAATCATGACACATTGGTCTTCCATTTGTCACACACCCACCGGTGCCTAACTTACAGCATTAACTGTGTATGAATCATCACAGGGGTAATGTTACGTATGGGTACGAAGCATCCACACCAGATTGTTTGTTTGTAGAGTAGTTTTTTACTTTGGGGCATATATGGTGGTGTGTTTGTGTGTTATGGGCATGCACAGATTAGTAACTGTGGCTCTCTTTGCAGCATTGAACTGCTCCTGTTACCGGACCTGAGAGTGCGCAGGCAGGAGGCCAGCACTCACCCCAGAGATAAGGTTATCTTTGTCTTCCATTTGAGTAATTTGTTACTATGTGCATGATGATCAGGTTTGGTGTACTTGTGTATGTGTTAATGTGAGTAGTACAGTTTTGTGCATTTCCTACTTTCCCGTGTCAATCCTACTCCCCTCTCCTGACCCTCAATCCGGTTATCCAGTATTGCAATGCATGTCCCGACTGCATTTCCCTGACCCTCCTTCCCCACCAGGTTCTCAGGCCTGTGTGAGTTTGACCTTGCAGGCACCCAGACCACAGGGGGGGGTGGTTGGTTCGTGCCACTCCTGCGCCTGTACACGGGAGCTGTGACAGCACACATCAGTTTGTGGTGCATCATTCTGTGTTATGTACCACACATGGTATACATCCTGTTGTGACATTGTTTTACTGTGCTACCTTGGTTGTTACGTCATTGTGGTAGTAATTGGGCTTTGTGATGTACTGCTACTTCAAGTCATCTACTGGAGGCTCTTCTGGTTTGTTTTGCTGCATGCAGGCTTTTTGCTTGGCTTCTTTGTTGGCCTGCTTTGAGTTCTCTTTGATTTGTTGTTTTTGCAAGTCAAGGTGGCCTCTGAGGGTGCTGGACACTTTTTACACACAAGGTGGGAAATGGTGACAAAGGGAAAGGGTGATCCTGTGGCCATGTGAACTTCAAGGATGAAGGCTACATAACCCAGGTGCAGTTGTTCAGTGGGTCATGGTGATTTGTGAGGGAGGGGGGGTGTTTTGTTGTTGACAGTTGCCTTGCCCTACAGTGTGATGCGCACCCTGACATTGTAATTGCGGTATCCTATGTACATGATGTATTCTGCTGATCAATGCCTGGTCATGTGTTGTGATTACCTTTCAGGTGTGAGGGAATAGTTGTGGCTTGACATGCTGGGGTGTACACATGGTCAATGTTCACAAGTGATGTGTAGAGGAAACTGATGGTCACTTGATTGCACATGCATATATTGAGTGCATGTCCCTATTGACCCACACACTCGCACTATGATCCACTACATGTACAACCACCCTTCCATGTCCACATGTACACTCTGTTTGCCTTCTGGTGCCCACTGTGTCCCTGTAGCACATGATCTATGACCAATTGTGGATCCTGTACATGCGTTATTTGCTTTTTGATGTAGTTTGTCGTTTAGATGTGATGCTCAGGGTGTGTGTCACACACAATGGCTGTTCACTATGCTGTGCGTTGAGCAGTGTGTTGCAGGAGGTGGACACGGCACACAGAAGCTGCAGTGTTGATTTTGCAATGCACAATGTGCATGTAGACAGGCATTCATTGTTATGTTACAACTACAAATGTTGTAATGCATTTGGGTATGACTTATTTTGGGTGGGAGGTTCTTGGTCAGTCATTTCATCTGATTCCATGTCAGGCATCATTGTGTGATGCCACTTTACATTTTTCACATGTCAATGTGTACCTTATTGGTACTGTGTTGGTGTATAGCTATTGCTTGCCATGTCATGTTGTGGTTTGGGAGGGTTTGGGTGACATACCAGTGATAGTCATGGCCTGTTTTGCAGGTCTGTGTGATTCACACCTTGCATGTGTGCCTCTTGGTCACACAGGATTGCTTATGTTTAAGTAGCTAGGGATGCACACAATGTGGCACTTCCATGGCAACATTCTCAGGGTGGTAAGGTTGTGAGAGTTGACTGTCTCTTTGTCATCATCGATTGTCACCTGGTATGTGCCAGGCCTGTGTGCACTCCGCAGGGGTGGGAGTTTAGGTGAAAAATGTGGCCACAAGCTGGGCCCGGGCTTCCTCGCCACGTGCCCTATCCCTTCCCATGGGCAGCGCCTGTGCCTGTGGTTGGGGATGTGGGGGCACCACCATGTCCACCGGTACGCCCTGCCGTGTTGCAACATTGTGCAGGACACATGCTGCCACAATGATCCTGCATACTACTGGGGGTGCATAGAGTAGCTGCCCACCAGAGCGGTCAAGGGAGCGGAAGCATGACTTGAGCACTCCGAATGTACGCTGCACTATGCCCCTGGTTGCAATATGGGCAGCATTGTATCTTACCTGGGGTGGTGTGGTGGGGTTCCGGATTGGCGTCATCATGTGGTTGCTCAGAGGGTAGGCACTGTCCCCTGGAGAGGTGATGATGTTTGTGATTATTGGGGTTGGTGTATTTGTGTGTGTGTGTGACATGCATGCATGTGCACGGGCATTTGTACTCACCTAGGAGCCATGTGTCACCATGCTGCCCAGCTTCCAGGCTTCGGCTCAGGACGGACATTCTGTATATGAAACTGTCATGGGTGGAGCCAGGGTAGTTTGCATAGACAGAGGTGATGATTCCCTTTGCATCGCATACCACCTGCACGTTGATGGAATGCCAGTGCTTGCGGTTTCGGTAGATGTGCTCAGTGGCCCTAAGTGGACGTAGGGCCACAAGGGTGCAATCTATAGCACCAAGCACTTTGGGGAAGTGTGCCACCCTGTAAAAGTCCTGGACAACGGCCTGCCTTTCTGCGGGTGTTCTGGGCATGTATATGTGCCTGCGGACAGAGGGGCACGCTGTCATGATTGCCAAGACCTGGTGTAGGCAGCGTGACTGCGTCGCCTGTGAGACCCCCCCCACTATGGCAGTAGTCTGCTGAAATGACCCAGTGGCCAAAAAATGCAGGACATTGATCACCTTCTCCAAGGGGCTCAATGCTTGGGAGCAGAGGGTGGGGGATGTAAGGTCATCTTCCCACTCCCTGACCAGGTCTAGGATGATACGAGGTGGAAACCTATACCTGCCGTAGACCTGGTCGTCAGGCATCCCAAAAAGGCTTGTCTGGGGTGAAAAAATGCAGGCCCTGGCTATTCTCCTCCTCCTGCGGTGTCCCACGATCAGTGCTGCGACAAATGGGCCATTCATCGTAGCTGTATATACGTGTTTGTTGTTTGCGCGCACTTTTATACTGTGCGCGGGGACGCTTCTTCCTGCCTTCGTGTGGCGGATGCGTTGGCGCCTATGTGCGTCTTTTGCCGTGCGTGGGTTTCCCGTATTCGAATCCATGAAAATGGGTTGTTCGCGTGCGTGTGGGTGTTCCGTGTCGTTCCCTGTAGTACTTCCCCATTTACGCCTTCTTTTTCACGCGTTGTTCCCCATTCCGCGAGTTACGCCCTGTGTTCCGCCCACTTTTGTTGTGTGCGCCGTGCTATGTGCGCTTTCGCTGTGTGCGTAGCTCACGCCGTTTGATGACGTGTGCGTCCGCATGCGGCACGCAGGATTTTAGCGCACATCCCAGGATTTACATGCGCACGGACTTCCATGAATCGATGTGCGCGGCTTTTGCACGCATGCACTGTGATTTTCGTGCTTGCGCTGCGATTTGCACGCTTTCGCACACTTGCGCGGCGCATATTAATTCCATGAATCGGCCTCTAAGTTACTGTTCTGGGCCCCCATTTTGAATGAGTTCATAGTCAGTTATTTATTCCTTCTCTTGCTCTGATCTCGTAGTTCAAGAGTTCATTACTATTAAAGTGACGAGTGCTTTACAAATGTCCCCCCCTCTTGTCGGTGCTGTCGGTAATCTCTGGGTATGCAGTACAGTTCCTTTTGCTAGACTATGGAAAAGGGTTGGGCTTGCAACTTTGGTACATCACATTCACAATGCATATCTATAGTAGGTAAGGTCCCAGTACACGCCACAAATTTGCCTTGGTCCTGAGGATCTGCTGGAGCCTGTTCAATGCGAAGGAATGAAAAGATGGAACTGCTAAAAATCACACAAAATAGACTGTTGTAAAAAATAAAATAAAAATAAAAATAAAAAATAAAAATAAAAATAAAAATGAAGATGAAAATGAAAATGAAAAATGAAAATAAGGAAAAAGTAAAAAAGACAAAGTAAGATGGTGTAGTTCTTAAGATTGGGTACAGAAGGTAAAATCAGTGCGCAGATCCCAAAGTTCTTATTATGGAATCCATTAAACGAAATGCAGATGAGGCTTCAAATCTAATTTATTATTCATTAGACAGCCAGTTTCTTCTGCTCTCCTTGATCTGTCCTGCGGTGGAATAGTTGAAGAACTGTGTCTCTGTCTTCGATCTGTCCCACAGCGAAAAGATATAGTACTGTCTCTTTGCTTCCACGATCTGTCCCACGGCAGAACGATAAAGCACTGTCTCTCTGTTTCCACGATCTGTCCCACGATGGAAAGTCTTACTGGAATCTCCTTAAATATTCTCGCTGGAAGTTAGATAGCTCCACTTGGAGCATGATTCCGTGGTGGAGTGTGCCCATGTGTGGGGTATTGGCTGGATCTCTGAGGATGGTGATGACGTCAACGTCTGCGGGCCTTCCCACCATTTCCAGATAGTCTGTGACTAGACTGAACAGGACATTGTGCGCCAGCCGGGTGTCCTCTGGTGATAGGGACATTTGTCCTGTTTGGCTGGGTCCTTGTCATGAGCTTTTCTTTTGATTCGCACAGTCTTTGCACCTTCCCGTTGCATGGACTACCACCAGGTGATTTAATTTAGTCCACAACTGGTTCAGTTGAGCTAGGTTACTTGGGTCTCCGATGAAAGTGCGTGTGTCTGTTGTTCTCCCGACAAGTCCTGGGCATTTCTCGATTATTTGAAAGAACAAATTAAATGTGACTTTATCAATGTCTACTGGCGGTGGAAGCATTTGTGTCCTCTTCACTGTGCTCGGTTAGCTTGGCGAAGGCTTCCGTGATGACAGTCAGCAGTTGCCAAATTACCTTTTTGTTCGCAGGATCTTGAATAAAGTCTGTGACACTGGTTTCTCTCCCTATGAGTGTCGAGTATGATATTATCACCAGTTGAAATAGGTTAACACATCCCACTTGAGGCTTCTGCTTCTTAGGTCTGTGAGCAAAATCTTGATACCAGTTGCTTCAGGATATTATGTTACGTTCTCCGCAATGCAGCTTATTTACAGTCTATTAGAGTTCTTGGTTCTTTGTACTACTTGAGCGTGCCATTATTTCAAAAGTTCATTTTATCAATGTTGTTGTGGCTTTGGATGTGCTTCTCTTTACCCTGCAACTAGGATGCACAGAGTGTTCGTTTTATGTCCATTATCATCCTTCACTGGTTTGAGAAAATGTCTTGTTTAAAAGCCACAATTTAACAGAGTTCTTTTCGCTTTTATTTCGCTGCTCATGCGTCCTTCTTCCTCGTCATGGATCTTGTCTGCACGTGCTGAGGTTCTTCCCCGTTGTCTGTGGTTTCTTCGTGGTTAGATGTAGCTTGGGGGCTCTCTCCTATACAAAGTTAAATGTCATTCAGGAAGAGCCATGCCCTTCTGCCCTGGACTTTGACGGCCGAAGGAGTGCAGTCCCCTACGATGAAAGGGCCATTGAATCGTGGCTCATCCCACTTCTTCCTTGTAAAGTTCCTTATGAGAACAGCATTACCAGGGAAGACGGGTGGTGCACATAGTCCTTGCACGGAGTCTGTTTCAGCACTTCCTGTTGTATTTTGTACTGCGCTGCACCCTTTTCTTCATCGCTGCAGCTGGCCTGAAATGACAGAGACGCTGTATGTCATACAATTGAGGTAATCCTGCATCTCTGTCCCCAAGACCTCATTTGTCGGCTGGGCATCACATCTGGCTCTATATCGGGGGGCAAGAGGGGTCCTCATCCTTCTGCCTGGGACTATCTCGTGCGGCGCGAGGTGATGGTCAGAGCCTGGTCGGTTCCGAAGTGCATACAATGCCAGTGGTAGACAGTGCAGCCATCCCTTTTTTAATGTGAGCTTCAATTTGGCTATCCTCTCCTTTAACAGGCCGTTGAGCCGCTCACATATCCCATTCCCCTCTGGATGATACGCCGATGAGAACATGTGCTTTATACCAAGCAACAAGCTGATCTGCTCGAAAACTGCATTAACAAAGTGAGCCCCGTTGTCTGATCCCATTAACTGGCACACCCCCCATCTAGGGAACACTTCCCTTACTAGAAATTTGGCAGCACAGGTAGCGTCTGGGTGTGTACAGGGACCTGCTTCTATACCTGTACCCGTTGCCCACTTGAATCATGTCGACGTAGTCGATATGCAAGTGCTGGAATGGGCCATTTGGCCGGGGGATAACTTCTCTCATTACTTTTAATGTGTGCCCAGAGGTGAACTGCTGGCAGATTATGCAGTTCACCATGAAGAACGTAACATGCTCCACTAAATTCGGTGTAAACCTGTCTTCTGCGAGCATTGCAGCGATATTTTCTTTAGACATGTGTATAGGGTAGTGTAGTTGTTCCAATGCTACCTTCAGTAGGGCGACAGGCATTACCGGTTTACCAGTGCTGTCTTGCCTCCACAACCCGTCAGAGGGGTTTAAGGAACACCCTCGATGTTTCCACACATTTTTCTCCTCCTGAGGTGCCTCCCCTTGGAGTTCCATTAGCTGAGTCTGCCCAATGTTACTATAGGCTTCAGGTGTGGCTCGTGCTACCATCATCCTCTCATGGGTACGTGCCACCTCCATGTCCATGATTGTTTCATTTTTGGACGCCATGCGCTTGGCCTCCGTGTCCGCTTCATGGTTTCCACGTGACACAAAATCTGTCCCCTTGGTGTGGGCGGCGCATTTCACGACCGCTATGCCCACTGGGAGCTGTCATGCTTTTATCAACCTGTCCAATAAGGCTGTGTGTTGCACTGGCGTGCCGTCCGCTCGGAGGTAGCCCCTCCTTTTCTAGCGCGCTAGACCTGCATGTACTGTGGACGTCACATAGGCAGAGTCACTGTACACAGTTACTTCCTTTTCTGCATGATTCTCAATGGCGAGTATCAGCGCCAATAGTTCTGCAGCTTGCGCAGAATAGTGAGAGGGTATTCGCGCACTGACGAGTACTTGGAACTCTCCATTCGCTAGGTTTTTTTACCACGGCCACGCCTGTATATCTTTGTCCGTCTTCTTGATCGATTCTCAAAGAACCGTCAATGAATACGATTTCACCACCTGCCAGGTCATTTTCCTTTACCCTGGGGATTTCATCGTAGAATTCCTCATAATTCGCACAGTCATGTATAGGTTCTCCCTCTGTGACTGGCTCAGCTATGAACGTAGCTGGGTTTACTGTTTTACATCGAACAATTTTGATCGATGGGTTAGAGATAATTACTTCATATGCGGATGCTCTCTGAGATGTCAGCATACCCTTTGGCTTCTCTAGTATGGCAAATAACGAGTGCTCGACGTACAATGTCATGGAGCACCCCATCACAATGGATGATGCCTTTTCAATGACGAACGCGGCAGCAGTTAGATTTTGTTTGCATGGGAAGTTGCCCTTCATGACCGGGTCCAAACTCCTGCTGTAATACGCTAGTGGCTTGTACCCCAGTGAGGTTCGCTGAGTGAGTACTGCCGTCATAAAATTGCCATCCGTATGTGAGAACAGGTAGAATTCCTCTGCATAATTAGGAATCCCGAGGATTGGGGCCTTACAAATTGCCCCCTTAAGTTCTGCAAACCCCTTCTCCATTGCCTCAGTCCATTCAATTTCTCCTTTTGTTGCCTGGGCTTTCTTCAAAGCCTGAAACAAGGGTTGGGTTTGGTATACGAGCTGTAGTCGAAGACCCATGCTCTGACATAATTGCACAGGCCTAAGAAGCTTTGCATTTGTTTTATCGTGAGTGGTTTAGCTGTGTTCATGATAGCTTCAGCCCTTTCTGGGGTTACCTTTTTGCCTTTGTGTGAGATTAGCTGGCCTATGTACAGCACCTCTCGCTGACAATATGTAACTTTTCCTTATCAACTTTATATCCTTTCTCAGCCAGGATAGTCAGTAGCTGGACAGAGTGGCGCCCGCATTGTTCCTCAGTGATGCTGCAGATCAGAATGTCATCAACATACTGCAAAACAACACTGTCTACTGCAATATTCCTTAGGTCCATCTGCAGGACTTTGTTGAAAATGGATGGAGACTCACAGTACCCCTGTGGCAACCTTGTGCTTTTCAGGCGCATTTGTCTGAAAATAAATGACGTCAGGTCTTGTGAGTCACGGTGCAACGGGATTGAGAAAAACACATTTATCAAGTCAATAACTGTGAAATATTTTGCCTCAGTGGGTATGTTGCATAGAATTGTGGATGGATTAGGGACTAGAGGGAACTCGGCTTCAACTATATCATTTAATGCTCTTAAATCTTGGATTAAACGTCAAGACCCTCCCTTTGATTTCTTGACAGGGTAAATCACTGTGTTGCAAGGTGATTCTGACGTCACTAGGATGCCTTGCTCCATCATGGCGGAAATTGTCTTTGCGATCCCTTCATCTGCCTCTCTGGACATAGGATATTGCCGTGCTCTTGGTAAAATTGCTCCTGGTTTTAGTTTAATTTTCACTTCACCTGCTCCCTTCAGGAGGCCTACATCATAGGGCCCTGTAGTCCATACTGTGACAGGCACTTGGGCCATGTCATCTTCGAAGTATTCTGGATGTATCTGTTACGCTCACCTGACTCCCACAGAGGCGCTGGCCTGGTTCGCGCTGCTGTGACCTCTTCTAAGGTGATGCGCAGGGTTCAGAAGACGGACTGGACCGGGCCCCCAAATCTGGCTTGTCTGGCTCGCGGAAGTATCCTTCTGTAGGCAAAAATAGGGGATTAACTGTCTGCGGGGTAATGCAATCGGCCTCCCACTTTCCCCTCTCACCCTCCTTGAAACCCTTCTGTGATTTCTCGTAGCGTCTCACCTTAGGGTCTGGAAGGACGAGCTCTCCATCCTGCTTCTGATGTAGGGGCGCGTTGGTATCCAGTTACTTCACTGGATTTTCGGATTGGTGAGAACCAAACTTGCTTGGCTTCCAGGTAAGTTTTTTGATAAGAGGTTCCCCTTGTGTCAATGCTTTAATGTACTAATGCTAGTGTCTTTTTCCCCATAGGGGCCGGGGTATGGAATGCCGGGGAACAGGCACCGACCCGAGATGAGAGGTGAAATCCTTGTAGAAATCAGGTAAGTCTTTAATGAACGTTTTTTGGTAATGTCTTTTCATTCGCTCATTAACGCTGATGTCTCTTTTTCCCCTTAGGGGCCGGAGTCCGGAAATGCCAGGATGCGGCGCGGTCCGGAAATGAAGAGGGAATGAATCAACAGGTAAGTCTTAACATGGAGATTTAGCTTTCCTTATTCCCTTCTCTCTCCCACCTTTTGTTCTGGTCATTTTCTCCCTAGGCGCTGGGGCGTGACTGCGAATCCGGATGATCGCTGCTGAACATGGAGGCGCCCTGTAAAGGTGAGTGGAATGCGGCGCTGCAGCGATCAAGGCAATGAGCTTTTAAATTAAAGTCTTCCTTTTCAGGATTGTTGGCGAGATGTCTCCGGGATGCAGATTTAGCAGGTAAGGACTTTTCCTTCTTCTGTTCTCTTCTTCTCTTCCTTTGCAGGTGATCCAGGATGCTGGCAAGCGTGGCAGAAGTCAGGATGCAGGAGCAGACACAGTGAGCGTCCAGCTGCTAGATGCAGAACAACGCGAAGCACGTGTGGCTGTTCGGATGGGGTTTAAATAGCCTTGGAAGAAGTTCCAGGTATGTATCCTTCCTCCAATCACGTATGTATCCTTCCCCAACCACGCCCGGATGGTAAATTAGTCTCACAGGTAAAGTAGTTCCTTTCAGGCCTCAAGGAGGCCGGGATCCTGCAGCATGGTCTGCATCAGGTAAGTGCACCCAAGCATTCCCACAATGAGCCTGGTGCCTATGGCGCCAGGACTGATGTCTTTTATGAGCCTGGTGCCATAGGCGCCAGGACACTGTCCAAAGGGCCCCTATATGGGGTTGCTGGGTCCTTCCTTGGGGACTGGATGTCCGCTTTCGGGGACGCCGGGCTTGAACCGGCTCCCCGGGAGCGGGCATCATGACAGCATCAGTGCCAGCATCATCCTCTGTGGCACCTCCCGTTTGATCATTTTGACCCAAAATATGAGACTCACTTCTATCCTTGTCTCTTCTAGGTCAGGGTGTTCTTCGAACAGGTCGTCATCGGTGACGCCAGTCACTCGGTACCCTTCTTCGATGGCGATAATCGCGCACCATTGTCTGCCTTCATCATTGTATCCTTCGACCAATGCTACTTTCCCTCGCACTGCGGCAGATTGTATCATTAAGGGAAATGCTTGTCCCTCTTCTTCATGCATAGGTATTCTGGGTCTGAATAGGAACTCATCAGGTGTCCTCATAGTTCTATGAGCGAGGCCTGGCAATCCCGCCATGAGCACCCGCACGCCATATGCGAAGACTTCTGGCTCCAATGGTATAGCTCTCATGGCTATACGTCCGGAGTATGCTCTGATCATTTCACACACATTCGAATAATGCATTCCTGGAGTGGAGCACACTATACCGTTCTCGGTAAACGAGATTGTCATATTCAACTTAGTCATTAAGTCCCGACCCAGAATGTTTACTGGGGTCTGACATGAATACAATAAGGGTACATTAATTCCGCGCTCTCCCACAGAGACTGGGAGTGCGTCTGTAAAGGAAACTCTACTGTGAGGTCCAGTGAAACTCTGTGTATCTATAGCATCGCCGGACAAGGAAAACTTGCCTTCTTGTATGCACGAGCGCGTCGCATCCGTGTCAACTAAGAAGGAATATTCGTTACCACTTATGACGACATTCATCCTAGGTTCCCTATTAGGGTCTGGTGTCACTGATAGGATAGAGCACATCAGAGTCCCCTGTGAGCTGTCCTATTTCATATATAGGTTCGGCCCACTGTATACTTGCTGATTTCCCCCATTTTCAGGGTTGACTCCCCCACCGGAGCTAATGCCCTGCGACATTTGCGGTGGTGCCTGCTGGGATTGTCCCTGCGGTACGTTCCCCATGTTCGAGGGTTGAACCACTTGCTGCGTACCTTGCTGCAAGCCTGGCGTCTGCTTCTGCACTGTGTGATTTTGTGCACCGCCCTGTTGCGGGACGGCTGGCTGATTCACCATGGCTACCCCATCCCATGGCTATTTTGCTGACGCGTTATATATCTTTTCGAACACGGAAGGAGATTTCTGCTTGACCTGGGAATTTGACCCCGTAATTATTTTTTGAGACAACAGCCTTTTTAAATTGATCCTAACATCCATGGCCCAGATTTAAGAAAGTCTCAAGGCAGCCGAAACACATGTCATCTAGAGTATATGTGCTTGAATGACAATATCTGGTTGATCTATTAAAACCTAACATAAACATAAATGATGGCACGGAGTCCTGGATTAATTCCCTGGTATTACTTTTCTGATTGATGGTTAGTCTTTTCTACCATCTCAATCCAGTGACCTGCGACTTTTACAGGACTGGTCATACTCCACTATGGCCAATTAACCATCTTTTCAATCGACAACATCCAAGGGATTGTCAGGAGTCGCCTGCTAGAGCAACTAATTTCAAAGCCACCACTTGCAAATGTTTTGCCACATGCCTTGGCTTCTGCAGATGCGCGCCATATGTCCTGTCATTCCACACAGCCAACAAACTGGCGGAGGTTGGGCCACCTGTCCATCTGGCGTAGCTGGACTGCCCATCTGCTTGTTCTGAAAGCCACCTAGATTGTTCTGAAAGCCTCCCTGGTTACCTCAAAACCCACCCTGATCACTCTGCCATCCACTTCCTCCAAAACCCCTTCCCCTCGGGTAAAATCCCACGCTACCTTGGTTATTCTGGGATGGGTGAACTGCCGATTGCGTGCTTGGTTCAGCTGGGTTTGTCAGCCCTTACGAGTTACCTCCTTCTTTCGGTTCTTTTCTTGCAACAATCTAGTAGTATGCGATTGTCAACTGTATTTCGGCCCATGGTTTCACTTCTGCTCCTACCACTTTTTTGAGCTGCTTCTGCACCGGTTCAGGCAAGCCCTGGCATAATATGTGGTAGAATACAGGGATAGATTTCGTCCAAGACTTATGCGTTTTGAGCACTCACGCGTCTTGAAAATTCTGTATATAAATCAACGGATCCTCTGACTCTTTCATCTTTCGAGTCATTATAGCTCCCATATCTGAAGTGTCTGGATATAGTGTTTGCAGTGTTTTACACACTGCTGCTCTACAATTATTAAATGGTGCTCCATCATGGGAGGTGTTTATTATGGTTACCCAAGGGTAGCCTGCCCGTTTCCATACATCGTCCGCTCTTTCACCAAGTATGGTGATTAGAAGGCCCTTAATATCCCCTATAGCTAAGGTGACACCCCCCGTCATTTTCTCTAACTCATGTATCCACTCCCCGGCTCCCGATGTCAGCATTAGAAGCTTGTTTTTTAGGTTTTCTCGGTCCATGTGTGGCCATGGAATATATTGCGGTCTTGCTCCCCCCTTTTCTAGCAGCGGGAATTGGAATGCTCAGTCTTCCTTTTCTTTCCCCACAGCTCTCCTGTCTACTGATGGGGTGGCATTCCCGCCTTGCCGTCTCCTTGGCAATGCCCTTAATCTTTCTACATAGGCAGGTGCTGACCCCCCCTGACCGTGGGGTGTTCCTTCATGTCGGCCGGACTGCGCGGCAGACTTCGGTGTCCTTATTACGGACTCATTAGCATCTGACTATCGTACCCCTCAGTCCCGTGGGAGCCGTTTTTCGCACCGTCTCCCTTCCTCGTGTGCCACATCCTCCATTTCCCCACCGGAGTCAGATTCTGAATACTCCCAGTTTACACAACTCCTTGCATCTTCTTCGTTCTCCCCAATCTCCAGCCTGTCTAGGGACAGTCCCCTGCTCCCGCTACTTTGGCTGACATCCTCAGTGTCATATAGCTGAGTGCTCTCTACACATTCGTTTTCCCTTCCCCCTTGGGGTATTTGCTCTAGCACCATCTCATCATATATTTTATCGATCGTTTCCCCGATACTTCTGATGTCAAAGTCATCTTCAATATTTGTCCCACTTATACCTTGTACCGAGTTGTACGCAGGAAAGAATTCTTCTATGTCTTCCCATTCTACAACAGGATTGGGTTTTTTAACTTCCCGCTCCAGTTATTCAAGATCCCGTGCCCTCTGTCTGTGCTTTCGTTCTGTTTCCTCATCTACTTCCTTGCACTTCCTCGCTTCTTCTCTAGCCTTGTCTACTTCCCTCATCCTTTCGTTTCTACATTCCTTTGCCGTTCTAATTTCCTCCTCTTCTCTTCTCTTCGCTCTCTTCTCACGTACCCTTTGCTCTTCTTCCATCTTTTGCTTAGTCTGTCTGTATTGGTCGTAGGCTGCCTACGATATAGCTGTTCTCGCTTCAGCCTTTCCTTCCTTCTTGTCCTTTCATCTTTTATTTCCATTTCTTTTTCTCTCTCTCTCCTTTGCGTCTCATCAGACCTCTCTCTTGGCCTTATACTATCACTTCCTTTTCCATCAAGCTTCAGCAATATCTGACCTCCCATCCATTCGTCTTTTGCGACTGCCATCTCATCAGTTCTACCTTCATTTCCCCTTCGCTTCTTTCCCTCTCTCTCCTTATCAGGAGGTGCACAACTCTGTGCCCGATCTTTTCCTTCATCTTCGTGTCTATACTTGTCCCTCAGGACCGCGGAGGCAAGATTGTTTTCCTGTTCCTTTCCCTTATTGTCGTCACTACTGTACGTAGGCGACTCATATGCGGGGTTGCTATACCCCGTGGCTGCCTTAAGTTCTCTTTTCAGGTAAAGCCCCTCTGTCTTACTTCCTTCAATGACTGGCTCAGATGGGGCCAGTGGCACGTAGGCATCTCACCCCCCTCCGTACATACATTTAGTATCCAGTCTGTGGGTGGTTCTTCCACCTTCGTCTCTTCAAACATTTTCCACAATTCTAGAACAGCAAGATGTTTCTCTAGCTTCTTGCCTGTATATGTGGCATGTAAATAAGTCATCATGTACTGTAAAACGGCTTTAGATAGGGGCCCATTCTGTGGCCAAGGCATAAACATCTTGTGGCCGGTACCCTTAACCCACTCTGTGCTATACCTTTTTAGTTTAGGAGCATGCTTAGGTAGTTGCATGCACAGATGCGCAAGTGGGCTGACCTTGATTTTTTTTATACTATCAATTAACTCAAAACCATCAATTCAGAGGCGATTCCCTCTTCTTTACAGAATCGCGTAAAATCAAACTTCCTTTCAAACAATAAATGCAACAGTTCCTTTACATTGGACGTACAACAGAACACATATGGCAGACACTTGACAGACTAGACAGACACCTGCTGGTCATATATATACCTGCTTTCTAATCAATCCCCCGTCATGGAGTTTAAACAAACTCCTTTAATGCGTCTTTAAACGTCATCATAGTCTAATTGTCCCTTATTATATGGGCTATGAGTTCACGTTTCTTCTGACCGCTGTATTAAAGCGCAGGAACAAGGCGAATCCTTACGTTTTTCTCTTGGGTGCCCCCCCCGGTAACCTTTTAATTTATTTTATACTCAAGTCATTAACCCCTTTTATATATACAGTCTTCTCTACTTCTGGCTATTTTATTTTTTCCTCCGCCACCATCTGTTACCTTTCCCTTACTTGTTCTAATGCCTACAAGACATTTGCCAAAGTGATGAGTTTGTTGTTTCACTCACCGATTGCATCTTTTCCTCTCTGGAGCTTTGGGATCACCTCCCCTTCCTCTTCAGCTTCTTGCGGTCTTTTTGTCCGATTGGCTACCCGTGGTAATGAGAAGGGTTATGCTTGGAAAGGCGGGTTCCTTCAGACCCACTGCAGATTTTTATGAACTTACTCTATCATTGGCCACTGGGAGCTTCTCAGCCTACTCAGCCGGAATGGCAAAAGGATTTGTGATATTGCCGAAGGCCTAGAGTTACTTAGTGCCATCGGTCTATAGGTGTCTTATAGCTGTCTTATAATTATATTAATCAATAATCCATAATTGATAATCAATGGCCGAAACCATCCTGTGTGTTCAGGAGGAGAGAAATCCACTGACGGGCCCATAGGTCAGCGCTCACCCTCTAGAACCTGTAAGACAAGATAGCTGAACCATGTGAGGAAAGGGGGTGCAGGATTCACTTACTCCAACACGACTCAATAATGAGGACTCAGTAATTTGGCAAAGGGAAGTCCATTTAATGACAAGTACATCAAACAGGGAAGCAGTTGGGAATCAGCATCGTTGCGATCACCTGTCTCGCTCCGACTTCCTCGAACTTCAGTTGAACCGTAATTCTTATAGGCAATATTCGTCATCACTGATGTCTAACTCTACAAAATTCGTCATGCAATATAATTGGTTAGGAAAGGTAACTTAAGTATAGGTGCTATATCTGTATATGATAATAGAGCATGCGGATTGCATAACTCTTATTGGGTGGGCGACTACGCCTCTCCCTCTACATCACACGGGATATACGTTACTACAAGTACGACGTCTCATTGGTTCTACGATGTATAGGACCCTAGATAACTTGGTCCATTGTAATTGGGCAGGTTACACCCCTGGACATAAATCCCCATTTTAATTAGCAGCATGCAGAATGGACACCCAGGTGCCTGGTGTCCCAAGTCTCACCCTGCCTTCCTTCCATCAATCAGTATTTTAGGGCTATGTTTCAATTAGTTGGCTGGGTATGGCCTCGAAACTGTAGCCTCTTATCAGGAAAAGTTATGGCATCCTCGGGTCCTGGATGACATCAGGCGGTGGTACCTCCTCGCGCCTGGCTGGTCACATGTTAGTTCACCATGAATCTGCTTCAGTTTGCAGCTTTTAGTATATTTAAATTTGTTTCGGCCTTGCCACCTGCATGGGCCCCCCCTTATCTTGACCTTCATGGGGCAGGCTGTTATGCTCTGAAGTTTGAGCCTTGTTAGTTGACGCTCTCCTCTCTTTCTCCGGTTGACCTCGTTTTCCTAGGCATGAGCCGCTCTTTGTTGAGTTTCGATTACGCTCCTTCTCTTGACTCTGGCTGGGTTAGAAACTTGGTCTGTTAGGCCTCTGGCAGCCTGGGCACATTTCTGCTTTACAAAATGGAGTCGCACTTGTATAATGTGCTTCTTGAGGTAGATATGTAGTTGGTGCATGCCGCATCTAGTATTGTACTAAGCGTAGCAAGCAGTATCGTTTTCTTAGCTTCTTGCGTTCCAAGCCTATTTACACGCATTAACTAGTTGGCTACTTGTATCTTGCCTCATAGCCACGTTTCCTTACGTTTCAACATTGTCTCTTTTCTGTGTCCATTGCATCTATTTTCATAGATACTCGCACTGTCGTGCCATCTTCAATTGCTGTTTTCATTCATTTGGCCAGTCTGTTTAAGCACTTGTCTCATTTCCACTGGCCTTCCATTAAGGCTCTTTGGGTCTCTTCATGGACCATCTGTAGGTACTCTTCATTTCGTCTCAGCGGCTGGTACGGCTGTCTGATAGGGTACCGTGCTGCCCAGGGTTGTCTGGTTATGGGCGCTTCAATAGGTATGGATCTTCTGATGTACACTGGGCAGAGTCCCAGTGCAGCTTTTTGTTGGTTCATTTGCTCCTCATACGTCACATACCTTGGCGAGTATGCTTCTGGTACCTCGAAATGAGGGGATGGGGTGCAGGCCATGTCTGGGACCTCCTCTACAAGGTTATCCCTTCCATTTCACCTTGTTTGACTGCTGCTGTTAATACCTCTTTTTCTAGCAGTCGAGTTCCTCACCCTCTTAAATACTCATTGGTGATCCCTCTTTTTAAAAAGCAAACTTGGACCCTCTGCTTCTTTCGCATTTCCATCCTATTCCTTTGCTTTCTTTTCCTCTGAAATTACTGTAATCCCTAGTCACCCCCTTCTCCATTCCTTTCTGGAGGACTCTGGGTTTCTGGATTCTTTTTAGTCGGGTATTCAGCCCAGCCAGGGCACAGAGTCTGTGTTGGTATCTGCTGTTGATGGCCTGGATCAGATTGAAGACCAGCGCGGCATCAGAGCCCTGATATTAATAGACCTCTCTGCTGCATTTGACACAATCAATCACATTATTGTCTACAGGTTATCCTCTGCGGGTATCACCGTCTCACTCATTGACTGGTTCCGCTCTTTTCTTTCTGACCATTCTCAGTCACTCTATCTTTCCCCTTTTGTCTCCAATTCTATGTCTGTCACCTGCAGTGTCCCTCAAGTTTCTGCACTCTCTCCTCTTTTTTTTAATGTTTATGTTCAGCCTTTACTTAAACTAACTCACTCTTTTGGGTTTCAGTGTTATTCTTACGCGGATGACACTCAGATTCTGGGGTGTCTTGACTTATCCCATCCCTTTACCTTGGAGTGTTGTCGCTCCTGTCTGGTAGCGGTCCATACTTGAATTGTTCATGATTGGCTTTGCCTTAACGGTGAGAAAACCGAGGTCCTTCTGTTTGGGGCACCCCATGACTCAGTTCTCTGGTCTGTGGCCTTCTGGCCCTTCGAGCTGGGCCTCCTGCCTGTTCCAGTTTTGGTTGTTGAAGATCTTGGTATGAAGCTGTCTGCTTCACTATCCATGGAAGCTCAGGTGAGTTCCGTCTGTCAAGCTGTGGATCCTCCGTTACGTTTTGCCCTACCATCCTCAACTGCTTTGTCCCCTGGTAGTATCATCATTGATTTCAGGTTCACTGGATAATTTCAATTCGCTCTATCTTTCCCAGCCGGCTTATCTTCTGCAATGCTTGCAGATTTAGCAGAATATGGTGGCCATGGGGGCCTTTCATTTTGCTTCTGCGACCCTGTTTCTCTCCTCTCTTCCTTGGTCACCGGTGGTCAAGCAGGAACACTTTAAGGCTGTATATATTGTTCACAGCGCCTTTTATAAAGTTGGGTCTGGGTAGCTGCAGACTACATTTTCCCGTAATGTTCCTACGCGTTAGCTGCGGTTCTCAGTGGCTTTACACATATCAGTCCCATGCTTTAAGTGTTCCTGTATTGGGGTTCAGTCATTTTCTGTTGTTGCCTCATGGATTTGGAACTCTCTTCCCTTTCCCCTTCATGCCATCCGGGACCATCTGTCCTTTCGTCATGCACTGAAGACTTTTTTGTTTTCGTTTTTTCTTCCTCTTTGCTGCCTGTTTATTTAGTCTTTTCTAGTGCCATCATGCCCTTGCCGGAGTAGGCTGTGCTTTACAAATGTTATAACATAACATAACAATACAGCATCAATCTCATCCATACAGAGTCATTCTATTTTAAATTTACATATTTTCTTACTGAAATTCTCAAAATAATGGTAGGGGCATTGGAACCAGAGAGGCTGTGGGTCATAACTCCCACCCCCCACTTTCTTGAGTGGGGAGCATGACAGAGGACTTGACCCCCTCACCTTCTTGAAAAGAGGATGCAGGGCAAAAGACTTCATATGGTTTTATTCAATCAACCCCTGTCCAATGTAAGAACACACATTTATACAGCCTGTGCCAATATATTCCAATATTACCACATAAGAGCACACACATTTTGGCTTTGCCTATTGTCCCAATAATGCAAATGTAGGAAAACATGTCCATGCTGAGTGTGCCAATATAGGCCAGTATACCAATGAAAAAACACTCAAATTGGCTTGGCCCAAACTGCCAGCAATAATGCGACACCACAGTGAGAAACCATTGCCATACAGGGTATAATATTAGCGTATAAAACATACTGCTAGCGCCTAGAAAAACTTGTCTACAGGCGCGTTATAAATGACATGACCTATGCTGGATGCGCCAATATAAACCAGTACCGCAATTATGAACACTCACATTGGCTTTACCAATAATTCCAGCAAATATGCAATACTGCTGTAAGAACACATGCCCATACTGTTTGTGCCAAGATATGCAGTATCCCCATGTAGGAACACTCATAAAGGTTTTGGCCATGTTGCCATGACATTGTAAAAACAATGTCCATGATGCTGATGTGTACCTTTCCTCTGCTCCTCCCCATGCAGCCTCTCACTGGCTCCTCTGTTGACAGGGGGATCCTCTACGGTAGTCCATTTACCCTGCGGTCTCTACCAAATCCCTCACATTACAACCATTCACATGCGCTCATACATATATGCATGCGCTTACATCAAAATGGTGCCCCCTTGTACTCCTCTGTCTGCGGCCATTTAGGCCATTGCCTAAAATTGTATTATTGTAGCGCTGGCCCTGCCACAGCACTATTCCACTTGGTTTGACAGAAGGATATATTTTTCTCACCATCCTGCCATTGCCCCAGAGATTCTAGTATAGCAAACCGACTGCAGCAGATCCAACAATAATGGCCACACCTGCTTATGCCAGACTCCAGAGTTGTTTGGGCTGTCCAGAGCTCTCCTCCATGGCAGAATGAGTAAAACAGTTGGCTGTGCCCTGTTACGTTATGTTATGAAGTCTTGTACAGCAAAATGTCTCCCCTTTTCTTTTTTTGTTAGCGCTTCATCGTCTGCAAGAACAAGAGGGGGGGTAGGGAATCAACAGATGGGATGAGAAGGCAGGGCAAGGTTGCTTTGTTGCAATGTTGTTCGGTGCAGATCTTTGTGTGTATGTTATAGATATTGTAGGAGTTTTATGACTTATCGAGAGCAGTGGCCAAGTTTGCTAATGTGAATTGTTTGTGTGGTTGTCTATGGTGTCTGGCAGATTGGTGTTTATGGGGAGTATTGTGTTGATATATCAATGGTGGGTTATTGTGGTGTTTAGGGACATTTAGTCTGGACACATGTCTTCGGGTGGTGTACGCTCCATTGTCTTAACGTGTTGTTTCGGTGCTGGCCTTGTGTCTGGAGATGCATTGTAGGTTAGGGTATGAATTAGAATGATTTTGAGGTGGTATTGTTATCATACCTTGCACAACAAACAACCCAACACCAACAACACAGGACAATATTTTTTACTTTGTAAGCATCACATCAGGACACATGTGTTTGTTTATATCCATGCAAAACATTCGTTCTCAGGTTTTATGCCATGCTTGTGTGATGTTAGGCTAAGTTATGCTATGTAATGCTATGCAGGGCCCACAATTTATAGTCAGTTGTCCAGAGCCTCCCTTCTGAATGCCCACTGACACCTTAATGACACTTGAACCATAACACCACATATGAAACAATGCAGCATATACACCATAAGCTAGCAGCTGACAAAGCGAACCATACATCACATCGCAACCACAGTATTACTGTGCTGACAAGTATCAATAAAAATGTGCGTTTTTTCTTTACACCCTATCCTGTTTTTGGGCAATGTCAATGACCCAATGTGCTTCAGATTGCCTAATTTGCAGTTTATTTGACACTATTTCCCCCAAACATACCTTGAGGGGGAATTGAAGGTGGCCCCACACAAGTACGTTTTGCCCATTCAAACAAATTCTCTGAAGGTAGCCCCTCCCCACCACTTGATATATCCCCCGCCCTGGAGGTTTAAAGCTGTCCAACACATTAGAGCCCGCCTCTGCATAGGATGTGAGAAATATGAATGTAGAGGAGCAGACAAATACGTCACTGTTAAGTTTTGCCCCCTCACCTCTGTCATGTTGGAACGACAGTAAAATAGTCATATGTATGACACCAATCTTTGTCCTGGTGCCACATCAAGTGCACAAGAGAGGTTATGCACTGAGACCACTATATCGAATTTACCCTTGAATTGATACAGTAGACAGATGTCGACATACCGCATGAACACTGAAAAACTGTAAAGAAAATCTAACAGCTGCAAGTGGATGTTTTGAAGCAAAGACACATGGACACCTTGAAACTATCTATGAATATTTAAAAGAATAAAAGATATAACTGAAGCAACAAGAGAAACATGTAATCAAGTTGGAAGAACTCATGAGTATCAAAGAAACAAGTGAGAAGAGGCAAAGTACATGTATATACGCGAAAATGCAAGGTAGAGGAGACATATAGAAGCTTGCTGCAATATTACCTAAAATGTGACTAATGTGGCCATGATGGAAAGATGGAAAGATGGATGTCAGACTCAGACCAAGGTTACAGAGACGGAAGATGCTGGAAAAACAGCTCTGTGTGAAAGATGGAGACAAGCCTCTTGGTTTGGGATTAAGGATGCTACTTCAAGGAACAAGGGGAGTCAAAAGGATAAACCATGTACGTAAGACATATTTCTATTTGCTGAAGTCAAGGCTAAACATCTGCAAAGGCCAAGTATTGGACAATTAAAGATGCGGAAATTCTATGTAAGGTGGTGTGAGCAAGTCTTTAAAGGCCAAGGTAAGTAATAGCACCTAGAACAATTAAATCAAATAACAGTAAATAAGAGGTTGAAATGGACAAATTTGTGGTCTCCTCACATGTGACTCAGAGGGTGAAAACAAGGGCCATTGATTAAGCTCCGGATGAGGATGAGGGTGTACCCACACTCCATCAAAGATCCCAGAGCAAAGAACAGGCTACAAGGTCAAATACCGCGGAAGAAACTTTGACTAAGGACCTGACCAATGAGAGATGATGGACTAATTGGAGCAAGTGGGTAGTAGTCTGATGTTGTTCTGTGCACCTGGCAAGGCATAAAATAAGCAATGTTGCATATGCAATTCTGTAGTTTTGCTAAATAAATGTACACTTGTGTAGCACAACTAGCTATTTAAATTAAAATGTTCCTTGAAAGCACAGTTCACCCTGCAGTCCTCTCTTGCCCTCAGGGTGCAGGCTGCTTATTTTATCTGTTCACTGCAATTCAAAGGTGCTAATGTAGAGAGTGCAGCAGTAATTGTCTCCTCTAAACTTAAAAGTGCCAAAGGGCTGTGTGAGAGTGCTAGGCAAGAAAAGTTATTTCTTTTTTCAAATAATTGCAAACCAGAAGTAATCTGGATGGTACTTATATTAAACTAACTGCATCCTGTCTGGCAAACGCTAGTGTGCCTTAACTTTTAAAGACAGTGCTGCAATTCCATTCTAAAAAATGTAAGTTGTTACATAATGCACAATTACTGTATTGCTACTTTAAAACACTGCATTGTCTCCATGTTTTTCAGTAACATTTAGGTTAGTTTATCTAAATCTCAAAGATTAAGCTATATTTCATTTTGTTGGGAAAGGTGGGTCATATTGATGAGTGAACACTTTTGAAAATGTACATGATCGCCCGGCCAAATGCTTTTTATGGCAAGCGTAGTTCTGTGGCTTGTTGATGGCATAACCTGTGCAACTGTTGCTCAAGCCATGTTCTGATCCCAAACTCCTTGACATTCTATCATATTACCCTTTTGCTTTATACCAGTTACCCTGAAAGTGAGATGGCTACAAAACTGTAATATTCCACATAGTGTGCCCACTCTGCTTAGTCTCTTTCCTCTTACATAATGAGTACACAAAGCCAACTATATATTTATACAAACTAGTGATCAATAGTTCCATCCACTCTGTACATCTACAGATCTACTGCCACACCATGCACTGTAATAGCCTTGAGAGGTTGCGTTTCTCTACGATTATACTTGCATTATATAACAGCACCTGTGGGAGAGAAGGGGCCAATCCAGAATTGTGAATGCAATCGTAATCTGCAAGTAGCTGCCCACATTTCATGCCAGGCAGCTGCTCCTCTGCCCAGCCTTCACCCTGTCCTAGGAGGCAGTGGCCCAGGCCAAGTATCCACTGGAGTGCCATACGTCACCACCCTGGCCACACACCTCCTTGTTCACCTGCAGGTCCTAGAAACAGTTATTTCCAATCACAGACATATGGGTAATTTCTTTTTAAGGGTAGCATGAATTGCATAAAGCCTTGTTCCCTTAATGGAAAACATAAAGTATCAGCACCACAGATGCAGCTCTGAGTGCTAGTAGCGATAAATACCACTTTCATTAATGCCCCGGGCTGGAATGCTGTGCTTGTGTCTACTTCACTCGGGTTTGAGGACTGTTGCCAGCCCTTCCCGCCCCCCGAAAGTGGTACTTAATGCTATTTTGAAAGCAGTTTTCATCAATGATAGGTAAGGGCCATCTTGCCCACCTGAAGGGGACAATCCTTGCCTGATGCAAAACCATACAAAGTACTTAGTCTCAGGCTATGACTTAATTTAAACATTGTGAACTTTTTTATTTATGAAACTTCTGAACTTCTCTGTACACACCAAATGATGGGTCAAGATACAAAATACGGTACACTGCCCTGTTCAACAATGACTGCACCTAGCTGCCCAGAGCCTTGCACTGAAAACTGTTTCCAGAGTCTTTTATCATATTTATTTGTGTCCATTCATTCAGCTAACCTTTCACATTTTACAGACACTACCCTCACTATTGTCTTACTTCAGTGGTACACAAAGAAAGCTGTATTGTTGCTCATTTCATGTCTTGGGTACACATAACGCCTGGTGACATTTAAAATATTAGTTTATTTATTTATTTATTTATTACTAATGTGTTACAGCTTATTATAAGCTTTTCACATGATGTAAGAAATTACATTCGAACAACAATCATTCATTTAAAATTAATATTGACATATTGAGTCGATAGAAAATATAAAAATATTAGTACACAATTGCTAATCAAATATGTTTGTTTGTTAATCAAGAAGGTTTTAATTAGCAAACCCTGCTAATCAACTTTTGAAAACTAATGTATGTCTTGCCTGGGTTTTGTTTCGCTTACTTGCTGCTACCCAGCCGAATGTCCAAGGTTGGGAGAGAATGCCAACCAATTATACGGGTCCATGTAGAAATCTCCTATACAAAGTTGCACAGGCCAATCTGCTACTGCATTCTGTTATAATCAGTATTAAAAGTATTTAGAGGTAGTTCAAGGCGTGCCTAAAAGAAAAGGGGCAGCCAATGAAGCTATAAACACTTACATACTATAGGTACATATGTTCCTTTAACCAACCCCTACTTTCAATAGGTTTTAAGTGTCCCTCGTAGGATGACGTCAAAGCTGACGCAAATTGAGGTATAAAGCCTTTGTGTAATTAAAATTGTGTGTCAGTGTGCGGATTACTGCTTGTGGTTCGCCAGATTGCCCTACTTTATTTTGAACTGACAATAAAGTAATATTGTTTGGGTCTGTCTGATTATTTGAGTCTGGGGTCATTTAGTATGGTAAGTCCACTCTGCACATAATTAACGCTTCAAAGTGCTATAGCACACGACCCCTTGGCAGAAATACTCAACTTCTCCAGAAAACAGTGTGGCACAAGGAGCCAAACCATCACTAGGATAAAAATTAAGAACTACAAAATGGAGGAAAGAAGAAAACAAGCATCCTTTTGTTACACCCCCACCCAAGAAAGCATACCTGCTCATTACAGACAACCTTCCCTCATCTTGCACTTCCAAATAACAACACCTGACCGGTCAAGGTTTATGGACTAACACACTCCACTGACCGCTCCCATGATATCCTCTCATCTTGCAGCATGTATTCCAGTAATGTCATTACATATCTATTGGCTGCCAGCTATTACTCCAGGCACCTTACTCAGCACCCTTGGCACTGTCCTGGTAACCCTCAGTTTATGGATTGCAGGGGCACTCAAAAGTAGGGGTGTCTCCGATGAGAGTGTTGTTTACTTTCTGCAGTTCTCACCTATTGTCCACAGCTCGGCCCTTCACCCGCTTCACATTTGAGTGCATACCATAAATATCAGACCGGGAGGGTAGCAGGTAAGGGCGTTTGCTGATCAGGCAGACAAGTGGGTAGCAGGGAGGGGGCCTGAGCATATGGACTTGGAATACGATGGCAGAAATTGGCCATATGAGTCTGCACATTGTACATGGCAACCCTCCCAGGCCAATCAAATGTAAACTGGCATTAGATGGTGTTACTGCACTTAAAAGGCTGTGCTTGGCATTTGTTGTCATTGTTGGAGCATATGAGGATGTGTTTGGTGTATGATGGCAGTCATCAGATATGAGCCATTACCTGCCATTGGCTGGCACGACTGGGGCATTCAAGGTTCTGCTTAGCATATGACGGCATCGACTGGGCATGTGAGGGTTTAGCTAGACTTGGATGGCACTAATGGGGCACTTGAAGCTTATGTAAGCATATGATGGCAGCCACTGAACATGTGGAGCATTGTGTGGCAATGCAGGGCATTTGGCGCTGTGCTTGGTATATAATTGCAGAAAACGAACATGTGAAACCATTGCGTGACTTTACTGGAACATTTGAGACTGAGTTTGGCATATGGAGTAACCAGACGAAACACTGCACACATTACATTTGATGACTACACTATCACATATTATATAACTAGCAGAGTTTTCCTTTTCCGTGTATTTGAGGTTGCACTTAGCTATGGATGGCTGCAACTGGATATTTGAGGCTGCACATCACATGCAGCGACTATGGGCCTCATTCCGAGTACGGCGCTAACCAATGGCGCTATTAACGCATTGGTTGACGCCGTACCCGGACCTGCAGCGCCTTGGTGGATGGCGGAATTACCGCCCCATTCCAAGTTTGGCGGGGCGGTAATTCCCCATTCACCAAGGCTCTTCCCCATTCCCAAATGAGCCCCCATAGGGCTCAATGGGAATGGGGAAGATGCAAATAACGGTGACCGTTCATTAAGGTCACCGTTATTGGCTTGGAGGCCCCTTTGCGCCCTCGACTTTAACACCTGCTCAAAGCAGGCGTTAAGGGCGAGGGCGCAAAGGGAACTCGGAGTATGGCGGTAAGGGATCACCGCCACCGGTCTCGTTACCGGTGGCCGCTATCCCTTACCGCCATACTCGGAATGAGGCCCTATGTCCTGTATAATGTGGCATTGTGTAGCATTACTGGAGCATTTGGAGTTGCAGTTGGCATATGATGGCAGCAACTGCACACGCGAGGCTAAACCTCACATGTGGTGGCAATGCCATACATTTGATGCACTGAATTGCATTACAAAGACATTTGAAACTGCTCTTGGTATATAATGTCACCAAAGGGACATATGTGGCATTAACTGCACTTGGGTGGCATTATTAGGGCATTTGAGGCTACCCTTGTCAAATAATGGCACCAGTGCACATGTGAGACGGAACCTTATAAGTGGTTACTATACCTTGATCTGGAGCATTGGGTGGCATTAATGGGGTATTTGAGCCTTTGCTTGACAACAGATCTTAGCCAAAGAACATGAGAGGTTGCACATTAATAGTGTGATTACCATGCATATGTTACATTAACTGTCATAGGATGGAATTTCTATAGTACGTGAGGCTGCACTTGGCATATGGTCCCAGCTCCTGGATTCGTCAGTCTGTACCTTACATGCTATGACTATGCCTGCCATGTGAGGCTATAAAAGGCAAACCTGACAAGGAGACACATTTACCATTTTCTAACAGCATCTATGAATGTGAGGTGTTACTTAGCATATAATGACCAGACCTGGCATGCTTTGCTTTAGCTGCCATAAAATGGCAGTTTCTGGCCGTATGTGGCTGACTGTACTGAAATTTGAAGACAGTGCCCCTTGGCTAGCTTGGTTCTAAGTGAACCTCTATAATACTGTGACTCAATCGACAGCATATCATGGGAACATAGTATTTAAAATGTAATTGGTAACTAAAATGGTCTTTTGTCAGCTTTGGTCATTATTTTATCAAGGGTAAGATTATTTCGTGTTTTTTGACATGTACAATATCACTTCCTGTGATGCATTAAGGGGAAAAGGCCCTGTCACATCACTTCCTGGGATAGCATCAGTGATAATGTTCATGTAATGTCACTTCATGTGACGACATCAGGGTGTGTGAGATCACTTTTGTTACCCATGCCACTTGAGCGAATTTACGTCCATGATGTATCTTCCTCCTGTGCTGATCTCTGCTGCTCTAGAAATAGGTTCGAGGTATAGAAATTGGAACAGAGTCCTGCGTTTGAACTTAAAGCAAAAGATGTTTCACAAACCTGGTCATTTTATTATTTTTTTCGGTTAATGAAAACTCAATTGCAATTATAATCCTTTTTTAAATTATTTTATAAACTAACTGTTACATATGTAGATATATTTACAACAAATACTACCAAATCAACAGAAATACACATTTCTATATAATGAATATTTTGTTTATGCCATTTATTTTTTTCATGATGTAATATTTATGTTTGTTATTTTTTGGCTGTGTGATACACAACTCATTCAGAAATTAATGTGCATTTTGCAAAGTGGCCAGATTAGGACAGACTTCTTGCTGGAGGGAATTGGCGAATTGCGAGTAACAGAAGGAGGAGGATGGCTAAGCCCTCAAGGAGTTAAAATCCCAAAGACATGTATCCACCTGAGTGGAGCTGTTGAAGTCTGCTGCAGTTAATAGGGAGACGCTTTTGTTCAAAGGGTGATTAAATCCCAGTGAGAGTTCATGGATGTTAATGGGGAAGATGAATGAAATGGTTTCTGCCCATAGCCCCGGGTAGGGAGGCGGGGGGCGGGGGCTCTGGGGGTGGGGGCCGATTTCTCTCCCTCGTCTTCCAACTGAGAACGCTGGCCGGGCGAAAATCAGCTGAAGAGACTGCTGCGTCACTGTTACCCGAAGATCCCCTGAATGTATAGGCACCTTTCTAAAGTAAACACTGGTCCGTGCCATTCAGAAGACAAAGCTGTCGTCATTACCGAACCCAAGTCCCACATTATCTCTTCCAGTGCAGCCATTGTAATGCCCAAATGACCCCTTTCATTGCCAGGCCCTTTCTATATCCATAATAAGGAAGAGGGGTAAATTATTCCTGCGCAGTTTCAAGGCCCCACCTTTGGCAAGGGTGCCTCTTTGAGGATTCTCTCTCTACCCAACGCCCCCTCCCTCTCATGACTTCAGACAAAGCACAGGGCAACAGTGCGCTCTGGCGATAACTGGGGGCTGGTTCAAATTGGTTCAGTCAGGCAGACATCAGCCCTTGGAAAAGAGTAGTAAGAAGGAGAGAGTCGTGTAATGGTCATTCATGGGAACTCTGAGGTATTGGCCCAGAGTTTCAGAGATTTTTGTGCATTTTAATGGTCTCAGGGACTGAGCCAGTTTTCTCAGGATCACTTCTCAATGCAGCACAAGAAAATAATTAGATTTCTTCCTTCAGTTCATATTTGCAGCTTTGCAATCCTGCTGGAAAATCTTTAATGGGAACAATATATCTGAACATGTAAATGTTGTCATCTGACATTTTAGTGCAGTTGACTTCCAGTGAGGCCATTCCTGGATCACCCGATACTGGACCCAACCATTGAATGAAATTGTTCACCATCTGGAAAATCTCAGGCTGACACAATCCAAATGTTCTCAGGTATGATAATGGTGCAAGGAGCACACAGTACATGCAGCAACGGATCCATTTTTGTATACGTTTAGCAACCAAAAAGGGGTGGGTTTGCCTTATCCATGGGACTGCATGCCAGAACATGGCTGGTACATATCTAGATGCAGAGTGTGTTCCCAAAAGTATCCTTATATTTTACATAGCTTAGCATGCATAGGCTCAGGCTCATGCTGGTCCACTGGGTAATAATGGGGAAATGTTAGAAGGGGTTGTCTGCCAAGTTAGTGTGGGCTAGTTATCTAGTTTTTAGTGCACTGAGCTACTGACAGTTTTGACCAATGACACTGGCCCACTGTGCTTTAAAATGTATAGTTTGTAAATAATTTCCCCAAGTCTAAAGCACCCCAGGTACTAGTGTAGAGGAGCAGCCAAATGCCTCTGCAGGAAGTCCCGCCCCCTACTGCCTGTATGTTGGAAGCCTGAAACTACACCATGCTTGACACCAGTAGTTGTAACCATACCACGACAAGTGTTCAAGGAAAGGTATCCATTAATCAAGCCATACCAGATGTATGCATGAAGAAATGAGAGTCTGTTGGAAGAGGTCTCAGAAGAAATGTGAAAAAAGGATAAAGAGAAGCTGGTGACGTAACAAGAACTGAGAGTGACGCACTAGGAAGATAAGAAGATGTATGGACCTTATAGAAACTGATGACGAAATAAGGAATCGAGTGAACTTTCCTATGCAGGAAACAAGATTGCATGTGTGTGTGTCATGCACCGCAGAAAATACAAGCTGTTCAATGAATGTACAGAAGCTGCAACGCAAGTAGACTATGTAATCATAGAAGCTGGCTATACGTAGTGAATAGACTGCAGGCACACCCGCCATTATATATGTAGAAACTGGACATCAGTGTCACAATTTTAGTAAACTCATAACCACGAAGAAAGAAAGATCAAAAAATGTGTCGCAAAAAAGAATAGCTGGGAGCATGGAAGAAATAGGAAGGGCTGTCTGGCCTGGTGGCAAGACTTAAAGCAGCCAAGAAATGGTTATCTATCCATAAAGAACAGTGAACGTGAGAAGCTGAATTATCCCTCATTAAGGTGCAAGGAAGGAACACCATGAGTGCCAAGTCTATTAATTCAAGACAATTAAATACTATAAAATGGGCCGAATTGTGGTCTCCTACCATGTCAGGCAAGGATGGAAATAGAAGTTGGGCATGTAGACCAGAACTCTGATAAGCATGTTCCCATGCTCCCTTATATTCCCAGAGAAGAGAATCTACTGCAAGGCCAAGTTCAAAGACAGTCTGCATGGCAGAAGGCATGGACGTGAGCGATGTGGGGCTAATTGGGTGGGGAGGTGAAGTAAATTTGAACCCCCGGCACCTGGGTATGAGCTTATGTGCTGCTATTCTTGAATCTCAACAAGTTATACATTACCAATACTTCCTGACTGAAGGTAATCCTGCTGCAGGGGCAGCTCATCCATAATGGGCGTGGGGGCGTCGACCAACCGGGTGTTGGCCCCCTCTCACCCACTGTGTAGAAGCCAGCCCAGAGAAACACTGAGCGCTCCCCAAGCTGTTTTTTCAGCTGTGGGAGCGCTCTGATCTGTGAAAGGGAAACATTGTTCCCTTTGACAGTTACAGTTCCCCAGCCACGCAAGCTCAATGACCAATGAGCCATGCAAGGATGGGGGTGTTTTGCTTCCCCAGCCTCGCATAGTTCATTGGAAATTCTGCCTGGGGAACTGCATGTATGTGTAAGGGTGCACTCCTGCACCTCCTCACACATACAGACAGAGCAGGCTGAAGTGGGGCATCTGCTCACCCACACTCATGCCCCTGCACGCATGTGCAGGAAGCAGGAAGCTTCCTGATTCCTGTTCATGCTAGCAGGGGCTTGAGCACTGGAGAGGAATCTTCAGGACCCACGGCAGAAGGTGAGTTTGTTTATGTTCATGTACTTGTTATTTAAATTATATGTATGGATGCGTACATGCTTGTGTTGTTAGGTGAATGTATGATGATGGATGCTTGTGAATGAGAGAGTGCTTGCTGTGTTTATGTTGTGTAAATGTGTCTGTTTGTATGTTCATGTACGTATTATACTTATTATTTAAATATGTGTGTGGATGCATGCATTCTTTTGTGAATGAGAGAGTGCATGATGATGGGTGCTTGTGGGAATGAGAGAGTGCTTGATGTGTGAATGTTGAGTTAATGTGTGTGTGTTTGTGCTAGTCTGTGGAGCTGATTTTGACAAATGGGGGGAGGAGGTTTGTACAACAAAGGCATTTTTAAAATGCCTTTGTTGCACAATCTTCTCCCCACCAACCACAATCGGCTCTCCTTCTGAGGTGCTGTGGGGCCCAGGGGACAGGGATTGTGTTTGTTTACTGGACATCTATGATAAATGTCTAGTACAAAATACCATACCTGTCCCCCTGTGCACCCGAGCACCTCGCTTGCAGACATAATCATGTTGATTGTGTGCGTGTGTTATGTGCTGTGGAGGCCAGGGTACAGGCATGGTATTTTATTTACTCGACATCTTGTCTAGTAAAAAATACCATACCTGCCCCCTTGTATCCCCTAGCACATTGCACACACACAGAATCACTTTGATTGTGTCGGTGAGTTTGATGCTGTGGGGGCCAGGGGAGAAGGATTGCATTTTTTTACTGGACATCTAGCATAGATGCCTAGTCAAAAATACCATGCCTACCACCTGGGCACCCCAGCACCTCGCATACACGCATAATCACATTGATTGTGTGCGTGTGAAAGGCGCTGTGTAGCACAGTGGACATGTGTAGTATTTTTCTACTGGACATCTATGATAGATGTCTAGTAAAACATACCATGCCAGCCCTCTGAACCCCCAGTGCCTGGCATACACACATAACCACATTGATTGTGTGCGTGGGTGAGGAGCTGGGGATCCAGGGGACAGGCATGTCATCTTTTTTACTGGGCATCTATGATAGATGTCCAGTAAAAATACCATGCTTGACCTCTGTACTCCCAGCGCCTCACATACACACAATCACATTCATCATGTGCATGTGAGGCACTGGGGCCCAGGGGGCAGGCATGGCAGTTTTACTGGGTATGCCCAGTAAAGAATGCCAGCCCAGTCCACTGGGATTCCTAGCTCCTCACATGCAATGCCATGCCTGACCGCTAAGCACCCAAGTGCCTCACATGTACACATACTTGATTATCTGTGCATGTGAGGCGCTAGAGGGCAATGGGGGAAGGAATTCCATTTATTAATGGGCATCTGATAGATGCCCAGTAAAAAATATCATGACTGGGCCCCCCAGCATCTCACACGCACACAATTAATGTGTGCCTGTGAAGTGCTCGGGGCCGCACGGGGTGGGCATCGCAGTTTTTACTGGGCATCCATTCCCAGTAAAAAATGCCATGGCTGTACCCTGGGACCCCAGCTCCTGACATGCATCTGGCCAACCGAGTGCCTCGCAATCACACATAATCACATTCATCATCAATGTGATTATGTCTGAGTGTAAGGAGCAGGCACACCATGGAGCTGGCATGGCATTTTCTACTGGACATGGTTGAAAAAGCAAGCATGAGAAGCATTATTTCATGTAGCTAGACTGGCATTTTAATGCAGCCAGTCTGACCATTTCTTATTGTGTTATGACATTTTATATTATATGACATGATACGGCATTTATAACGCGCCTATACACAAGTGTTTCAAGGCGCGACAAGGCAAGGGAGGGGGAACAGAGGGGAGACAGACAGAGATTCTACTAGGCCAGGTGTCATTCAGATTGTGCATGGGAAGGGGTAAGGGGAAAAGTGCAGTACATGGGAAAACAGAATAATTGATAATAAGTAACGTATTGTCAGCAGGTGGCAAGTGCAAGGGTAAGTGCCGACATCAGGTATCAAGTGCTGGTAGTGGGGCTGTAAGGATACAGAAATCAGTCCCAAGTGCGGGGGTTGCCAGGAAGTCAGTGCAGGTGTGGGTGACTGGCGGGGGGAGGTCCTGGGCCCGACCTCAGAGGGTGGCCAGGTAATCATTGCAGTTTCAGTTTCAGCCAGGAGGTCAGCAGGGGAGGGGAGGAGAAAAAGCAGAAGCAAAGAAAAAGGTTTTCAGCTGCTTCCGGAACCGGAGATGATTCTCCTCAAGTTTCAAAGAGGCAGGGAGGCTGTTCCAGAGGGAGGCCCCAGCCGAAGAAAGAGATCTACCACCAACTTGTTGCTTGGAGAAGCGACTGACCCTGCAATACAGAAGGTTTTGAACTTAATCCTTGCAGCCACTGGGAGCCAGTGCAGAGATTTCAGTCCTGGAGAGATACGATCCCTGGGCTTGAGGCCAAGGACAAGTCTCGCAGTCCTGTTCTGGATGAGTTGCAGAGGGCGCAGAGTAGAAGCAGGCAGATTTAAAAAGAGGCTGTTGCAATAGTCCAGCCTAGAGACAACCAGAGCTCTGGAGACAGCGAGCTTCTGGGGGAAGGAGGGAAAAGGAAGAATACCTCTGAAGAGGGGCAGCTGGTAGTTTGACTTCTTAGAGACGTCAGAGATGTGAGGAAAGAAGGAAAGAGTGGAGTCGATAATGACCCTGACGTTGTATCCTCACAGGTGGGAGCAGGATGAGGGCTAAGAGAGGCCGGCCAGAGAGTGACAGGAAAGGAGGGAACGGGTGTGCCAATTAGGAGAATCTCAGTCTTACTGGCATTAAGGCAGAGATCATTGGCGGCACACCACTCCTGGATAGCAGAGAGACAGTCACAGATGAGAGAGGGAGAAGAGGTGGCTGAGGGTAGCCTGAAAATGAGTGTTATCCACATTGCACTGGAAGTTGGGGCAGAGCGCAGCAATACGGTGGGCAAGAAGTGCCAGGTATTGGGTGAACAGCCAGGAGAGAGGTTAGACCCCTGGGGAACACAACAGGTAGAGATAGAGGAGAGGAAGGACCCAAGTTGAACCCGGGAGGGTCGCTCAGAAAGGAAAGAAGTCAGCCACGCCAGGGCCTGACCGGTGATCCCCAGGTTATCACGGAGACGGTTGAGCAGGATGGCATGGTTGACTGTGTCAAAGGCAGAGGAGAGATCAAGTAAGATGAGGACACAGGGGGTGTTGGAATCAAGGTTGGCGAGCTGGTCCTCACGGATGTTCAGGACAGCAGTTTCTATGCTTATGGCAGCTCTGAAGCCAGACTGATGATCATGGAGACAACCAACAGATTCAGTGTGAAAATTGACTTGGGAGATGGCCAGCTTTTCTAAGAGTTTGCCCAGGAAAGGAGTGATGGAGATTGGGCGATAGTTAGCCGAGCAGGACAGGTCGGCAGAGGGTTTCTTAAGAAGAGGGTGCACAAGGGAGTGCTTCAGGGGGAAGGGAAGATTCCAGTGGCGAAGGAGTGGTTGCAGAAGTCGGTCAGGGCAGGAGCCATGGAGTCAATGTGGTCCTTAATGGTTTTGGAGGAACAGGGGTGAACCTGTTTTGGGGAGACTTTAATAGATCAGAATTGTCCAGAGACCTTGTCCGGGGAGAACAGGGGAAAGGCGGAGAAGGAGGAAGGAGAGGTGGCCGCAGAAGGGCCAGAGGAAGAGCAGGGAGTAGAGGGAGGAGGGGGCGAAGAAGAGAGAGAGGACAGGATGTCCTAAATTTTAGAGATGAAGTGAGAGGCCAGAGCCGTGCAGAGGGCCTGGTAGGGGACAGGAGAGCTAGAGACAGCAGAAGGATTGGCCAGCTCCTTGCAGATTTTAAACAGTTCGGCCGAGTTGTTAGATGTCACAGAGACGCGGGCTTGGATGTGGGCCCTCTTCTTTGTGCGGACAGAGAGCCGGTATTGCCTTTGGATCAGGGGGCAGGCCAGTTTGTCACAGGATGTACATGAAGCACGCCATTTTCTCACAACCACCCTACACTTGCCTTTAAGGGTGATACGGTCTGAGTCATACCAGGAGTTGCACTTGACTTTGGGCTTCAGGCGGATCCTAATGACAGGGGCAAGAACACCAAGAGTATCAGATATAGCAGGGTGAGAGTCAGCCAAAGGGGGAGGGAGGGAGTGTGAAAGTGGCGGCGAAAGCCTGAACTGACACATGCTTCATGGGTCAGATCACCGAGAAGGTGGGTGGCAGTGATGGAGTTGGCTTGGCCTGAGGGGTAGAGAGGGTTAGCTGGGAGGAAAGGAGAAAGTGATCACTCCAGGAGAGATGAGTGGTAAGAGGGACAGAAAGGGGAAGGTCTGAGGAGATCAGAACATCTACAGTGTGCCCTGCAGTGTGAGTCGGGCCAGAGGGGAGAATAGAGAGTGGAAGAGAGTCGCAAAGGTCTCGAAAGAGTGCAGAGGAAGGACAGTAGACATTCAGGTGGATGTTGAAGTCTCCAAGAAGGAGGAGTTGAGAGGTCGAGACCAGGAGTGAAGATGAGAGGTCCACCCACTCATAGAGGAAAGAGGAGATCTGATCAGGTGGCCGATAGATATTAGCCCGAGTAAGGGAATGGCTAGGAGAGAGAGAGAGCCTGCAGACGAGGCATTTGAAAGAGGAGTAGGCCTGAATAGGTACAGAGGCAGGAATCCACTCGGGGAAGATCAGAGCTACACCCTCTCCGGAACAGTTGGGCCTGGGCGCGGAGATGATCTTGCAGCCGTCAGGGAGGAGAGTGTCAAAGCTCATGACAGAGCTGGCCGTGAACCATGACTCGGTGAGACCGAGGATATCGAGGTCAAGTTCCTCCAGAAGGCGGCAGATGTCGGAGGAGTGTTTGACTGCTGAGCGAGAGTTAAGAGTGGCAATATGGAGAAGGTTGCCGTCCTTGAAAGACTTCCAGGGAAGGGCACAAATCAGAGGCACGCCCTGCGGAGGTGGAGAAGAAGGCCAACGGGGGCAGAATGGGAGGGCAGAATGGGAAGGAGCAGAGGGCAAGGTAGCTAATAAGGGGGCAGCAGGGGAGGTGAGGAAGCCGTGGAGGGGGGCAGGTGACAGCAGGAGAAGAAAGGAAATTGATGAGGCGTGGGAAGCGTCTATCGAAGCGGAGAAAGTTGGCCTGAGGCCCTTGGACCAAGACAGTACCATTCACATAGACATTACTGATGACCTTAGAGGAGTGGAAGGAGGCCAGGAGGGTCTCCCACTGGGTACCACTATTAATGGGAGAGGAGGAGAAGGGAGAAAGCACAGAGACCATATGTAGGGTCCATTGGTCTGGCGAGGGAATGACAAAGAACGGCCAGGATGTCCTTTTTAAACTTCTTCCTACCAGATTTAGTGAGGAGAGCAGGGTAGTCAATAGAGAAGCAGTTAGAGAAAATAGGAGAGACAGAGAGCACCATTGAGTATATAGGGAGGGGCAGAAGAGGAAGGGAGAGGGAAGGGGAGAACACTAGGGAAGGACACAGAGCAGGGAGCTAGCAGACGAGACAGAGAGCGGTGAGAAAGTTGAACAACAAGACGACAGACGCTCAGATTTTAAACACTTTCACAATGCAATTTTAAACACTTTCACAGTGCAATTGTACAAACAGGAGAAAACACACCTGTGTTTGATAGTCCTGAATAGAGGAGAACCGGCCTAGGTTTCACAATGCAATTTTAAACACTTTCACAGTGCAATTTTAAAAACAGGACAGCTTTGATAAAGCAAGCATGATCAGTGGCATGACATTTTGTAATGGGCATCTCTGATAAAACAAGCATAAGTGTTATTATGTAGCAGACTGGCATTTCAATACAGCCAGACCAGACATTTCTTATTGTGGTATGACATTTTGTATTGGTCGTCTTTGGTAAAGCAAGCATGATAAGTGTTATTATGAAGCTCAACTGACATTTTAATGCTGGCATTTTTGACATGTTTTCATACTTTGGCATGCTTTTCTAATGGTAAAGCCAATTGGAGTATTTTCTTACATGGGGATACTGCTATATATTGGAAGAACAAACATGTACATGTTTTCTTATAGTATCATTACTGGCATTATGCGCAAAACAAACATGAGTATATTTTTATATGGGAATACTAGGGTATAATGGTGCAGTCAGCATGGAAATGTATGGGCACAGCCAGTGTGAAAATGTTTTATAATGGCACATATTGTGGGAAAAGGCATCATGAAAATGTGTTGGGGAAATGCTCCTTTGCACTGCTGGGTGACCCAGGTGTGGCCCAACAGACAAGGGAGAGTGGCATCGAGTTTCTTTAGTATTCTACAACAAAAGCAACTGTCCCTTCAGCGCAATTTCCTAAGAATTCATTTTTTATTTGCTACTCCTCTAAACAAATTCTCTCTCCTTATCTCAAACTGGAGTGAATTCATGCAGCTCTTTTAGTCCTCCAGTGACTGGAGAAGCCTAGGAGAGCATTGCCTGTGCTTCAATTCCTTTGGGCCCAGAGTGAAACCTTATAGCAAGATACCTCAGCAAGGAAACGCGTTCTAACTTTGTAAAGTTGTAACGTTTAAAAGTAGAATAAGTTACTATGGCTTCCTTATTTCTTTATCAGCTTGATAAATGCTTCTTTGATAGTCCTCTTGATTTCCTGGGAGCCAAAGCAAACCCATTTTGAAAACGTTCCACCAACTTTTTTAAAGTGTACACATTCTGCAAATGAAGCTCCAATTTGCATGAATGTTGCAGCTATACTGTGGATATATGTTCTGTGATGCTTCTAGTCTAGTAATATTTTTCTCATAATGTTTGATTTCACTTTTTTAATTTTGGAGTGGGTGTCAGATCATAGCATTTGGTCCAGGGGTGTTGCTAGGTCTATGCTAATTTTTAGACTGTCGGGACTTGGGGCTAGCTAGCCTTTTTGGTTATAACCCCTGAGCTTCTATCCGGGGCTACAACCAAAAGACCTGAGGCTATAGCCCCCTCACGACCCCCCTAGCAATGCCTCTGGCTGCCATGGGTCATAGAGTGCGAAGCCAGCGTGATGTCTGGGGGCATTTCAGTCTGCTCTTTCTCAATAGGCACATTTCATTCTATTGAAAGCCCCCCACCACCTCCACTGAAGACTTCCTCAGTGGATATCCTGACCACCTCTGTATGGCAAATGCACTGAACAGGATGGCATATAGTGATGTCTGTCCATTTCCTCATAGCACGGGAAAGGTGGGAATATCCTGACAGCGCAACTGATTGTATTACGTGTTTATTTCATCCTAGCATGCCAATGAAGGGTTCACCAGCCCATCTAGACTTTGGAGAGTTTCTCCTTAAACCACCCTGGCCACACTTACTTTGGGTTCTCATAACTGGCAGCAGGTTTGAATAATGACATTATCAGTTTGGAGGCCTCAGGACGAGTGGAAAAGGAAGGCCTTCAGAATTACTCAGGACATCCTGTTAGAGGCACATGTCTAAAGGAATAAAGTTTTAGAATTGATAGCTTTGGCTATGGAGGATTCTCCCCCCAAAAATGTAAGCAGGAGGTGAGCCAACTTGGTTTTTGGCCTAGACAGAGGGCCTCAAAGTTTGTGGTTTTTATATTGCATCAAATTGTACATTCTTTCAAAGCGCAGGGCTGCGGGAACTGTCGAAGACTATACCATAGAGCAGTGGTGCACAACATATGGCCCATGGGCCAGATGCGGCCCTTCAGAACATTGTTCATGGCCCTCAGGTCACATGAGTCTAATGATGAAGTGTGGCCTGCCCTAAAGTCAGTCGCTCAGTCTCTCTTGGTCTCTCTCTCCTCTCTCTCCCTCCATCCCTTCCTCCCTCTAACTCCCTCTCCCATTCTCGCTCCAACTCACTCACTCACTCTCACTATTCCATTCTCGCTCTAGATCACTCACTCTCAGTCTCTCTCCCTTTCTCGCACTAGCACACTCACTGTAACTCTCTCCCTTTCTCGCTCTAGCACACTCGCTGTCACTCTCTCCCATTCTCGCTCTAGCTCACTCACTCACTGTCACTCTCTCTCTGTCATGTCAGGTATGTGAAGCTGGTGTGGTCCAGGTTTTGTGTTTGCATCCTGATATCGTGAGACTTGTGTAGTACAATCGGCCCTCCAGCCAATCCAGTTGTGCATTCCTGCCGTGAGTACATAGCTTTTTGTGACGCAGTGAGGAAGCACCGAACAGCAAGCTAATGTGAGATTTAAAACGACAAAAACACTTTGAAATTGAATTTTTTTTATTTTTTTTATTGTTGACATTTTTAATCAAATACTTGATTTTTTTGCAACATTTTTTCTTTGTAAAATGGGTTTTTTCGTTTCTCTTTTCTCTTTTCTCTTTAGTCCTCTGGCTGTCTCGTAGCGAAATTATTTTGTATGATCCAAAACAGAACAAGGTCTTAATTATGTTCAATTCGTTTGAGCTCTAGTTTTTCTGTTAGGTTGGAGGATCTTAAAAGTAGCTAGTTGCCATGATGTTCGATGGCCACTGATCATCCGTGCCCACCATGTTTCTTCATCAGTCGTTTGTGAATATTGCAGAAGGAATTTCAGATAGGGCAAACGTATTTCCTTTGTGGCAGGGCAAGAAAGCAGTAAATGACGAATTGTTTCCTTGTCTTCGTTACAGAATCTACAGCTGTTCGATAATGACAGACCTCTGATGTAGCGTATTCCATTGAAGTCAAGCAAGTTCAATCTCGCTCATATTATCAAGTTACGCGCTGGTCGGCTCGGAAATTTTTTGATGTAATTTTGCAGAACATTCAGTTTCATTGCCATAGGGGGAAGATGTGAGGTAAGTTTATAATCAGTCGATAGATTTTGCGTGTTGATCCAATCCATCTCTTTTAGTTTCTTAAGTATCCTTGTTGGATTATTTATCAGTTCCTCTTCAGCACACTCTATTGTTTTCAGCAGATCTAAATTTTCTTTTTTCCATCGAGTGAGCATTTTACCGCTTGATGCTTGAAGTTCTTTAAGTATCAGACCGTGGATATAGGTGCAGTCTGGAAGTATACATTTTCTATAGAGCATGATTGTGTTACAGTCTACCGTACCTTGGAGAGATAGCAAGCTTAGTTCTCGACGAATCAAACAAACCGGAGTTGAATTCGGTAAAGAGAAAACTGACCTCCAAAAATAAGCTTCCAGCTTAGGCCAGAGTTTTTTTGGCAGATAGGGCATGGCTTCAGTGCCATATGTCACTGTGGGGACCACCTTTGATTTGTAAAAGTTTAGCAGTGGAATTGTCCAAAATTTTCCAAACTTTCTATCAATAGCTTTCCCTTTTGTAGCTAAGTTACGAATTTTGTCCCAGAGAAATTCTTGCATGGCCAGCTCTTTTGTTGTGGTGGCTAAGACAACACCCAAGTATTTAAAATTCTTGACTTTTTCAATCGTTATTTTATCGATGTTCCAGTCGAATTTTTCTTGTTTTTTGGTCGAGGTCTCCAACCCCATTATCTTTGTCTTTTCGATGTTGATTTCCAGGTTGTTTTCGGAGCAATATTCTTGTAAATTAGAGAGTTGTCGTTGAAGGCCTATGGGGTCATATCAAGTAAAATGAGGTCGTCAGCGTAGAATAATCTGCTGATGTTCGTTTTCGCAAGTTTTGGTGGAAAAGATCTGATCGACGACTCTGTATACTGATAATCTCCCATATAGGCAAGAAAGAGTGCTGTGGCCAGAGGACAGCCCTGTTTGACACCTCTCTTGGTGACGATTTCGGTGGAAAGGCTTCCTTGTTGGTTCAGCCGTATCTTAATGCTGGTGTCTGAGTGGAGGGCTATGATGGGATTTAAGATTGCCCTTGGGCATTTCCACATTGTCAGTTTCTCCCAGAGTTTAGAACGGTCGACTTTGTCGAAAGCCTTAGAGAAGTCGATAAAGGCCATGAATATTCTCAGGTTTCCCTCCTTTACTTTAGCTTTCAGAATACATATCGTAAAGATGTTAATAGCTGTTCCCAACGTTTTTTTTAATCCTGTTTGGAAATTGTTGTTGCATGGCGCGTTGGCCGCCCAGACTTGGAATTTTTTCAAAAGTAATGTCCCAAAGACTTTCCCTATAGGGTCCAATAAAGCGATGGGCGATAGTTCGTTGGATCTTGTTTATCTCCTTTTTTGTAAATTGGAACCACTATGGCAGAAAGCCATGAAGGAGGGACAGATTGAGATGCCACACATCTAATGAAGACTGTTCTTATAAATTTAGCCCACTCGTCCGGATGGGTTTTTAAATCGAAATTTGTAATCCCATCAGGGCCTGGGGCCCTGGACTTTTTCAATTTCTTAAGGATGTCTAATATATCTTCCAGGTCGTCAAGTTACATCCAGGAGTCAATTGTCCTTGTGTTTTTAGGTGCGGCTAGCGTCATCTGAGAGGTGCTGCAAGCCGTTGAGTTTGGTGTAGGATTTTCAAAGAGCGAGCTGAAGTGAGCAGCCCAGGTGAATTCGCTAATACTGTTCGCCATGATCAAATCGTTGGATAAAGATGATTTGTTCAGCAGAGACCAGAATTCTTTTGAGTTTTTAGAGCAAATCGATTTTAGTATGGCTTCTGCATCTTGTTGGTAAAGTTTCCATCTATATGATCTCACCCAGTTTTTATAATTTCTAGTGATTTCTTTGATTGTTTTAGATTTTTCCATCGTCGTTAGTTTCAATGCTTTTATTTTGGCTTTTCTGAAAGCCCTTCGTTTCTGGACCAGCACTTTATCGTACGAATGTAGGGATGTTTGCGAGTTTTTGTTAGATTTCCCTCTAGGTATTCTGTAAGTATTCAGCAAAGGGGCATAGTCGACCAATTCAAAGGTCGATGTAGGACACGAGTCTATGTATAGGTTTGTGAGGTCTCGAATACTATGTGCTGTTAAACACAATCTAGTGCCTTGAGGAGTTTGTTCAACCGCAGTTTCGTACCTATCAGGATTTGAATAGGAAGTTTTCAAAGTGGTTTGAAGAATATTGTGATCACTAGATGTTGTGTGAACAACATCAAAGGAGGTCGTTAGCAGCAGGATGGGTTCAGAGACAAAAGTATAGTCGATAGTTGACTTTAGTTGCCCGTTTGTCCAAGTTGGTAATCGATTATTCTTTTTGTATACTTCGTCAAGGTTATGTAGGTTTCTTGAGTTCATCAGTTTCATCCATTGGTTACCTCGGTCTTCACTCGGGGATTGTTTTTTGATTGTTTTCTGGGTGCAGCAAGCGTTCAGGTTTCCACATATTATAATGTGCAAGGTGTTGTAAATCGTTCGTACCTCGTCGATCGTGTTTTCGATCAGTTTTAAGAATTTCTTTTGGTCGATTGTTGCAGGGTTCCAGTATACATGACATGACAGACTGCAAAATAGACTAATTTCTACTTAGTTTTGTAATCTGGGCCACCATTGGTAAGAGGGGAGACGCTGAATGCTCATAGTCAGGATGGCGAACTTTCAGATTGACATAAGTAGAGTCTGGGGATGATCATTTGTTCCAGAACCCCTAAAGTGTACTACAGGCATTAGGAGAGGCCAATTAAAAGAGGAACTTTTTAATGCTCCGGTTTAATTTGTTGTACCTTTTCTTTAGTCTGCAGGCTTTTGGTAGATCATTGCAGAGTTTAGGGCCTTGATAGCAAATTATCTACCTATTTGTCTCTGCTTTTTCACCTTGGGATCCTTTGGGAGGTCCTCACCAAAGGATTCCAGATTCCTAACAGGAAAGCTAGAGAAAAAAAGAGGACCTTGAGATAAGCATGACCCCTGTTATGCAGGCTTTGCTGTTAGGCAGAGGACTTTCAAATGAATTCTGTGTTTGACTAATAGTCAGTGTAGTGCCTTGAGGACTGGTGAATTATGGCCATGTGTGCCAAGTCCTCGTATCGGCCTTGCTACACAATTCTGATCTAGCTTGTGTTGGTGGGTATGATAACATAATGCCACCTGGTGAGGGCAGGAGAGCCTGAACATTTGTTTTTATTGATATTAAGAAAATTATGCAGGTAATTCCGTTAATGAAAGGACCATCTTTTCAAAATGCTCCATGCCAAAATCATAGTGCACACATGTATCTTTGCTGAGGTCGTCTTCTGACATCCCCAGCACCAGCCCTACAGTGGAGGCATGGCAGTTTCAAAGGTTACATGTGCATTTCAGAAAGCTTTTGAAACACAAAGTTTCAAAAGACACCACTGATTCACAATCATAAACATTTTGTAGCTTAGCCAGCCTGGTGACACATACTGTAAATATAAGCCACATCTGGTTATTACATGGTGACTACCAGGATCACCCATTCATACAGCCATAGCATATTGTATGCCATAGTAGTATCAGTTTGGTGAGCAGTGCTTCTGTCATGACAGGGTTAGTGTGGATTAGCTGACCGACCTGGTTTTGTTTGTTTGTTTGTTTTTTTATTTTATATAGCGCTCCTGACCCAGGGGTATATGGGCGCTTAAACATCAAGTTACAGGCAAAGGTGAGGAACATTTGTACATTTGTGCAGCATAAGTATGGTTACAAGAAAGCAGATAGTAACAAGCAGACATAGTAGAGGATACAAGCATACATTAGGCATATATACATAGTTAGTTATTTATTGAGTAACCAGGTGATGACCTTAGTTCTGAAGGGTTGGAATGTAGGGGTAGATTTGATGTCCAGTGGGATGGTGTTCCACAGTTGTGAGGCTAGAACTTGGAAGCTGGATCCACCTGCTCTTTTAAGTGAGTATTTGGGCACCGTAAATTGTAATGTATTGGAGGATCTGGTGGTTCTGGTGTTCTGTCTTAAGGTGAATTTATTGGTTAAGTAGGGCGGGGCTAGGTGGTTGAGAGCTTTGTAGGTGAGGCAGATGGTTTTTAGGTCTATTTTTTGTTGGATGGAGAGCCATTTGCATTAAATTCTTGTGGCCGAGATATGTTCTCTTCTCAGAATGTTGAGGGCAGCACGGAGTGCATTGTTTTGTAGAACTTGCAGTTTATTGATTACCATTTTGTTGGCACCTACATAAAGGCTATTACAGTAATCCAATTTGGATTGAATAAGAGCTCTGGCTAAAATGAGGCAGTTGTTGGGGGTGATCAAAGGTCTGCAGGCCCTAATTAGTTTGCCAGTGTAAGCAGTGGCTGAGGCGGTCATATTGATTTGTTTGGCGAGGTTGGTGTTAGTGTCTAGATAGAAACCAAGAGTTTTTACACTCTTAGCGATGGAAATAGTGTTACCGTTAATGGTGAAGCTGGAGTAACTAGGGCTGAGCTTCCGGATAGTATTAGGTGAGCCGACAAGGAGCAGTTCGGTATTGTTATCATTCAGGCAGAGGCTATGTATGGCCATCCATGCCTGAATGATGGAGAAGACTTCATTGATCCGGTTGGAGTCCGTGTTGTAGTTGCCGGATAAGGTGAGGAGTATCTGGGTGTCATCTGCGTAATTGGTGTAGGTGACACCCAGATGGTCCAGCTTATCGAATAGGGGCTTTGTAAATATATTCTACAAAGTGGGTGAAACACAAGATCCTTGTGGGACACCGCAGGTGATGGGGATAGGGTCGGCCGCTGCTAGGGGTGAGAAGACCCGCATGGACCTGTTGTCAAGGAAGGATTGGATCCATGTGACCGCAGAGTGGGAGAAGTGTGCTGCCGATGACAGGTGGTTGCACAAGATGTTGTGGTCACCCAGGTCAAAGGCAGCGGAAAGGTCAAGGAGAAGAAGGATGGCAGCCCTACCTTTATCTTTGAGTTAGTCTATCTGGCTTTTGAGGTCAACAAGGGCCGTTTCCGGCCCATGTTGAGGATGAAAGCCAGATTGGCGAGTTCCTAGTAATTGGTTAGTCTCAAGGTAGTCCTGAATTTGTAGATAGGCCACTCTGTCAAGGATTTTTAGTAAGAATGGGACGGTGGTAATGGGCCTATAATTCGTAGGTATATCTGGGTCAAGAGTTTGTTTTTTTAACAGTGGGAGGACCCAAGATTGTTTCAGATTACTTGGGACCGTGCTACTAGAGAATGACAGATTAATTAATTTGGAGAGATCTCTGGCTGCATCTTTTATGATCTGTGCGTGGGGCAGCTGTCCCCCTTACAGTTCAAAGGTTTCAATGAAGCTATATTTTTTTGTACTTCAGGTATGGTTACCTTTTTGAAGGTGAAGCCTGAGCTAGTGTTGGTGGGTGAGGGAAGGGTGGATCTGGAAGTGGGTCCATGAGAGAGTAGTTGTCGTTTGTTTTCAATTTTAGTTTGAAGCCCTGAGATGTTGTTAGCAAGGGCATTCTGGATCCCTGTGCACCATGGTTTGTCCTTTGTGCAGCTATCTATGGGAGGAATGGGGTTTTCTAATTCTAATTTCTAATTTCTAATTGTCCACAACACCCAAGTGGTACAATGTACAGGGAGCAGTTCTTTTGTTCCATCTGAGGAAAGCAAACAACTTCCTCCCAGGGCACAGGAGAAATCCTTGGGAGGTCACTTTTGAACTGGTTCTTCAAAGACAGTCCTGACATAGAAAACCCACTCTCCCACCAGGGCACTGAACACTGGAGTCATTTTGAAGTAGGCACACACGGGAAGGGGGTGGAGTAAGTGTAGGCTGGAGAAGAAATTTATGACAGGAGAGGGATGCCACCATCTTCGATTCTGCTGCTGTGTACTATGATCTCCCTGCTTCCTGTGCACTGGAACCAGAATCCTGTTGACTAGAGGTGATTGAGCCCCTGCAGGAGCAGGACAAACATTCTTAGGTGGAACTGCGGAACTAAGACTTCAGCTTGTAACTGGAGACCCTGGATTGGGCCTATGAGCAACTCAGAAGCCCAGCAGCAGCTCTGAACTTTGTTTACCACCCTGAGACATCTTCCAGCTGCCTCAACAGTGGTCGACTCACGTCCAGCCACTACAGGAGCAGCAGTGCTGCTTTTAGCACTGTTAGAATTTCAAACTGCTTACCTGTTTTTTCGAGTTGGTGCGATCAGTGAAGTGAATTGCAGCCTTGATTCGACCACTGGCTCACCACTGTGGAAGCACCTAACTCATTGCATCCCAAGCGTGGACTCGAAACAAAAGAAGCAGCATCTCTACTGGAAGCCATTGACGCGCCCACCTCAAATGCTGACTCGACCCAGTTGACCCACCATTTCGGCCCACTGACTCAAGTTGTTGGCACCCATCCTTCAACCATCTGGAGTGCTGACTTGTTTCTAGGAGAGCCCTGTCTCAAATTAGACTTGATGCCGACTCTCCACTGGCTCAACACGATTCGGCTGTCTCGACAGCAGCTCGACTGCAGTAAGGCACCCAGAAGCCCAGCTCAAAGATTTGAAACACCCAAGACAAAGAAACAAAGGTATTTGAAGATGCACTGTCACCCTTGTGTGCAAGAAAGGACCAGAGTGACTTTAAACCCCCCTTCTTTGCCTTTTAAAACACATGTCCTTGAACATTGACATGGCTGCTGAAATCCTTTGCCTGAACACCCCTGCCTATCAACCCAGAGTGCCCTTTATTTTCAAAGCCTGCCTTCTCTGTGATTCTTTTTCAAGAATGGGTCTTTAGTGTTTTGATTTAGTTGTGTGCATTGATAGTTTTTTATTAAAGTTCCTATTCTTGTAGAACCTTGGTTGGAAATTCTTGTATTTTGGTACTGCTGTACTACTGTTGTTTGAGTTTAACCTGTATCAGCTCACACTCCTCTTGAAGCGTTTAGCCTGCACTCACAAATGTGAGGAACGGATACCTGTAAGGCTGGGCCTGTTTCACCTTTGTGTTTGGGATCATTGCTGCTTTAGTAGTAGTGTGGGCCAGAGTAGGCTGTTTAGCCACTACTCAGCCCTGTACTCCTTTTCGTCACAGTGGGCTGGGAATTTCCTCATAACTAAGCAGATTGATCTATGTTGGACATGACTAGTGCTGTAGTCAGCTCAACCTTGTGTGACAAAGTAAGGTAAGCAATAATCTTGCGAATGAGACAAATGGGATTTATTAACAATTCTATTTCTTGTGGTGTAAGGGTATAGTCTTTGTCCAGGATGGCACAGAGGTTCTGTAGAGAGTCTACTGGTTCCAGTGGGACAGTTAGGATATCGGGCCAGGAAAAGGGGAAAGTGGTGGATCTAATATTGCCGTACATGAGCACCCCAGATTCTGAGGCATTAAGGCCGATGTTATTCGACTGAGCCAAGCATGTACTGACCTCATGTACTGACCTCAATCACCCATAAATTGTATCAGATTGGATATGTTCTTTTGCAGATTGAATGCAATCTGAGCAATGTCTGTGTATGGTTGGAACCCGGGGACAACTGGCTTAGTAGAGCAGTGAAGGGTTTAATGTATGCATTAAATATCCAGTGGTCGAGGATGAACCCCATTAGAAAACACTATGTTGATAAGGGGGAGTTAGTTTCACCTGTGTACACCCTACGGAAGTCAATTATCCAATTTAGGGCTGGTCCTGTGACACCCATGCGCCATATGCTACTGGTTGCCATGGAGTGCAAGCGCATGCACAACATGCCTGGACAAGCATGAAAGAGTGTCCAGGCCCATACTTTCCTTCAGGAAGCAAAGTAAGATATGGTGTTTCACAGTATCAAGAGCAGCACAGAGAATTTGTCAATGCAACAATGTATCCCTACACTCTGGCCATCAGGTGCTCTTACATAATATCTGTGAGCACTTTTACTTTACCCTAATGCATGCAGATGTCAGATTGGTACTTGGGATATATATTTCTACAAAAGGAAGGAACAGTCAACACATTCCCCTCCGATAGCAATTTCAAGACACAGCCCTTGAACAAATATAGGCTGCATTCTGTGTTACAAATCATCATCAGAAAACATTTTCTTCACAAAATATCATTTTTAATATATTAATCTTTTGTTAAGCACAGGTAATACAAAAATTATTAAAACACATATACACAACACATAGTCATATACAAAGTAAAAACACTACCACCTCACAGTATCGCAACTAGTATGCTGAAATATTCAACCAGCATACCACACTATTGGCAACTCAATAAATCTCATTTTCCATTGTGTGACAAAGCCCAACTTATATAAGTTTCAGTCCTCTGTGTTCGATGTAACCGGACATTCATCAGGGGCAGAAGTAGTCCTGTGCTTTAGGTAGAATCTTCCTATTCATACACCAATTGCTATCTCTAAGGATGAAAAACAAACAAACATATCACTAATACGGGCATAATAGGTTAAATTTATACACCATAGCCAATCCCTCATCACCACAAGGGTATCAGATATACCGTAAATCATATACCTGAACTAAGGTATCAAGAAATACATGTCTTGTACCTAACAAGTCAGACACATTCTGACTCTTCACTACTAGTATAGGCAGAAAACACTATAGAGTACCGTAATTAATACTGACAGGGCCAATACCCCAATCATAGGTAATTGCAACATGTCCAACAACGTGGGAGTCATATTAGAATTAAAGATTTTATAGCAAAATTACTCGGCAGTGTGTTTATGCAGCCCAATGGGTCTGCCTAATCCTGGAAATTCTCACCTCCCTCGGGCTATTCCAAGAGTCCTCCCATTCGCAGTCAAAGTAGCGTCCCGAA